>NC_034604.1:42304790-42306537 GCF_900095145.1 Mus pahari
GTGTGTGTGTGTGTGTGTGTGTGTGTGAACACACTCTCCACAGTCAGAAGAAGGGTTGGAATGGCTATTTGGTCCAGTCAGGCCTGTAGACTGTTCTTATCTATAAAGCTTTATTGGAACAAAACTACAGTTGTTGATTTGCTTGTGTCTGTGGGGACCCCAGAGGCAGAGCTGAGGAGTTGCTACAGATTCCATGGGACCATGGAGTCTACAGTATTGACTCTGTGGCTCTGTATTTGCTTCTTTCTAGGTTAGGGTCATCTAACTGAGAAAATATTTTGTCTAGCAGTGAAGAAGCCTACAAAATACATGATATAATAGAACATTTAAAAAAAAATTTATACACTAGTTTTCATTTAAAACTGTAAACAAGGTGATTTTAAACACAGCTTGGTATAAAACATTGAAATAAGTTATTTTCTTCTAATTATAACAACAGGGCAGCAGTAGTTTATATTCCTAATGTGATTGATCTTACTCCTGGTTTGTTGTCTTTAATATGCAGGGTTGCTAAGCAGTTAAATGGTCGTGTATTTCCCATTTAATTTCTGTAACCATGTTTTCAGTGTGAAAACTTAAAATAATGGGAACCTGTCTGGAGACCCTAGGAGAGTCATTTTGTTTCACAATTTTTAAGCAGTCGGTCATAAGGACTAGACTCTAGATGGTCTTTAATATTTTAAAGTTATGCGACAGATGGCTCAGTGGTTACGAACATTAATTGTTCTCACACAGGACCCAGGTTCTCTTTCTGTCACTCACGTGGTGACACATAAACCTTTGTAACTCCAGTTCCGGGAGATCTGGCCCCCTCTTCTGGCTTCTGTAAGCACCAGGCACGCACAGGGTACACACACATGCAGGCAAAACACCCATATACATAAAATTAAAAATTACAAAAAAGTTATGCGATGCGCTTAGCATTAACAGGGAACATAATCAAAAATCTAGTTTAAAAATGGTCAAAAAAAAAATGCCACATAGCAACAGAATTTAAATTCTCAACAGATGTTATTTACTTCCCAAGATAAATCAAGCAATTTACTCTACAAATAAAATATCATGCACATACACAGTAGAGAAGGAAGCATATTTTCTCAGCCTAAAAATAACCAAAAAAAGAAGGAGCATATTCATAAAGTCTCTAGGAGAAAACATTTGAATTTGGGACTTTGGACAAATCTTGGCTAAGGAATCTTCACTTAGTATGTCTATGTTTTTCCAGGTAAATTGATAGAACATTGCCTTGACTTTTAGAAACCTTATTTGGTTGAGTGGTGAATAGTTATCGAAGCATATGGTGTGTTTACATTATGGAGAATAATGTCTACTTTTTAATTTATGGAACACACATCAGGATTATTTTGGGTGTTTTGTGTGTTCTTCCCAACAACAACCTGTTCTACTCTTAGACCAGGGTGCTGACTTAGCAACGCAAATCCTCAGCCATAGTTCTCATCCCCTTTGCTTTATTGGTGTTTGAGTTTAGTTTTTAATGTTACCTTATGGGTAGATTAATTTGGTCGTCACCATAGCTAGGATACATCAGTTTTTCATAATGCAGATAAATTCCCTCACGGTTCTTCAGCAATGGCTGCATTCTGCCCCCAGTCTTAACCCTCCCCAACCACCATTTTCTTGTTCTATGTATTTGTATCTATCTGTATCTCTGTATGTCTTTATGTATGTCTTTATCTCTATCTCTCTCTCTCTCTCTCTCTCTCTCTCTCTCTCTCTCTCTCTCTCT
>NC_034604.1:42306604-42328442 GCF_900095145.1 Mus pahari
TTACAATTCTAGATATCCTCTCTCTCTCTCTCTCTCTCTCTCTCTCTCTCTCTCTCTATCTATCTATCTAACTAACTATCTTAGGGTTTTGTTTTGTTTTGTGTGTGTGTGTGTGTGTGTGTGTGTGTGTGTGTGTGTGTGTGATAGGGTTTCTCCATGTAGCCCTGGCTCTCCTGGAACTCACTCTGTAGATCAGGCTGCTATTGAACTCAGAGATCCACCTGCCTCAGCCTCCGAAATACTGGGGTTAAAGACATGTGCTACCACCACCTGGCAACAACCACCATTGTCTTATCCATAACTATTTAACTATTTTTATTTTATTTTGAAAATGATGTAAATAAATCAGAACACACACATACAGGTCTTGGATTAACATATTGGCATCTTTCACCCAGTGTGACTTTGGGGTTCATGGAAACATTTAAATTGTGAGTTTTTTCTTTTATATTGCTGTATCTTATTCCATTGTACAGAGTATTATAGTTTGCTGATTCTCTTTCATGTGTCTATTCAAAGCATCACATGCTGTCAGATATATTTCTTCCTCTCTGTTGAATTTAGGTCTGTAAGCATTCTTGACACAGTGTTATATCAGATCTTAGACTATGTTAATATTTTCTCCCAGCATACGCATACAGCTTATACTTTCATAGTTTAAAACATTATTTTGTTCTTTAATACATTTAAAAATATTTATTTATTTATTTATTTACATGATGGGCAATGGCATGTGTGTGCCACAGCATACACATAAAAGTCAGAGGACAACTTGTGGAAGCCCATTCCTTTTTTCCACTAAGCAGGACCTGGAGAGCAAGCTGAGGTTGGCAGTAAGTGCTTTCACTCACTGAGCAATCTCGCCAGCTGTGCTTCATCTTATATTGTTGTTGTTATTGCTATTATTATTATTATTATTATTATTATTATTATTATTATTATTATTTGGTTAATCAAGATAGGGTTTCTCAATTTATCCTTGGCTGTCCTGGAACTTGCTCTGTAGACCAGGCTGCCTTGAACTCAGGGATCCTTTGTCTCTGCCTCCCACATTCTGGTGTTAAAGGGGTGCTCTACCACATCTGGTGCTCACTTTAGCTTTTAAATGGTCTTTCACAGAGCAAGTTTTGTTCTTTTTCTCATTTTAAAAAAATATAATTCATTTATTTTTATTTATATGCGCTGGTGTTTTGCCTGCATGTATGTGTGTGTGAGGGAGTCAGATCTCGATAATTATAGGCAATTGTGAGCTGCCATGTGTGTGCTGGGAAGTGAACCTGGGTTCTCTTGGAAGAAACAGTCAGTGCTCTTAAATGCTGACCCATCTCTCCAGCTCCCACAAGTTCTGTTCTTTAAAATATTATCTTGTATACATATTTCCTATGTGTGTGTAAGTGCCCATGGAATCTAGAGGAAAGGAACTGGGTTCCCTGGAACTGGGGTTGTAGACAGCTATGGTCCAGATACACGATGTTACTTAAGTTTTCTAATACTTTTTGAGAGTTTGAGAGTTTGGTGAAAAACATGGTCAGTTTTGGTGAAAATTCCCTGGGCTACTGGAAAGAATATGTATCCTTTAATGTTAGAGTGAAGTGGTCTGTGGTTGTCTGTTAGGTCCATTTGATGTATGTCATTTAACTACACTATTTCTTTGCTTAACTATTGTCTGGATGGCCTATCTTAGTGAGAGTGAGGTCCTAAAAGTCACAATTATTATGTTGGATTTACTGTGTGGTTTTACATTTAGGGTTTGTTCTGTGACATTGTGTATCCTTGTGTTTGCTGTGTATACATTTATTTGTGTAATATCTTCTTGGTGTATTGTTCTTCTAATGACTCTGACGTGGCCTTCTTATCTCTTCTGAGAAGTTTTATCAGGTACTAGAATGGCTTTATCTGCTTACACCCTAGTTTCATTTGCTTGGAATGTCTTTTCCCCACCTATGGCTCCGAACTGTTGTCTCTCACTGATGGGGAGATTGGAGGCAACAAAATCTGCATCCTGTCATCTCATTCAATCTGCTAGGCTGCATCCTTTCATCGGGAAAATGAAGACCATCGATAGGGTTGTTGAATGTTGAGTTTTGCTCTTGCCATTTTGTTAATCTTGTAGATTTTATTTGTAGGTTTGATCAATTATGATAATAGTATCATAATTATTATTCTGACATCGTATTAAGATGTATCATTATTCCCTGTGACCTCTTGATGGTGTTTTTCATTCTCTTCAGCCTGAGGCGTCCTTATCACTCTTCTTTGTAGAGCTTTATGGTGAATTTATTAAATTTTTTAATCTGCTCTTATCATAAGATTTTATTTCTCTTTCAATTTTAATCAATAAATTAGTTAGTTGGTTGGTTAGTTTGCTTTGTTCTGTTTTAGACAGAGTCTCACTATATAGCTATGGCAGTTCTGGAACTCACTATGTAGACCAGGCTGGCCTTGAACTCACAGAGATCTTCCTGCCTCTGCCTCCAAATTGCTGGGTTTAAAGGTATGTGCCACGACACTCGGCTGAATTTTAGGATAGTTTTCCTGGAGATGATAGCTTGGGTTGTCAGCTATGCTCATGGAGAACTTGGGGAATGTATCTTTCCAGGTACCTTTGGCCTTGGCAGTGTCTCTCTAGGGGCTGCAGACATGGCTATGTGGTTATGAGTGCTTGCTACTCCTACAGAGGATGGCAGCTCAGTTCCTAACACACAACGTCGTGTAGCTACAGCTCCAAGGAATCCAACACCTTCTGGCCTCTGTGGGCATCTGTGCCCATGTGTATGTGTGTGTGTGTGTGTGTGTGTGTGTGTGTGTGTGTGTGTGTGTATGCATGAATACACAGACCCATAGATGTACACATAAGTATAGTTAAAAATTAAAACAAACACATTCTTAAAGAAAAAAGCTTTTATTAAATAATCAAATATCATGTTGATTAACTTTCCTTCATGAGTGATTTGATGTTTCCCTCTTACAGTATTTTTTTTTTATTTTATTTATTTTTATTTATACGAGTACACTGTAGCTGCCTTCAGACACACCAGAAGAGTGCATTGGATCCCATTACAGATGGCTGTAAGCCACCATGTGGCTGCTAGGAATTGAACTCAGTACCTCTGGAAAAACAGTCAGTGCTCTTAACCACTGAGTCATCTCTCCAGCCCCCTCTCTTACAGTTTTTAATACTCTTTCTTTTTTATGTGTTTTAAGGATCATGTATTATGGGGAGATTCATCTCTGGTCCTGTCTATTTGCTTTTTTTAGATCTCTTGTACCTAGGTGGGCATCTTTTTCTCTAAGTTTGAAATTTTTTATTCCATGATTTGATTAAAAATAACCACCATTTAATGTTTATTTAATTTTTAAAATTTAATTAAAATATAATTACACCATTTTCTCTCTCTGTCTTCTCTTGCTCCTTCCATGTACTCTCCACTTCCCCACTCCCTCCAAATTAATGGTGCTTTCTCTTTCCTTGTTGTTGCATACACGAGTATACGTGTATGTATGTATGTGTGCATATATGTATATACATGTATATATGTATACAACCCGTTGAGCATGTCTAGTGTTACCTGGATGGATATTTTTATGGGGCTGACCACTTGTTATTGGATAACCAATCAGGAGCCTCATCATTAGGAAGACTAATTCTCCCCCTCTCAGCAGTTGTTCATTGCCTTTAGCTCTCCATGTAAGGATGAGACCTGGTGAGATTTCGCCATCTATGTTGACTGTCAACCGCTGTTGGAATTGTTCATGTCTTGTTTAGGTGGCCATGTTGTTGGGCTTTCATGGGTCCAGCTTCCTTGTCATAGACAGAAGGAACAATGCCACAGCTGAATTCCTGGTCTTCTGGCTCTTAGAATCTTTCTGTCTGCTCTTCTGTGACATTCTCTGAGTCGTAGGCTCAGGAGTTGTGTTGTAGATGTATCCGGCATTCTGAGTAGCTGTGACTTTCTTTTATGGTCTTCTGCTGTAAAAGGAAGCTTCTTTGATTACTGGTACAAGTTATCCTTACCTGCGGGTGTAAAGGTAGAATGGAATTAGAAAATTATCCTTGTTTAAGAAGTGGTGGTAACGGGATTTCTTCATGCGACTATGTCCTCTTTAGGCATCTGTAGTTGAAGTACCAGGTATGATTTTCCTCCTGCTGCAGGAGACCCTCAGTCAAATCAGGCCACTGTTAATTGTCTCTAAGAATACGCTGTTTCACTACTGAAGAAATGTCAATTATTGTGGTTAGTGTGCTTTAAAGCTGGCCAGAACTTACCGAAGGCCCCTCCTTCTTGGCAGTCAGCACTAAACCTTACGATACATACCACAAGAGTCACTGCTCAAGGATGAGTCTTCCAGATGAGACTCAGACAATTATTCCAAGTCGCTTGTCAAAATGAAGCGTATCTTTAACAATAGGACTTTACTTTCAAATTTTGAAAGCCAACCAAGGGCAACAGCAATGGCCTGGATTGTTTGAGGGGCTCTTGTTGGACACCTCCTGACCAGCAACTTGAGAGGGGCTTTCTTATGTGTTACACACACACACACACACACACACACACACGCCACAAACACACCCATATTTCTATATAACGTTTGGTAAATATAAAATAATGATTAGCTACATTTTTTCAGTTATCCTGGGTGTTAGTTTTCCCTCCTTCTCCTGTGGTATTCTCCCTCTCCTCCTTCTCTAGTTAGAGCTGCCCTCCCTTTTCTATTTCCCAATTTCATAACACCTATGTCTTTTTCTAAAATTATTTTATTAGATATTTTCTTCATTTACATTTCAAATGCTATCCCGAATGTCCCCTATACCCTCCCCCCTCCCAGCCTGCTCCCCTATCCACCCACTTCCACTTCTTGGCTCTGGCCTTCCCCTGTATGGAGCATATAAAGTTTGCAAGACTAAGGGGCCTCTCTTCCCAACGATGGCTGATTAGGCCATCTTCTGCTATATATGCAGCTAGAGACACGAGCTTTGGGGGTACTGATTAGTTCATATTGTAGTCCCACCTATAGGGTTGCAGACCCCTTCATTTCCTTGGGTAATTTCTCTAGCTCCTCCATTGGGGTTCTGTGTTCTATCCTATAGTTGACTGTGGTCATCCACTTCTATCTTTGCCAGGCACTGGCATAACCTCACAAGAGATAGCTATATCAGTGTCCTTTCAGGAAGTTCTTGCTGGCATATGTAATAGTGTCTGTGTTTGGTGGCTGATTATGGGATGGACCCCCGGGTGGGGCAGTCTCTGGATTGTCCATTCTTTCGTCTTAGCTCCAAACTTTGTCTCTGCAACTTCTTTTATGGGTATTTTACTCCCTATTTTGGGGAGGAATAAACTATCCACATGTTGGTCTTCCTTCTTCTTGATTTTCTTGTGTTTTGGAGATTGTATCTTGGGTATTCTAGATTTCTGGGCTAATATCCACTTATCAGTGAGTGCATATCAAGTGAGTTCTTTTGTAATTGGGTTACCTCACTCAGGATGATACCTCCAGATACATCCATTTGCCTAAGAATTTCATAAATTCATTGTTTTTAATAGCTGAGTAGTACTCCATTGTGTAAATGTACCACAGTTTCTGTATCCATTCCTGTGTTCAGGGACATCTGGGTTCTTTCCAGCTTCTGGCTATTATAAATAGGGCAGCTCCACTATGAATATAGTGGAGCATGATAACACCTATGTCTTACTATACCCCTCTCTACAGATCCCCTCCAACTATGGTCTTTCCCTTTCCTGGTTCCTGTTGTTACACCAAATTATATAATCACATAAAGGTTTGGAACTGGAACCCACAAATCAGAGAGAACATTTGACATTTTCCTTTCTGGGTCTGGGTTACCTCACTCAGTGTAATCGGTTCTAGTTTCCTCTTTTTACCTGCATACATCACGATTTCATTTTTCATTACATTTGAGTAGAATTCCCTTGTAGCACCTATACCTCATTTCCACTGTTGGTCCGTTGAGAGCTATTTAGGTTGTTTCCACTCCTTAGCTAGCGTGAGCAGAACAGCAATGAATGTGGCTAAACAAGCATCTGTGAAGCAGGATGTTGAGCCTTTTGGCCATATGCCAAGGAGTGGTATAGCTAGGTCGCATGGTAGATTTATTTTGGCATCTTGAGAATTCTCTATGCTGGTTTCCAGAGTGGGTGGACCAGTTTGCAGTGCCATCAACCGCAGAAATTCTCTACAATCTAGTGATAGGAAGTAGAGAACTCATAAAAATAAATTAAAAAAAAACCCAAGTAGATATTTCTTAAAGGATCCATAGATATATACTAGAATCCATTGGTTGTGAAAGAAGTCAGCTCATAAGCATGAGTCAATATTATATAACAGGGAAAGTCAATCTTTCCTCACATCCTCAGCAGCATTTGTGGTCCATCCTTTCATTGATCCCAGCCATTCTGGTGGGTGAAATGAAATCTCAAAGTTGTTTTGATTTGTATTTCCCTAACTGGAAGTTACAAAGGAATGGGGATGGGCTGAGAGGAGGGGCTGAGGTTGGTGGCCACAGTAGACTATGAAAGTACTAGGTATGAGCCACATGCAGTGGCTATGGGGTCCCTGATAGAAATGGGGTTAGGGGTGAGTCTCACAAGAAAGGAGATAGTCTGAGAGGAGAGCTACTTCATGTTCTTACAGACAACCTATTCATCTTTTTTTGTAACTCACCAGCATCTTTTATTACACATTTAGTTGTTTGTGTCCTTGTTATTAAGTTGTATAACCATCTTCTCAAGAATTACTATTGACTGTATAAAGAGGCATGAACAGGAAGACATTATTCCAAATTAATACCTGTGAAAAGATTTCTTTAGGAAACACTGAAAATGTATTGCCTTAGCTACGATTTCTATCGTTGTCATAAAACACCATGTCCAAAAGCGATTTGGGAAGGAAAGGGTATATTTTATCTTACAGCTTATAGGCCTTCTTCCAGGAATGCCAGTGCAGAAAGACTCAAGACAGGAAGTGGTGCAAAGGCCGTGGAGGAGTGCTGCCTAATGGCCTGATCTCTATGGCTTGTCCAACCTGCTTTCTCCTACCACCCAAGACCGCCTGCCAGGGGATGACTTCCCCACACTAATTATTAATTAAGATAATGTTCCACCAGTCTTACAGAGGCATTTTCTCTGTTGTGGTTCTCTTTTCTCAGATAATCATGGCTTGTGTCAAGTTGATCATAAACTACCTGGGACATTTTTTAGTGATACAAAGTAGAGAACTCATAAAAAATGAATAAAAAATTTGAGTAGATATTTCTTAAAGCACACATGGGAGCATACCAGAAATCATTGGTTGCAAAAGAAGTCAACTTATAAACATGACTCACTATTATATATCTATTGGCAATTGAACAAACTCACTGTACAATATGGCATTAAGGATTTAGCATAGACTTTAAAATACCACATGTGAAATGATACAATGTATTTGGAAGCTTGGACAATTTCTTACTCAGTTTTAACCCTAGTATAAAACAATTCATAAAACATAATTCTAAACATAAAATGTACTTGTTCAGATTGAATATAAACAATATAGAAGCATACTTCTATTCAATATTGCTCAAAGAAGAAAACAAGCCACATGTCATTCTGCATATGAATCATAAAACAAAATGTCATGTTGATACAATGGGTCACTCCCTCAGGACTAAGAGGGATAAACTGCAATGTGTGCCAAACCTAGATGCATATTAGAAAGTTTGCAGAAACAAAATTCAGACCAGGGTGTATACCATCACACTGTTTACTTGAAAGTCTAGAAGAGAAAAACTAAACTATAATGACACAAGCCAAATAAGATGAAATGGGAACGGAAAGGTGGATGGGAATTGCAAAGGAAGGAGAGAGCAGAGAGGGAGGCTCTGTGGTCCAATGCTTGTCCAGGGTTTCAGAGGCTTTAGATTTGATCAGTAGTGAAGAAAAAAAAAAAAAGGCATGAAGCTGTCTGTGGTTGGTTGCAGTGTCCTGAATCATAACTGAGATGGTAGTGATGCAGAATATACATGAAACCACTGAACCACATACTTAACATGGATATACTATGTATATATCATACCCCAATTAGAGAACTGAAAATACTCAAGATTTAAAAAATGCACTCAGTAGAGTATTGCTTCATTCTGAGATAGTTGATCTTTCAAAAACTTGTAAATTTTTTTGTGATCCTTATAAATGTATTTATCTAGCTCAGCAAATGCATGCATTTGGATCTCTTTGATCATTGCTTATTTTATGGTAATACTTTACATACCCAAGATCTAGAGGCTGTATATTCTTCTCCCTCCTTGGATTCAAAACATCTCCTTTTGTTTTGGGTCAGTTCTTTTTAACACTGCCCTTTCTCTGTCTCTTTAAATGTAACACTTCTTCATTTCTGTCACCCTTTTCCCCAGTTATAGGCTGGAAGTAATTTTCAGAGTGTTCCTTGTGTCAATTGGTGTTCTTTTGATACACAACAGAGAAATAGATTCGTGCTAAATTATGGAGCAGGGAAGACAGTCAATGCTCTAAATTAGTAGGGCTAGAAGGAGCACGATCATGGGGCTGGTGTCAAGGCGTGTGGGGACGACTCTCTGCAGCCCTCTTTGAGGGCTGAAGCGGCAGGGAGGGAATGCCCACATATTTTGAGACATATTAACTGCCTCTTGCACTGGTCCATTATAATTTCCTCCATTGTCTGAGGATATTTTTCTCTTTGTTCAGAGGTTTGTTTGCATAAGAACCTTGCCTTCTTTATTTTGCTGGAAGATTGGTATTTGCCAAAGCAGAACAGAGAAGAAGCCTTTCTGCCTTGTACTTGACTCTGTTCTCAGTCTGATCCAGCAAAGTGTACGAAAACTCACAATCTGAGAAGAGGGTGGCCTCAAGGCTTAAGGTAACTTTCCCCCCACTTAGATGCATTGCCTGACAGAAGTGCACTTATTAAGATAGAAGGGGTTACAGCTCCTTTCTGCCTATGCCAGGGAAGTTGAAATTGTAGTGATGGTTAGAGGCCACTACTGGGATATATTCCTTGGGACACCTGAGGTAACAGTGGGGCTGTCACTAATGAGTTTACCTGGCCCAGGGCTGGATTACTGAGCAGCTGGGACACAGGCAGGAGAGCCAATACTGTTTCTATATCTTCCTCTAGGTGGGGGATTTGGCTTGTGATCTAGAAAGGGGATAATCAGTTGTCAGCAACGAGGCAAAATTCAAAGGTTTGTATTAGCAGATCTTCTAATTCTTTTAATAGGTGTGTGTGTGTATACACGTAAATGTAAATGTGGAGAGACGAACTATTCATATCTTTATGTGTGGATTTCATGATCACCCAATGAATGGCATCTTTGGAATAGAAAAACAAAAACAAAACAAAACAAAAACTATCAATATTTTGCTTTCCCTTACCAAGCCAGCATCAGGTTCAGTAAAAGTTCATTTAATGCAATGGATTTTGTTGTGGAAGGGCCTGGTACTGTTCTTGTGAACCAATTTCCTAATGAATAAAGGAGCCAACAATGACTGGGCAAGTAGGAAGGACTTCCAGGTTAGCCAGAGGAAGAGAGGAAGCAGGAGAGAGGTATTTGGAACAGGGACAGCATAAGAGTAAGATGCAGCTGCTAGAGTTTCCCAGTATCATGGTGGATCCGCAAGGATTTGCCACCAGAGGAATCAGATTTTAATAAGGCTTACAAAATTAGGTTTTAGTTGTTGCACCCAGATATTGAGTCACTATTTTTTCTGAACTAAGTTTGTGTTGCGTTTTCCTTCACAAGGCAGCTCTTCTAGGATCAAGAGAGAAAGGTATGGCAGACAAGTGTGGGTTTGCCTGAGGTGCAACCAGATTTTAGGGTTTTGAAGCATGGTGCTAGCTTGGTAGCGACCCACCAGTGGGAACTTAGTGAGCTGGGTGGAGACATTTCAGGAGCTCCTAAGACAGAGAGTTTCCATGAGATGAAACAGGTTGGCCATTGCCAACCTGCTGCTGGGGCAAAGAGTTGCTGGCACAAGTGTGGCAACGGGCTGGTTCCATTTTTAAATATTTCCTACAACAGGTTTTTATTAAACCTACTGATTTTGTTCCCCTTCCTTACCATTTACCATTTATTAAAATCACTCAAGACAGAATAACAATGCCAGCATTGCTATTTAGCATGATGGTCAAAGTTCAACTTATTTGAGCACAGAGACTTCACTTGCTCTATTACTCAAGTAATTCCACCTGGCCTTATCATTACGTCCGAATATAAGCTAATGATAGGACTGCCAATGCTTTCTGAGATTTCCCAAAGACTTCAGAGGTTTACTCTCTCTCTCTCTCTCTCTCTCTCTCTCTCTCTCTCTCTCTCTCTCTCTCTCTCGGTTTATTTATTTTTGTGGTTATGGGTGTTTTGTCCACATGTGTGCCTGCAGAGGNACTGCCAATGCTTTCTGAGATTTCCCAAAGACTTCAGAGGTTTTCTCTCTCTCTCTCTCTCTCTCTCTCTCTCTCTCTCTCTCTCTCTCTCTCTCTCAAGGTTCATTTATTTTTATGGTTATGGGTGTTTTGTCCACATGTGTGCCTGCAGAGGTCAGAAGAAGGTGTCAGATCCCCTGAGATTGGAAGTGCAGGTGGTTGTGAGTCACTGCGTGGCTGTTGGGAATCAAACTTGCATCCACTGGAATTGCAGAATGCTCTTAACTGCTGAGCCGTCTCTTCATCATCTCCCATTCTTCTCTTTCTAGGAAATGTTTTTAGATTTGATGATGGTTTATTATAGAATTAGAGGCAATATCAGTAATTGCTAACCATCTTGGACAGAATGGGCATTAATTTCAGATTCTATTTGTTAATGTAGCATAGTCAAATATTATGTGATTAAAGAGTCCCTTGTTTATTTTATGTGCAGTCCTACTGGAGTTGGGAGAGTTTCCTTCTGTGTGGGACTCTTTGGGACTTTGCCCACTTCTGGTTTTCCACCCTGGTCTCTCTGTGTCTCATTGAACACTTATCACCAGGCAAGTGTGTGCTTACCTGTTCTGGCGATGTGAATCCCATCTATAAGAAGATTTGACAGGATGATACCTTTCCAGAATAAGTACTTAATATAGATTCACAAGACTGCTTCAGTGAAATGGGCGTGTTTGTGCCATTATATTCCTTTCAATGTGTTTCCCTTAGAAGGTTAAACAACCCTTTTACAGCGGTCGAATATAAGATATCGTGCATATCAGATTTTTACATTATTATTCATAACAGTACCAAGTTACAATTATGAAGTAGCAACGAAAATAATTTTATGGTAGGGGTCACTACATCTTGAGGAGCGGTATTAAAGAGCTGTAGTACCAGGAAGGATGAGAGCCACTGCTTTACTGGCATTAAAATCTGTTCTGCTTAATAATAGAAATCTGACCATTTTTTTGAACCGTAGAGATTTTTGTAGAGGTTTTTCATCACAGAAACTAGGGCTGCCTATGAACCTGCTGCTACAAAGGCAGAAACCAGGCTGGCGTGTCAGACCAAGATGGATGTAAGAACAGAGCAAGTACGGGGTGAAAGTGTGGGTTTGTGTTTCCCCTGACTATTCAAATACATCTAATACAATTCGTTCCAGCGCAGTGGACAATCAGATTCTGTATCTCTGAACCCTTGGACTGACAGAGCAAAGAAAAAGAAACAAGGTGCAACGCAGAGAAAAAAAATTGATCCATTCATCAAAATTAATCCACAGGAATAAAGAAGGCTGGCTGTACAGAAGGGGAAATGCAGCTTGGTTTTATCTTTTTCTCCATGTTGAAGCCCAGTGTTTATGGGAACGCAAAGCTCAGAACACTTTATTTTTGATGTTTCTAAACTCCGTTCTTGAACTTGCAGATTATTGCTTTGACTTTTAGCATCAATCCCTGAAAGTGATTCTTGTTTATTCTTCTTTTTTTTTTTTTTTTAACTTTTTCTTTTTTGTTGTTGTTAAAGAGAAATAAATCCTGATAGGCAGACGTCAAGGGCCAGTCTCTTTCTTGTAGAGAAGTGTACCAAATACTCTTGAGTGAAAAATTCCCCCTTCAAAGGAACGCTGTTTAAAAAACAACATCCCACTATGATGTCCAGGGATGCTGGAGACATAATTGTAGGTACCAAGAATGAATGAATGAATGAATGAATGAGTGAAAGCATTTGAGCAATCTCCTCATCTGAAGGGCTAGAACTCTGAAAAGGTTTTTCTGACAGTTGACTGACATCTGACAGGGATTTCAAATCCCTTTTCTCTAAGTAACTTCATGTGGACTCAGGCTTCTGACCCTGCAATTGTTTGCTTTGTGTGAGCTCCTCAATAGAAAGATGCTATCAGGCGCGTGTGTTCGTGCTACGGGAATCAGCTCACAAAGACAAAGGTTGCATAGGGTTTACAGAGACTTATATTTTCATAATCCTTACAGCATCTAGGCAGAGTGATAAGGTTGATTTTTATCTTTTAAAGGGATTATTTTTGGTTTTACAAAACCAAAACAGCTCCTGAAAACATGAGGATAAGGGTTACATTAAGAGGGGAAAAAAAAAAAATCTTTTCCTTTACTTTGTATTTCAAGTCCAGAGTGCTAAGTACCATGAATTATATTTATTCAATTATCTGAAAATGTCTGCTTTTCTTTGATAGCTTTCCTTTGGCCATAATATGTGGAGGGCAAAGCACTTTCCAGAAGAGATTAAGTTCGGGGCTGGAGAGAAGGCTCAATAGTTAAGACCACTTGCTGCACTTGCAGAGGACCTGGGTTTGGTTACCTATACCCACCTACATAGCAGCTCAAAACTGCCATAATTCCAGGTCTAGGGAATCTGGTGCCTGGTTCTGGCACACAAGAAATAAACAAAATGAGAAGACTATACATTGAAAGTGGTCAATCCAACTCATAAAAGCATTTTAGATCATTCTTCTAATCCTCATGGCAAGAGTTATCCCAGCTTGCTTGAGCATTTCTGGTCATTACTAACATCTTTTCCAGAGATTTTTCTCAAAGGGGTAATTGCAGAGCCTGGCGTGGCTCTGGTGGGGACAGAGTGACATGGTTTCTTCCTCTGGGACAGGGCCTGCAGGCGTGGGCCTCCATGAGTGTTGATGGCTGCTGTGGGCTTAAGGCTTGCTTGAGTAATAGTGTACATATTTTCTGCATGCACTAACAGTGGAGGACTCTTTCCTTCTCAGGAATGTCCTCCCTGTTAACGCTAATGACTCCATGGTAATTAGAAACAGCACAAGTCCAGGAGTCCAGGGTGTGGCTATGTCTCAGCAAAATGGTGAACACTGGGACCTTCAGGACAGTCCTTAATGCATGGGAAAGAGCTCTAAATACATGAGTTCAAAAATACATCATTTCTCAACTATGCAAAAAAATAAGGATGTGATAATTATATGAGGGGCTTCATAAATCTAAAGGAAGAAAAGCAGCTGAGCTGTGAGCCAACTTGTTAGAAAATTGCTAAGGAAGGAGAGGAAGAGATTTAGGGAGTGGTGATCAAAGGAGATCTCACGCTGAGAGTTTTGTTTTGTTTTGTGTTTTGCTTTTGTTTTTGTTTATGCTTACAAAGGAAGACAGAGTCCTGAGTTCGGGATCAGCCTAGGACAGAGCCAGGTTAGGCTCAGGCTTGGTGGAAATGGTCATTTCAGGGCAGGGTCCTACCCAAGTAGTTTATCTTCTGTGCTGAGCAAAGGCCAACAGATCTCTGAATTCTTTTGCAATGTTAAGGAAAAATACTTCCTGTTTCCTAAGAATCAAAGAGCTGGGGGTCTTGGGATGTCGATTCATAAAACAATCAAAAGGAAAATCTGGAGTAAATGACTGAATTGATACGTAAAATAAAAGACTGGACCTGTGTTCTGCAGGAGATGAGTTATCCAGAGAATTTTTTAGGATAAAAAGATAAAACTGCTTGGAGAATTCAAAAACGTGCACACACACACACACACACACACACACACACACAGAGTCACAAACAAGCAGGACATGGACAGAGAGATCTTTTAGAATAGCAAGCAGAATGTAGACAGAGAAATCTCCAGAGACAAAACAGAGCACAGAGAGAAGGAGGCCAGAAAAGCTGTATCAAGCAGAACACAGGTCATCAGCTAGGATCCACGATTTGACTTCACGTAATTCTTTGTGCTGCTCCAAGACCCCACCTTCTCTCCAAGGTGAGGGTGGTCCTTGGCAGGTCATCACCTGAAGCTGTTTCTTATTTTGATAAAACCTGGACACCTGTAACTCCTATATTACAGAAAACCACAAAGCACATGATTAATCAATTCTGAGGAAACAACAGATGTTTAGCCTCTTCAAATATTTGTAAAACAATCTTGTGATTCTCCAGGGTTCTCCGCCCTCAAGCTCTGCCCTGATGATGAACACACTTGTTCTCTTGTAGGATATAGTCTTCAGTGCATCCGACTGGCTATCTCTGGATACAATGATGGTCCCTATCTACAAATTCCAGCTTACCTCAGTTAAGTCAGCTTACTTAAACCAAGTGGTTATGAACTTTTCACACAAATTCAACTAGGAGAACCTTGAAAAACTTCTTTTCAGTTGATCTGAGATTTAGAGTCTAGTCATCAGTCATTTTTTAAAAGCTTCTCATTGTAGTAGTAAGATAACATTGGCTAACTTGGGCAGGAATTGAAGGCTGAAGCCATGGTTATTTAATAAATCACAACAAGGCCGGGATGAGGATTGATGGAGCCTATCTGAACATTTCTGAAGAAGAAATGCTACCATTTACCAGGTGCTTTTTCAGTGCCTGGTATCAAACTATCTGTGATTTCACTTAAAAAGTCTGTATAGCTCACAGATGCTGTGAGTCCTTGACAGGTTAGTGCATGAAAGCTCAATGTAGGCCTTTCCCTGTCCAAGTCCCTGGTGATGTGGCAGTGGGAAGACCTTAGTAGGACAAGGGCTACCTACCATTATCTTTTCTTCCCATCCTTGCCAATAGAGCATTACAGAGGAACCAAAGCTGCAGATTCAGACTCCTCAGAGGCTATGTGGTCTAGCTATAGCCTCATGTGTTAGTGAAATGGCGGGGAAGCTTTCATTAAGTCCCTACCCTGGCCCTCATGTTCACTTTCCTTCTCTGTTTCCTAACAGACCTGGAGGGCATTCTCGAAGAACCGAGGACGAAGAGGCTCAATACTCATAAGTGACTAAAGACCATGATCACTTGGAATACACTGCCTGCTCCATTTTGAGTGCTTACTCCTATAATCCTTACAGGCTTGAAAAGCTACATGGCTGCCACGTACCCAAAGTACTGCCCATCCCATTCTGAGCATCCCAGCGAACTGCTTCCTTCGGACACATTGCTCTCTGTGTTGGCTGGTGTTGTGTTAGCTTGATGGAGGTTAGTCATTTGAGGGATGAGAAGCCCAACTGAGAAAAATGACTCCATAAGGTTAGGCTGTAGGCAGGCCTGTAGGGCATTTTTCTTAATTAGTGATTGATGGGGGAGGATACAGCTTATTGTGGGTAAGGTCATATCTGGGCTCCTGGTCCTGGGTGCAGTAAAAAAGCAAGATGAGCAAGCCAATAAGCAGCACCCCTCCATGGCTTCTGAGTCAGCTCCTGGCTCCGGGTTCTGGCCCTGTTTTTTTGTGCCTGTCCTGTCTTCCTTTGATGCTGAATAGTGATGTGGAAGTGGAAGTGGAATAAACCCTTTCCTCCTCAAGTTGCTCTGTATCATGGTGTTTCATCACAGCAATAGTAACGCTTGTTAGGACACCCCATTCTCTATTCCCAAGTCCTGCTCTGATGTCTGTGAGGCTTTCTGAGTAAGAACAGTAGTGGAAAGTTTAGTGTCAGAGTAGTGGAAAATTAGAGGAAACAGGGGAATGTTTGCTAATACTTTGTTTTGGAATACTCAGAAAAGATTAAAAAAATCGAAACCCTTGGTTTCCTAGGTTTATCTGTATTTGATTCTTTGGTGATCAAGCCTGTGAACTTGCAAGCCTTCAACGAATGGAAAAATCTGCACTATTATTTATATATTTGATAGTGTCAGATGACAACCAAGAATTGACTGTATTACAAATTATTATTTTTTTTTTAAATCTTTCACAAATCATATATTGGACTAGATTAACTTTAACACAGTAGTCACAGGTAACGTAAATGGCTTTAGTGTACTCACTGGATATTTTACTTTGGGTTACCCTAGAAGCTGACCCTAAAAGGCAGGATATTATTTTGAGTTCAAGAAGCCTTGACATAGAAAAGAGGAACTGATACAGAGAAAGAAGTAGACAGTAGCTGGAAAATCCTGAAGTCTCCTTCCACAGTGGGGTTGCCTAATGGTGCCAAGAAGCAGCAGGAAATAATGCTAAATACAAACCTTAGAATTATCTTGCCTCAGATTAAAGGTGGCGGAGTATTTATACTACAGGGTAAGGACCACCTCTGACTGCTCTTGGGAGTTTCTCTCCTTTAGAGATGCACAAGTCCAGATGTGCTTTGTGTTCTAAACCTGTAAGCCGAGCAGTTGGAAAGCTGAGGCAGGAGGATTGAAGACTTAAAGCTAGCCTGCGTTATATAGTAAAAGCCTGCTTAAGAAGAAATAAGATCACAAAGATGGGTGTAGAAAGTCTTTGAAACTCCCAGGAGTCAGAGAAGTGTGGTGTTCAGATAAAATGTGGTCACTGAGATCAGGGAGTGTGAAAGAGCCTAGGATGTAGAAAGCCCTGGGTTTAAATCCCAGCATTACCTTTTACAAAAGTTACTGTGGTTCAGAACTGTAATGGCTGGTTTTGTGTGTCACTTGACACAAGCTAGAGTTATCACAGAGAAAGGACCTTGTTGTTGGCATCAGGACCTCAGAAACCTATGACATCATATAGGCAGGACCTACAGACTTGTTGCCAAGACAACGGCCATCATACTCCCAGGATCCACTTGGCTCACCTCCTACCTTTACCTGTGTTACATCATTATCCATACATATAAGGGGAACGCTCCTCCCCCTCTCTGTCTTTCCCCCTTCTCTTTCCACTGCCACCTTCCTTGCCCCCTTCTCTCCCAATAAATTTCTTACATATGTCTCTGTTTTGGCCTAATGTGCTGTGTTCAGACACGAGCTGCTATTTTAACACATCATTTGTCCCTTGAGGAAATGCCTCCATAGATCCAGATACACTGAAACTAATAGAAGAGAGAGTGGGGAAGAGCCTCGAGCACATGGGCACAGGGGAAAATTTCCTGAACAGAACACCAATAGCCTGTGCTCTAAGATCAAGAATCAACAAATGGTACCTCATAAAATTGCAAAGCTTCTGAAAGGCAAAGGACACTGTCAATAGAACAAAACGGCAACCAACAGATTGGGAAAAGATCTTTACCAGCCCTACATCTGATAGAAGGTTAATATCCAATATATACAAAGAACTCAAGATATTTGACTCCAAAGAACCAAATAACCCTATTAAAAATAGGGCACAAAGAATTCTCAACTGAGGAACACAGAATGGCTGAGAAGCACCTAAAGAAATGTTCAACATCCTTAGTTATCAGGGAAATGCAAATCAAAACAACCCTGAGATTCCACTTCACACCAGTCAAAATGGCTAAGATAAAAAACTCAGGTGACAGCAGATGCTGGTGAGGATGTGGAGAAAGAGGAACACTCCTTCATTGCTGGTAGGATTGCAAACTGGTACAACCACTCTGGAAATCAGTTTGGCAGTTCCTCAGAAAATTGGACATTATACTACCTGAGGACCCACTAATACCGCTCCCGGGCATATACCCAGAAGATGCTCCAACATGTAATAAGGACACATGCTCCAACATGTTCATTAGAGCCTTGTTTATAATATCCCAGAGATAGAAAGAACCCAGATGTCTTTCAACAGAGGAATGGATACAGAAAATGTGGTACATTTACACAGTGGGGTACTATTCAGCTATTGAAAAAAATGAATTTATGGAATTCTTAGGCAAATGGCTGGAACTAGAAAATATCATCTTGTGTGAGGTAACCCAATCACAAAAGAACACACATGGTATGCACTCACAGTGGATATTAGCCCAGAAGCTCAGAATACCAAAGATATAATTCACAAACCACATGAAACTCAAGAAGGAAGACCAATGTGTTGATACTTATATCCATCTTAATAGGGGGAAACAAAATACCCATGGAAGGAGTTACAGAGACAGTGTGGAGCAGAGACTGAAGGAATGACTATTCAGAAACTGCCCCACCTGGGGATCCATCCCATATACAATCACCAAACCCAGACACTTTTGTGGATGCCAACACGTGCTTACTGACAGAAGTCTGATATAGCTGTCTTCTGAGAGGCTCTGACAGTGCCTGAAAAATATAGAGGTGTATCCTTACAGCCTACCATTGGACTGAACACAGGGTCCCCAGTGAAGGAGCTAGAGCAAGGACCCTAGGAGATGAAGGGATTAGCACCCCCATAGGAGGAACAATATGAACTAACCAGGACCCTCAGAGCTCCCTGGGACTAAACCACCAACCAAAGAGTACACATGGTGGGACTCATGGCTCCAGCTGCATATGTAGCAGAGGATGGCCTAGTTGGTCATCAATGGGAGGAGAGGCTTTTGGTCCTGTAAAGGCTCTATGCTCCAGTGTAGGTGAATGCCTGGGCCAGGAAGCAGGTGTGGGTAGCTTGGGTTGGTGAGCAGGAGGAGGGGGAGGGGATAGGGGTTTTTTGGAGGGGAAACCAGGAAAGGGGACATTTGAAATGTAAATAAATACCTAAAAAACAAATCCTGATGTAAGGCATTTTCTCAATTAGTAATCAAGTAGGGAGGGCCCACTCTGGGTGGTGCCATCCCTGGGCTGGCAGTCCTGGGTTCTATAAGAAAGAAAGCTGAGTATGCCAGGGGAAGCAATCTAGTAAGCAGCTTCACCTGTCATGACCTCTCCATCAGTTCCTGCCTCCAACATCCTACCCTTGTGAGTTTCTGTCCTAGCTTCCTTTGGTGATGAACAGCAGTATGGAAGTATAAGCTGAATAAACCCTTTCCTCTCCTACTTGCTTCTTGGTCATGATGTTTCGTGAAGGATTAGGAACCCTGATTAAGACAATAAGGATCTTTCAACAATTTTTACTCCATAATCTTTTTTTTTCTAAAATACTATTATTGTTGTTGTTGACATAGGGTCTCACTATGGCCTGAACTCATGGAGATCTGTCTGCCTCAGCCTTGCAGTTGCTGGGATTAAAAGCTTGTATCATCATGCCCAGTAGCTGATATTATTTATATTAAATGTCTATATATTTAGTAGACATATCCCACTACATTGCTAGCCATTCATTTCATAGTGATGAAAAAAATTCCTAGTGAGGGCTCAAATATTTAGATCACAGCATAACAGGAGTTAAAAACAAAGGATTGGAGAGAGAGTTCAGAGGTAATGGCAGTTTGCGGGTCTTTCCCTTAAGACACTGGCAGCCCCTCCTTCCTCCCTCAGTAAATGATTGATCTTGCAGTTTCCTTTCACTTCCAAGCATAAGGATACGGTCATCTAAAACTATCTAATGAGGTGCATATCAGGAGCCACGGCAAACTTCCTGCAGGATGTAGTAGCTGGAGCCGACCATGGCTGTCCACGGAAAGTTCAATAGCAACGACTTCCTTATGACTACCACAGCTGAGATCTGACCACAGCCAGTAGGGCTTTGTGCACAAGGAACGGCCAACAGAGCCAAACCTATGCAAAGATATCAAGATATCCTCGAGTGCTATCTTGTTTTAAGTCACAAGCTTTTTCAGAGTCGGGGGTGCGGTGGAATGCTGCTGTGTTGAGATTGTTCACAAAAGTATCTATCTGGACTTTCTTCTGGGAAGTATTTTCACTATTTATGAGAAGACTCTATGAAAAGATTATTTGTTTTGAGCAAGAGAATGACTCTGAGGAATCTAAGGAAATGGTAAGAACAAATGTATGGTGGACAGGTGGTGGTGCACACCCTTGATCCCAGCACTCAGGAGGCAGAGGCCAGGATGGTCTACAAAGTGAGTTTCAGAATAGTCTGGGCTACACAGAGAAACCTTGTCCAAAAAAAAAAAAAGGAAAGAAAGAACAAATGTACAGACACTGAGGAAAACTTAAACTTAAGCAGATCAGCTGTGCTGAGGCCAAAAGATGATGAACTGAAAAGACTATTCATCCAGAAGGTTCTTGCGCTTGAGATTTAAGGCAGGTGTCTGACTCTGGTAAGTAATCTTAATTGTTCTCCATAAGCTCACAGCCTTATCAACTAATTAGAACACCAGGGTGCTTCCGACTTGTCTGCACATATGCTAATTGGCTTTGATCATGCTCACCTATTCATCCGAAGATATATCCAGCTAGGCGTTAAAAAGACTATAGTGCCAAAAACCAAGCTTCCTTTTCTTACAAAGCTTGAGGTGTCTTTGATACCAAACTATGGAAGGAAGAGAGAGAGAGAAAGAGAGAGAGAGAGAGAGAGAGAGAGAGAGAGAGAGAGAGAGAGAGAGAGAGAGAGGAGATTCATAGAAAAACATGACTTCTTAGTGCTTCAAGTGTTAAGAAAGAATGCTTGGGAATTTCCACTCAAGGAGGGGACTATTGTTAGATGTATCTTGAATTGATTGCTGAAATGATCCCAAATCTGACATCATAACGATATCTTAAAAATTGACTGGTTTACTTTATTTTATGAAATTAAAACAAGGAGAGCAAATAGCTCAATGACACTAATGTGTATGCATAGAATCTAATCTAAGTGTTGTGAATGGAAAAACTCATTTAAAAATACAGTCTAGTCTTCAGACTGTCTTTTACCCTTTGCAGTAGTGCATTTTTCTAGACGTTCAAAGCAGCTATATAGTCCCTAAGTAGCCCGTGTTCACAGAGCAGGAGACAGCAAGCTGGAATTCAGACCTAGACAGCCACTACTAATCAATGCAATACTGCCTTTTACTATAAGGTTTTGCGTTTTACAAATGACTGAATTTTTTTAAAAAGTTGATTTATTCATCTTTCATGTGGGAATGTTCCTCCTGCATTTCTGTATGTGCACCACATGCATGCTTGGTGCCTGCAAGGGTCAGAACAGGCCATCAGATCCCCTGGAATGGAAGTTATAGATGGTTGAGAATCATCACATGGGTACCCCTAATTAAACCCTGGTCTTCTGCAAGAGCCACAAGTGCTTTTAACTGTATCTCCAGCCTCAAATGAATTTTAAAATGACAAGTTGTTAACTCACTTCTGTCTCAATTGTCTATTATCACTGTATCTAATAAGAAGTACTATTCATACTTATTTCATACTTAGGACCAAATTGATTTTGTTTGCCGTGGATATTTTGCTAAGTAAGATGGAGTCCAGATGGCATTATATTACCAGAGATCAGTCACTCAGTAAGTGACTCAGTAAGAGTATCCCTTTCACCTGTGACTTTTGTAAAACTGCGGATTATTAGATGAAGCTCAAAACACTAGATGGAATCTGTTCTTGTTCTTGTTCTTGTTTTGGTTTTGAGACAGTAGCTCTGTCTGTCCTAAAACTCCCTATGTAGACCACACTGGCCCCAAGCCCACAGAGATCCTCCTGTTTCTGTCTCCCAAGTGCTGGGATTAAAGGCATGTGCCACCACTGCCTGGCTTGCAGTTTTTACCTTCCTTCCCTGCCCTTGTTTGGACACACCTATCTGGTTCACACAGGAAGAAAGCGATGAGTAGTGAAAAGAATACAGAAGAATATATATCTGTGGCAAGAATAAGCAAGGTTATGCTTGCCTTGACTCAGTCTTAATGCTTGCTGCAGCCTAGGCAGAGACATGCTCCTCCCACCTCCCCCCCCCCCCCCC
>NC_034604.1:42328472-42340316 GCF_900095145.1 Mus pahari
CCCATTGCAGGGGAATCTGCGTGGCTTTCCAAATCATTTACTGGCTTGTCTCATTTGATCTTTCAGTAAACTGTATTCAATTCTAATATCTCATGAAAAAGATCACAGATTAATCAGCTTCCAGTGACTATTAGGAACTGATCTCAATATACTAAACTCATCTTTAAGTGGACAAGTTGAAATTTTAGATCCTTTAAATATAGTTAATAATAATAACAGAACCTACTATTTATTAAGAATATACTACTTTCCACGCTATGGTCCAAGCTTTATCTTCCCTAGTTCTTTTTTTTTTTTTTTTGTAGGCTGGTACTGGGATTTGTACCCAGGATCTTGTACCTACTGAGGTATACTCACAGCCTCTCAGCCATTCTTCCAAACAATGGTCTGAAGTAGGAACTATTGAAATCTCATTTTAAGGACTGAAAGAAGGGCTGGCTCAATGGCTCAGAGGGTAAAGGGCTTATGGTACAAGCATGGAGATCTGAGTTCTTATCCTGGGGACCCAAATACAAAGCTGGGTATGATGGCATGTGTCTAAAATTCCAGTACTAGGAGATCCTAGGGGTCCACTGACTGGTCAGTTTAGCTGAAATAGTGACCTTCAGGCCCAGTAAGAGTTCCAAATAAAATAAAATAAAATAAAATAAAATAAAGGCCTGGAGGACAACTGAAGGTTTTCCCAACAATGACTTCTGACCTCCCTATATCCCCACGCAGTAGCGTGTACCCATACATATATGCATTCACTACACAGACACATAAGTTGAAACAACAGATTCAAAGAGTGTTAGCAACTTTGAAGAGCCACGTAGGTCATTAGTATTAGAGGCAGCACTTTAGTCATCTTGGGTCTTAGAGGCTTGGTTTGTTGTCCTTTGAGGACAATGTTCATTAGGCAAGTGTGACTCTGTTCCTGCTCAGTGCTAAGACTGGCAGTGTCTCCATCAGAGTTCACTCACTCTGTACCTTCCAGTTTGGAATTAGATGTTCTTATTTGGTATTCGGTTAGTATGTCCCTCTAATTCTACAACCCTGGAAGTAGAGACAGGAAGATGGCGCAAATTGGAGGCCAGGCTGTTTTTACAAAGAGAGTACTAGGTCAAAAGGGCTACATAGCAAGATCCTGCCTTAAGAATCAAAAATCAAAAATAAGCAACAGAAAAGGAGTCCCTGTTTGGTCATATTCCAGTGACTCTAGCAGAAGCTTTAAGAACCGTGCAGGCTGTCCTGGTGAGTGGTTCTCACTGCGCCTGCCAGCTGTGCTATACTTAGGGAATCTGATGCTTCTAACTGAGCTGCAAGGAAGGAGTTTTAGGATACTAATTCGTTCAGAAATTATTTTGTCTGCTTCTCTCATGGAATACTGATTTCTAAAAAGCCCTCTCCGGTAGATCTCCCTCAATCCCAGTCTAAGATTTTTCTGTCTTAATTAGCATATCAATGGGCACTACAGGATTAATAAAAGATCACCCTTGGAAGGTACTCGGGGTCCACACTCCTCGCCCCCCCTTCTCATTTCTTCTTGTTTCATCTCACAGTTTGGAATCCAGTGGGTACCTCGTTGATTGCAGTCCTGAATATATGTGTTGGCGGCAGCTGCTAAGGGAATAGCCAGGACACAGCAGATGTGTCAACAACTAGGGTGGACTCGGCTCATATTGAAATTGTTTTTCAAGTGAGTCTCACAGCCAAATAGCTCACAGACATCCTTATGTATTTCTTTACTAAGTTAAAAGGTTAGTTAAAAGTGCAATAAATATATGCCAGAGTTAATGGGCTTTTGAAAAATTTCTAAAGTGCAATGCCTTGATTAGCAGATTAAGTTTAGAAATTAATAAAAATAAGGAGTTGCATTTCTCTTGCTAGGTATCCTCATTAGAGTGACATTGTCTTTAAACCCTGTATCAATTCCTGACTCACCACTGTGAAGACCCAGGGAAGACAGAGTGACCTGGGAGTCCAACTACTTAAGATCATCCAACTCTTGGATGATTACCCAAAATGCTTCATGGTGGGAGTGAATGCAGCAGATCTGCTTGTTCCTGGAAGGCTGTGGTGCTGATAAGCAAGAACACTATGATGCACAAAGACATTTGAGGGCATCAGGAAAACAACCCAGCTCTGGAGAAACTGCATCTGGGAGAATGTGGGCTTTGTGTCACCTTTGTGTGACCTTTCTGACATTAGGGACATGCTGCTGGCTGTTGTCTGTGATGGTGCCACTGCTGTGTATGAGGTCACGGTGGCAGCCCAGGACACTGATCTTGGGCTTTAGAAGTCTTTCTTCTAGGCTTTAGGCACCACTGCTAAAATTTCCAGAGGCATCATTGAAATTCTGAGTGATGTGCAGCTGATAAATTCCAGAGACAAGGAAGGAGCCAGTGAAGCCACACTGCTGAACACATTGAACATCTCTCCCTTTCCTTTGGGGTGATCGTCAATGGGGTGCTTGACTATGGTAGCATTTGCAATCCTGAAGTGCTTGATGTAACAGAGTTGACTCTAAACTTCTGGTTCCTAGTGGTGACGAGGTCAGCTCTGGAACTGTGGAAAATTCCACCAGACCCCTCCCCTCCTGGAAGAGAAAGGTCATGGAACAATTAGGCACCCCTCCGCTCTGGAAGGGAGAGGCTTAATTACATTTCTCAGACCAAGGGAGTGAGTGGGATGGGCAGGTGGAGTGGTGGTAGTGGTGGTGGGGACTGACCATCGCCCACCTGCAGGTGGGGGAGGCCCAGAGCACACAGACAGACACATTCCCTGACTGATTGTTGGCCACCTACAGACAAGGGAAGTCCTTGCCATCTCATTCCCTAAAGACCAATCAGTTTAAAAGTCACACTGTTTTGCCAGTCACACTGTGCCTAATGGCTGCTGCTCTGAAAACTGTATAAATACTCACCAAATGGGTTGCGTGGGGTCGTTCTCTCTCTCTCTCTCTCTCTCCTTTGTGTACAGGGCAACCCCAGCATGCTGGAACAATAAAATTCCTCTTGCTTTTGCATCGATTGCCAGTTGTTGAGTTGTTGGGGGGGGGGAGAATGAGGGGGGATGGGGGAAGGAGGATGGTCTCCGGTAAGTTAAGGCTTGCCAGAGTCTTACAGTGGTATGTCTGAAAGGGTTGCCAGTGTTTGTCTGCAGATTGGTTACCTCAGTGTTGCCTCAGGGTCACACACTGTCATCAGTGGGTACAAGTGAGTCCTGGCTTTGTCTGTAGACAATCAGATGAAGATATGGGATTTGATCTCTTTGACTGATCCCCTCAAAGCAATCAACTCAGTCAGCTTAGTCTGAGAAACATGGAAATAAAGGCTTACTTCTTTTATAAAGGGAAGGGGAGGGCTTCCTTGTGTGCAAACTCTAGTCACTGGCCTTGCAATCCCTGCCTGCCCCCCTACCCCCAGAAAAAGAGATCATCCTTGTCTTCGGCTCCATCACTTAAACCAGGGCTTTGAGGATGATGCCCAAGCTAGATTTGAACTGAGCGTCCTGTTTAACTCATTTGAGGTTCAACATAGTGGTCTGGAGTTTAAAGAGCTCTCCAAAGTAGATCTTTGTACTTAACAAGCAAGACTAAGAAGTGCTCATTCACATGGACTTTCCAGAGACAAGCACCAAGCCTGGGTAGAGAAAGTTACAATCTGTACGTAGATACAGATTTTTTCCTTTTCTATATGTTCACACTTCTAGTGACACTGACACATTTAGCCATCTCATTTTACCTGTATTTTGTTGTGGTAAATGTCCTCCCAAATGTGCCTTGGCATACTACCATCTTCCACATCTAGGTGACCCCTTAGGACTTGTGGTTTCTCCAGGCCAGATGCTTCTGCTCTGCCTTTCTTCTTCTTCTTTTTCCTCCTCCTCCTCTGCATTCTCTCCCTCTTCCATTTTCTCCTTCCTCTCTCCTCACCATCAGCTCCACCTTTCCTTTTATCTGCCCAGTCATCAGCTCTCCTTTATTTTACAAATTAAGGTGGGAAGCAGGTTTACAGAAAAATCACTTGTGTGCTGACTCATCCCTTGTTCACAACCCCTCCCAAGAGAACAGATTTAACATCAAATATAATTAGCCCCAGGGCTATCCACAACACTGGTAAGATGTGCTTGAGTACTTCCTGCATGGTCCTCACATGTGCAAGTTTCATGTAGATTTTAATGAACTGAAAGCCTTCTGTTAGTAGAGAATACCTAGTTAGAAGACCACATACCCAGTCCATCATTCTCATAAATTAGGGAATTAGCTGGTACCCTGGCTTTCCCTTTGCACTTCTGTCTCTCAGGCAAACTTTACAACAGTGCTACGAGATGTGGATGCATGTCAAAAACATCTAGGGAACTTGCTACATCCTACTTCTCATCTGAAGTTTTCAGGTCATGGTACCAATGAGTTTTTTTACCTGCACATTTGTGATGTCAAGCCCTCTGGGTTGTAAATGCTGCCATTATCAAACACCTTTCAGAATGATCACTCCAAAGGAGAAGGGGAGGATGTTCAGGTAAACAGTGACTTTTTAGTGCTTACATGAATACTGTAAGGATATAAGACAGCATACCTCAGCCAGGCATGGTGGTGCACACCTCTAATCCCAGCACTTGGGAGGCAGAGGCAGGCGGATTTCTGAGTTCGAGGCCAGCCTGGTCTACAGAGTGAGTTCCAGGACAGCCAGGGCTACACAGAGAAACCCTGTCTCGAAAAAAAAAAAAAAAAAAAAAAGACAGTATACCTCACCATTCCTCATTCACTTGCACACTCTAACATGGGCACTCTCATTGGCAATGTGTGTCTTTCTGTTCATAGTAGTTAGTGACAGTCTCCCCCACCCTTCCCCCACCATCCCATCCACTTCTTTTCTTTCTCTTAACTTTCATCTTGAATTATTCTCCTCCTACACACAGTTTCATGTATATATTTGCTCTTTTACAACTGTACCATAAACATCTTTAGATGGGAATTGTATCTTAAATTTTCTTAATTGTGACTATGACTATGTGTAAAGTATTAACCAATATGTGTAGGTTGAGTATACCTTCCCTATCAGTTTGACTGATACATATCAAGGGAGCATATCTGAGTTTCTTATTTGTGGATATGTTAAAAAAAAGAAATAGCTGTCATTGTTACTGTTTTTTTTTTTTTCCAGAAAGGTTTTCTTCTTTTTCTGCTGGGTTTTTGCACAATGATCATTTTTATTTTATTATTTATTTGTTTTTTTTTTAGACTTTCTGAAACACCACTTGCTTTCTTTAGCCAGGACTGGCTCTAGCCAGTTGTTGCTTAGCAATAGTAATGGCATGTTGAGACTCATCTGATGGACTACGAATACCCTGAACAGAGCTGGCCAAGGGCAGCTGGTTGGTTAATTGTGGCCTCCAGTCATCACCAGGAGATCAGAGGCTGTGTGGAAAGAGAAGGCCCAGGCTGCTTGCTGCAAAATGCATTGCAAATTTCATTTGTGCTGCAAATGCACATTTCAGACATTGAATAGTAATAAAACCTGAAGATGGAGACCAATTCTGTATCTTTGAAACATCAGGTAGCTACCTGGCCTAAAATAACATATTCTTCCTGAGAGCCCCGCAGATTATTTACAGTGTATATGCTCTTGCTTTCCACAATTCTCCATGCATGATGGATGCTGACGGCCACGGTACTGACGATGGCAGACGGGCCACCTGAGGAATGGTCACTTGTAAAATGTCCCTTTTAAACACAGCCATTTGTGAATGATTGCAGTTTATATTTGTTGCCCGCTTTTTATTGTAACTCAGAATGAACTGATTATGTTCATAGGCCTGGGGCCTTTTGGGTCAAGTTGAAGTCCACGGTGGATCACCAGTGCTGTGTTATAAAGTCCCCCCAAATAGGATTTCTATTGGAAACCTTGGAACTGTTTGCTTGCATTTATGGAAGCTAATGCTGCTGGAGGGAGACTCACCATCTCTTCTGTGTTTAGCCCCAGAGCTTTGTGGTCATGTTGCAATCAGTGCTGATGTGATAGACCCATGCAGAGTGTTAATCCTTACTGATGGCTGTCTTTCTTGTTAGACTGACATTGTTGTTATTATTTCCTAGAACACCAGGCTCTCAAGCTTCCTCAGCATAGGACAGAGCAGAACAAAACATTTGAAAGCAATGAGAAACACGAGCATAATCCCAACAAGAGAGGAAGAAACTGGGCTGGCAAACAGGCATTCCACCTCCATTGTCATCAAAGAGGCGTGTGGTGTACGTATGTTGCTGTGAGTTAAAAATTCATTTTCGGTAGGCTCAAGTGGTTGGAAAGACCATGACCAGAGGCAGTTTATTTAGTAAGACTTGGTGCTTGGGTGTTTAAATAAATCAGTCTACATGTAACTAACTTACACTTCCATTGACTTCACTAAAAGAGTTTCTTTTCCCTCTGTGATTTTTAACCTTAATTTATTCTTATATTTAGAGATACAGATTATCAAATTAATGTCTTCCAAGAGTTTGCTCACTAGTAAGAATTTCTGGACTTTCACCATGAGATTTAGTCTACTAAATAATAGTCTATCAATTTCAAAGTCACTAAAGGGATTTGAGGTTTGGTTTTGGCCATAAGACCCACTGGTTACAAGTAGACACCCATGGTTGCTGTGTTCAGACCCAATGTGTACTGTTTGTTATTTCACTGTCTTTTGGAACATCAAGGGCCTAGAATGCTGGTTCATGAGACAAAGCAGAGTCAGGAGCAAGGGGAAGATGGGAAAAACTGCAAAGAGAAATAGAAAAATATTGTCTGAACCATGTATCTGTAAGACCACACACCAGTTTCCTTACATACCATACAACCAGACCCATATATCTTACAGCGTGACACTGATGATGCTCAAAAACCCACAGTGGCTGGCCCATGCCTCTCTAGTGGAATCTTAAGACTGCCTTCATGGGTTCAAAGTCTTGCCCCAGCTGTCATTTTCAGCCTAAAATATTTCCCCCCTTCTTTGCACTGCTTTTAGTTTCTGTGTGTCTACTGCAAAACCCGTCTCTCACACCCCATGGTAAGCCCCTTGTTGTTAGGGATCAGTTTTGCTCACATCTATATCATTGAGAGCATTGATCTCTGCCCTTTTCCCTCTTGAGAGGAATCACTGATGCTTCTCTTCCTTCCTGGAGCCAGTTTCTAATATTGCTGAGTTGTATGGTGGTAAGTCTACAGAGGTCAGAGGTGAAAGTCTAGCTAGGCAGGTAATGCTCCAGAAGTGAGCCCCAGCTGAGCTGCTGTCTCTGAATCACAGATTTTGCCTATCGCTTTGTGTTGAGCTGGACTTTGTCCCTAGGATTTGGTCATATTTTCTTTCCTGAGCCACATAGAGGCCACAGAGAGGCCCAAATCACCCCGTTCCTCCTTTTATCAACCTGAGCTTACCCACCAGCTCACCCCTCACCTCCATTAAACTGTCTAAACGTGTTTTGACCTTATCATCACCTCTAAACCTGCCTAGGCTGGACAGCGGGCCTCACTTGGCTTTGCTTGCTTTCTGATTACATTCAGATCCCAGATACGTTTCTCTGCATATTGCCTCGTTCTCACTTGAAGACTACTCACGTTTGTTGTTTATCTGATTCATTCATGCATTTCTGCACTTGTGTGATGTTTAGCAGAAGGCCAAACTGTTCACTTCTGACAGGAAGGGATTTGAGCATAATCTGAGAAAATCTGCTAGAATAGTTTGTTGGACATCTTGAGAAGAAAAGCAATTGTTGGTCACCCTTTAGATGCTAAATATAGGTAAGGGACTTAAGACAATGCATTTAGAAAAACGGACATAAATTTAGTATATGCTTTAATCTTACAGATAAATGAATTATCTTTGCTTCATGTTTCCAAGCAAAGAACAGTATTGTGACAATTTGTTGGGTATTTTATCTATTTGTTCATTCACTTAAGAGATGACTAAGCAGCCACTACTTTCTAGAAATCGTTTAAGGAGTTGAAGGGTGCAGAGTACATGAAACAAAACAAAAAGCCCCTTTCATGAGGGACAATTCCCCTCTATTTCTCTAGAAGGAAGGCCAGTATTCAGGTGCACTGCACCATGGTAGGCAGGGAGAAGTGCTTGGCTGAGAACTTGGGTGGCCAGGGAGTGGAAGGCCGTCGGACATGGGGCTGTAGAAGAATGATGTGAAGAGATGACGTTGATGCTAAGGCTTGAATGACAAGCAAGAGTCTTGTGTCAGAGATTGAACTGGAGAGCATTGTGGGTAGAGAGAACAACTAGTGTGGAAATATGAAGGTGAGTATTCACACCAGCAGTGGAAGGTGACAGTAAATTAATGCCTAACAAGAGATGAATGAATTGCCCAATCACAGGCCATCTAAACTATGGAGTACTATTTAACCTTCAAAAGCAGCAAGGACTCATACGTGCTACAACATGAAGGAGGTTCCAAAATAATCGGTTACGTGGGAGAGTCTGGACACAAAAGGTTGTGTTTTATATGATTCTATTTAAGAGAGACATCTAAAATAGAGAAATCTATAGACTCCAAAATGGCGTCCAGTCGCGGTGGGACAGAGAGATTGCTTAATTGGCTTTTTTTCTAGGGTGGGATGAAATAAATGTTATGGAATTAGATTGTGGTGACTGTTGTAAAACCCTGTGAATGTGTCAGTGTCACTGATTTGTGTCTTCAAAGTAGTTCCTTGTGCATTATACAAATACTACCAAGATTGATAAAAGTGCTAACATGAGTTAAAGTTGCTGTGCTTGTCTAGGGGGGTGGAGGTGGGTACAAATGTGGGCAGTTCATGCAATGAGAGTTTCCTGTGCCTTTCCTTGAGGCAATGCATGTGGGAAGACTTCTCTTTATCTTTCCTCAGAGACAATGGTTGTGGGCCTAGGAACTGGGGCAAGAGAGTTTGCTGCACCCTGCTGGCAGCCATGGTGTCTGCTTCTTGCCCTGTCAAAAACAGCTGGTGGGCAACAGCATAATTTAGTGAGAATTTCTCTTTTTACTGTCCTGGCCCTTCTTTAGCTTTTTATTTTTGTTTTTACATTTCTTCTTGTTCTAGGGGAGGCGACATAAGAGAACACTTATTTCCATGAGTTTGGAGGTCAGATCTCTTTTCTACTGATCTTCCTGTGTTGACCGATTTCTTGATGAATTTCCTTGATGAACTTCTGAAAATTCTCAAAGATTTCTTCTTCCATGTTTGTAGGGAGCTCCTTATTTCTCCATTGCTGGGCCAGAAGTCACATGGTCGCCCTGTCCTGCCTCTCCTAGAAGAGCCTGCCTCTCTGGAACCTACCCTTGGATGTTCAGCAGGTTCATCTCCATGGCAGTTTCAATTTTGCAGGGTTTTTTTTTTCCCTGCTGTTGTTAGGTGGGAAATGATGCAGCTTTCTATAGTCTACATGAAAAAGGAGCTCTGGAATCCTGGTGTACCCTTTAAATTTTTATATTACTTTTTAACTGATCGTAAAAGTTACATATATCTATGGGGTACTATGTGATGTTCTGGAGTGTGTATTCATCTTGTAATATTTAAACAAGGCTTAATAAATCAGTTTAAATAGACATTTAAATGCTTAAATCAGTCATTTTTCATTTCTTTTTGGTGCAATCATTCAACACAGTTTTCTCTAGTGTTTTGTAATACACAGAAATCATTATCAGAGTCTGTGCAGGAAAGCCTGTGGACTGCAGAAGCAACATAGCTTCTGGCACACCTCGGTTCTGGCCTTCATCTTCAGCCAAGAAGCAGATCTAAGCTCCAGACACCTGTGCTCCTTCCCCTTCAGAGGAGAGGTGACCTGCAGAGAGTACTCTGACCACTGAGACTCAGGAGAGAGTTGCACTCCCAGGACTGCCGACAGAGGCTAACAGAATCACAGGAGGAACAAGCTCCAGCCAAAGACAGCAATAACAGCTAATGCCAGAGATTACCAGATGGTGAAAGACAAACGTAAAAATCATTCTAACAGAGACCAAGACCGCTCACCATCATCAGAACCACACACTCCTAACTCCGCAAGTCCTGGATACCCCAACACACCTGAAAAGCAAGACACGGATTTAAAATAATATTTCATGATGGTGGTAGAGGATTTTAAGAAGGGTATTAATAACTTAAAGAAATACAGAAGAACACTACAAAACAGGTGGAAGCCCTTAAAGAATTACAGGAAAACAGTGCTAAACAAGTAGAAGCCCTTAAAGAAGAAACACAAAAATCCCTTAAAGGATTACAGGAAAACACAATCAAACAGGTGATGGAATTGAACAAAACCATCCAAGATCTAAAAATGGAAGTAGAAACAATGAAGAAAACCCAAAGGGATGTAACTCTGGAGATAGAAACCCTAGGAAAGAAATCAGGAACCATAGATTCAAGCATCAGCAACAGAATACAAGAGATGGAAGAGAGAATCTCAGATGCAGAAGATTCCATAGAGAACATGGACACAACAATCAAAGAAAATGCAAAAATGCAAAAAGATCCTAACTCAAAACATCCAGAAAATCTAAGACACAATGAGAAGACCAAACCTACTGATAATAGGAGTAAATGAGAATAAAGATTTTCAACTTAAAGGGCCATCAAATATCTTCAACAAAACTATAGAAGAAAACTTTCCATACCTAAAGAAAGAGATGCCCATGAACATACAAAAAGCCTAGAGTACTCCAAATAGACTGGACCAGAAAAGAAATTCCTCCCAACACATAATAATCAGAACAACAAATGTACTACATAAAGATAGAATATTAAAATCAGTAAGGGAAAAAGATCAAATAACATATAAAAGCAGGTCTATTACAATTACTCCAGACTTCTTACCAGAGACTATGAAAGCCAGAAGATCCTGGACAGATGTGATACAGACCCTAAGAGAACACAATTGCCAGTCCAGGCTACTATACCCAGCAAAGCTCTCAATTACCATAGATGGCAAAACCAAAGTATTCCATGACAAAACCAAATTCACACAATAACTTTCTATGAATCCAGCCCTTCAAAGGATAATAAAGGGAAAATATCAACACAAGGACAGAAACTACACCCCAGAAAAAGCAAGAAAGTAATCCTTCAACAAACCTAAAAGAAGACAGCCGCAAGAACAGAATCCCAACTTTAACAACAAAAATAACAGGAAGCAACAATTATTTTTCTTTAAATTCTCTTAATATCAATGGACTCAGTTCCCCAATAAAAAGACATAAACTAATAGACTGGCTATACAAACAGGACCCAAAATTTTGCTGCTTACAGGAAACCCACCTCAGGGAAAAAGACAGACACTACCTCAGAGTGAAAGGATGGAAAACAATTTTCCAAGCAAATGGTCTGAAGAAACAAGCTGGAGTAGCAATACTAATATCAAATAAAATTGACTTCCAACCCAAAGTTATCAAAATGAGAAGGAGAGGCACTTCATATTCATCAAAGGTAAAATCTACCAGGATGAACTCTCAATCCTGAATATCTATGCTCCAAATGCAAGGGCAGCCACATTCATTAAAGAAACTTTAGCAAATCTCAAAGCACACATCGCACCTCACACAATAATAGTGGGAGACTTCAATACCCCACTCTCATCAATGGACAGATCCTGGAAACAGAAACTAAACAGAGACACATGGACACTAACGGAAGTTGTGAAACAAATGGATTTAACAGATATCTACAGAACATTTTATCCTAAAACAAAAGGATTTATCTACTTCTCAGCCCCACATGCTACCTCCTCCAAAATTGACCATATAATCAGTCACAAAACAAACCTCAACAGATACAAAAATATTGAAATTATNCCATGCATCCTATCAGATCACCACGAACTAAAGCTGATCTTCAATAACAGCATAAA
>NC_034604.1:42340327-42348327 GCF_900095145.1 Mus pahari
TGTCTCTAGCTGCATATGTAGCAGAAGATGGCCTGGTCAGCCATCATTGGGAAGAGAGGCCCCTTGGTCTTGCAAACTTTATATGCCCCAGTACAGGGGAACACCAGGGCCAAGAGGTAGGAGTGGGTAGTAGGGGAGTAGGGCAGAGGGAAGGTATAGGGGACCTTCAGGATAGCATTTGAAATGTAAATGAAGAAAATATCTAATAGAAAAAAGAAAAATCGTTATCAACAGTTACCCTACTGTGTAAGAACACATCAGACTGCTTATTTCTGTGACTCAGTACCCATGTCTAAGTTTTCTGGTGTCTCCTAATACTTTATTCTCCCTAGCTTCTAGAATTCACCCTACTTTTTTCTTTATTTTTAATTGTATTTACATGTGAATGTAGATTTGAGTTCCAGTGCCTATGGAGAAGAAGTGTCAGTTCCCTTGGAGCTGAAGTTACAGATGGTTGTGAGCCACCTGATGTGGGTTATGGTAACCAAACTTGGGTCCTCTGGAAGAGGAATCTTAACCACTGAGCCATCTCTCCGGCTCCTAGAGAATTTGTTTTCTTTTTATTTGTTTTATGTATGAGTGGTCTCTGCATGTACACCTGCATTCCAGAAGAGGGCATCAGAACCCATTATAGATGGATGTAAGCCGCCATGTCGTTGTTGGCAGTTGAACTCAGGACCTCTGGAAGAGAAGCTGGTGCCATTTCTTCAGCCCCCCCCTTTTTAATAAAGTTTATTTTTTCATTAATTAATTCATTCATTTTAACATCCCGATCACTGCCTCCATTAGTCCCCCCTCACACAATCTCTCTCCACACCCTCATCACCTTCTCTGAGAGAGTAGGAGCCTCCTGGCTGTTCCCTCCCCCCACCCCCCCGCACATTAAGTCTCTTCAGTGCTAGGCATATCCTCTCCCACTAAGACCACTCAAAGCAGTCCAGTTAGGGGAGTGGATTCCACAGACAGGCAACAGCTTTAGGGACAGCCCCTGCTCCAGTTGTTGGGGAACCCACACGGATACTGAGCTGTACATCTTCTATATATGTCCAGCCTACAAATGCTCTTTGGTAGGTGGCTCAGTCTCTGAGAGCTCCAAGTGTCCAGGCTACTTGACTCTGTTGGTCTTTCTGTAGAGTTTCTATGCCCTTTTCGGCCCTCAATTCTTCCCCTAAGAGTTCCTGCGTTCCATTCAATGTTAGGCTGTGGGTCTTTGCCTCTGTTTTAAGTAGTCTATACTGGCCTCTAACTCGACCTACTCGCTTCACGTACCAGGGTGCTGGGATTACAGGTGTGCGCCACCACATCTGGCTTTTAACTTTGGCTTCTCTGAGATCCAGGCTGAACTGATCACTTAGAAATTTTGAGTTCGCACATAGTCAGATCGATCATTTCTTTTATACATTTTCCCTCTGTGATCGTATTCTTAGGAAAGAAAAAAAGAAATCTACATCAAGGCGATAGCTGTATGATTTTACATTTTCATATTTCTATCTTTCATCTGTCTGGAATTTGCTCAAGGGTAAGATTTAAAATATAACACTGTGCCCCTGTGCGTCATTCCTGAGCCCCAAGATGTTCTGTGTGGAACCTTTGCCATTTAATCTGAGACTATTTTTTACACTCAAAGATCCCAAGATCTAAAAAGCCACCATTGTACATTTGATATTAGAGAAAAATATACGATAGATGCTGGCTTTGAGAAAGCAATTTGTTCTGAGGCTACGCTTTACATTCCTCACACGCACTGACGTTTATGATGAGTATGGCTAATTCTCTTGAATTCAAAAATAATTACACTTGTTTATTTTGTGGGCGGCTGCATGAGTAACTCATACTGAGGTCAGAAGGACAGCTTGCGGGAGTGGGTTCTTTCCATTGTGTGGGTTCTGGGGATCAAACTAATGTTGTCAGGCTTATCAGCAGGCTCTTTGACTTGGTCAACCCTCTAGCCAGCCCCTAACTTGAATGTTTAAAGATGTACTTTACTGTCTGATAATAGTAATATTATTGTTATTGTAAATGTTCAATTCTTTTTTCCCCTTAAATTCCAGTGCCCCAGTGCTCCCAGTGCTATATTGTACTGGCAATAATAGCTGTGCTTCATTTCTTCTTTTTATTGGTAAATGCAGCTCTTTTCCTGCAGAGTGAATGGTATCAACTTTATTTTTCTATTCATATTACTTTATTAGTTTTTATTTGGTATTTTCTTTATTTACATTTCAAATGTTTCTCTCCTCCCAGAAACAACTTATCACATCCTCCCTCCCCCTGCTTCTATGAGGGTGTTCCTCTACCTACCCACCCACCTACTCACTCCCAACTCCAACCTCTTGATTCCCCTACACTGGGGCAACTATTGAGTCTTCATAGGACCAAGGACCTCTCCTCCCATTGATACATGACAAGGCCATCCTCTGCTACATATGTAGCTGGAGCCATGAGTCCCACCACGTGTATTCATTGATTGGTGGTTAAGTCCCTGGTAGTTTTGGGGGGTCTGGTTGGTTGATAATGTTGTTCTTCCTATGGAGTTGCAAACCCCTTCAACTCTTTCAGTTCTTTCTCTAACTTCTCTACTGGGGACCCGATGCTCAGTCCAATGGTTGGCTATGAGCATCTGCCTCTGCATTTGTAAGGCTCTGTCAGGGCCTTTCAGGAGACAGCTATATCAGGCTTCTTTCAACAAGCACTTGTTAGCATTCACAATAGTGACTGGGTTTGGTGATTTTATATGGGGTGGATCCCTATGTGGGGCAGTATCTGGATGTTTGACCTTCTTTTGTTATCTAATTGCCTTAGCTAGAACTTCAAGTACTATGTTGAATAGATAGGGAGAGCATGGGCAGCCTTGTCTAGTCCCTGATTTTAGTGGGGTTGCTTCAAGTTTCTCTCCATTTAGTTTGATGTTGGCTTCTGGTTTGCTGTATATTGCTTTTACTATGTTTAGTTATAGGTCTTAAATTCCTGATCTTTCCAAGACTTTTAACATGAAGTTATGCTGAATTTTGTCAAATGCTTTTTCAGCATCTAATGCAATGATCATGTGTTTTTTTTCTTTGAGTTTGTTTATGTAGTGGATTACATTGATGGATTTCTGTATATTAATCCATCCCTGTATCCCTGGGATGGACCCTACTTGATCATGATGGATGATCATTTTAATGTGTTCTTGGATTCGGTTGGCAAGAATTTTATTGAGTATTTTCGCATCAGTGTTTATAAGAAAGATTGGTCTGAAGTTCTCTTTCTTTATTTGATCTTTGCATGGTTTATGTGTAAGAATAATTGTGGCTTCATAGGATGAATTGGGAAGTGTACCTTCTGTTTCTATTTTGTGGAATAGTTTGAAGAGTATTGGTATTATGTCTTCTTTAAAGGTCTGATAGAATTCTCCACTAAACCCATCTGGTCCTGGGCTTTTTTTGGTTGGGAGACTTTTAATGACTGNTTCTATTTCTTTAGGGGTTATGGAACTATTTAGATGGTTTATCTGACCCTGTTTTAACTTTAGCACTTTGTGTTAGAAAATTGTCCATTGTATCCAGATTTTCCAATTTAGTTGAGTATAAACTTTTGTAGTAGGATCTGATGATATTTTTTGAATTTCCATGGTTTCCATTGTTATGTCTCCATTTTCATTTTAATACTGTCTCTGTGCCCTCTGGTTAGTCTGGCTAAGAGTTTATCTATCTTGTTGATTTTCTCAAAGAACCAGCTCCTGGCTTTGTTAATTCTTTGTATAGTTCTTTTTGTTTCTATTTGGTTGATTTCAGCCCTGAGTTTAATTATTTCCTGTTGTCTACTCCTCTTGGGTGTATTTGCTTCTTTTTGTTCTAGAGCTTTCAAGTGTGCTGTCAAGCTGCTAGTGTAAGCTCTCTTCAGTTTCTTTTTGGAGGCACTCAGAGCTATGAGTTTTCCTCTTAGGACTGCTTACATTGTGTCCCATAATTTTGGGTTTGTTGTGGTTTTATTTTCATTAAATTCTAAAAAGTCTTTAATTTCTTTTTTTATTTCTTCCTTGACCAAGTTATCATTAAGTAGAACGTTGTTCAATCTTCCTGTGTATGTGTGTTTTACATTGTTTTTGTTGGAATTTAAGACCAGCCTTAGTCTGTGGTGATTTGATAGGGTGTATGTGATTATTTCAATCTTCTTATATATGTTGAGGTCTGATTTGTGACCAATTATATGGTTAATTTTGGAGAAGGTTCCNTGAGGTACTGAGAAGAAAGTATATTCTTTTGCTTTAGGATGAAATGTTTATAAATATCTCTTAGATCTATTTGGTTCATAACTTCTGTTAGTTTCACTGTATCTCTGTTTTGTTTCTGTTTCCATGACCTGTACTTTGCTGAGAGTCGGGTGATCAAGTTTCCCACTATTATTGTGTGGGGTGCGATGTGTGCTTTGAGCTTTAGTAAAGTATCTTTTATGAATGTGGGTGCCCTTGCATTTGGAGCCTAGATGTTCATAATTGAGAGTTCATTTTGGTAGATTTTTTTTCTTTGACCAGTATGAAGTGTCTTTCCTCATCCTTTTAGATAACTTTTGGTTGAAAGTCAAATTTATTTGATATTAGAATGGCTACTCCAGCTTTTTTCTTGGGACCATTTCCTTGGAAAATTGTATTTCAACCTTTTACTCTGAGGTAGTATCTTTCTTTTTCATGGAGGTGTGTTTACTGTATGCAGCAAAATGCTGGGTCCTATATACATATCCAGTCTGTTAATCTATGTATTTTTATTGGGGAATTGAGTCTATTGATATTAAGAGATGAAGGAAAAGTTATTGTTATTCCTTGTTATTTTTGTTGTTAGATGTGGAATTATGTTTGTCTGTCCATCTTCTTTCTTTTGTTGAAAGATTACTCTCTTGCTTTTTCTAGGGTGTAGTTTACCTCTTTGTGTTGGTGTTTTCCATCTATTATCCTTTGTAGGGCTGGATTTCTGGAAAGGTATTGTNTAAATTTGGTTTTGTCATGGAATACCTTGGTTTCTCCATCTATGGTAACTGAGAATTTTGCTGGGTATAATAGCCTGGGCTGGCATTTGTGCTCTCTTAGGGTCTGTATGACATCTGCCCAAGATCTTTTAGCTTTCATATTCTCTGGTGAGAAGTCTGGTATAATTCTGATAGGTCTGCCTTTATATGTTACTTGACCTTTTTCCCTTATTGCTTTTAATATTATTTCTTTATTTAATGCATTTGGTGTTCTGATTATTATGTGATGGGATGAATTTCTTTTCTGGTCCAACCTATTTGGAGTTATGTAGGCTTCTTGTATGTTCATGGACATCTCTTTCTTTAGTTAGGGAAGCTTTCTATAATTTTGTTGATATTTACTGGCCCTTAATTTGGGAATCTTCTATCTCTTCTGTACATATTATCCTTAGGTTTTGTCTTCTCATTTTGTTCTGGATTTTCTGGATGTTTTGAATTAGGATCTTTTTGCATTTTGCATTTTCTTTGACTGTTGTATCAATGTTTTCTAAGGTATCTTCTGCCCCTGAGATTCTTTCTTCTCTCTCTTGTATTCTGTTCTTGATGCTTGTATCTATGACTCCTGATCTCTTTCCTAGGTTTTCTAACTCCACGGTTGGCTCCCTTTGTGATTTCTTATTGTTTTTATTCCCAGTTTTAGATCTTGGATGGTGTTTTTCATTTTCTTCACCTGTTTGTGTTTTCCTGTAATTCTTTAAGGGATTTTTGTGTTTCCTTTTTAAGGGTTTCTACCTGTTTCCCTGTGTTCTCCTGTAATTCTTTAAGGAAGTATTTATGTCCTTAAAGTCCTCTATCATCATCATGAAAAGTGAGTTTAGATCTGAGTCTTGCTTTTATGGTATGATGGTGTATCCAGGACTTGCTATTGTGGGAGAACTGGGTTCTGATGATGCCAAATAACGTTGGTTTCTGTTGCTTATGTTCTTAAGCTTGACTGCCGCCATCTGATTATCTCAAGTGCTTTCTGCCCTCGCGATATAGGACTGGAGCCTATCCTTCCTGTAGTCCTGGTTGAGTGAGAACTCCTCAGAGTGCAGCTGTCTCTGTGTTATCCTGTGATTCTGTGATCCTGTGATCCTGAGATCTTGGGTGTGTCAGAGTTCCTGGGAGTCAAGCTGCCTCTGGGACCCTGAGATCCTGTTGTGACCAAGCCTCCTGGGGTCCTGTGATCCTTTAATCCTGTGATCCTGGGTGCACTGGAGCACCTGCGAGTGGATCCTTCCCTGGGGGCTCTAGGACTGGCCATCAAGTTTATGCCCAACATAAACTGGTGCAGGCTGGAAGGCAATATCAATGTTATTATCACTACTATTGCAGTGTTGGGGACAGTATCAGGGTCTCGTGTGCAAGGCAAGCACTCTGCCCCTGTGCTTCATCCCTGAGCCCCAATGAATACATTAAACTATTAATATACTATTCTTATTAATTTATCAAGATGATCAATATGTAGAGAATAAATTTAAATTTAACTGAATTCAATGAGTGCTTTATCTAGTAAGTACTCAGCTTTCAAGTTACTGTTTTCATCTGTTATTAGAATTCCCAGTATCAAAATGATTTACAAACTTAATAATTCCATTTGGTTAACGCTGATTACAAATAGTTTCTTGTACTCATTTCTCTTCTACTCAAATTCAGAAGTGTGCCTGGTTTTTACCATTTTATAAATGCTAACTTTTTTATTAGCATTAAAAGAATTGCTTTTCATTATGACATCTTTCTAACCAAATTTGGCTTTGGTGTTTCTTACTTTCTCTCTTTCTCCTCCCCATCTTCTCAGTCTTCCTTGCTTTTGTCCCCCTGTGCCAGTGGCCTCCTTTCCCTCTCTCAAGAAAGAGCATCCCCTCCTCTCCACACCCCTTTAGTTCTCCTCTCAAGGTCTCATATCTGTAGGAGTTAGAGGGAACCCCAAGTGAGCAAGTCTTGAATAAACAGGCATTGTTGAAATGGGCATAGACATTCGATGCATGAGACATTGGATGAGCTGACCCCCCCATATGAGATAGGCTCAAGAGAGGTAGCCATACTCCTCAGGAGTATGAGTATGGGTGCTTATGAATGATTGATCAGTGTGTGCAAAGACTAGAAGCTGCAGCTTTCTTCTCACAGATATTTATTAACTGAGACTGCTCCCTAGGGAGAACTCTTACCTAAGCTAGCTAACTCCTTCCTCAATGGTGTACTCAATAAACACACTGAAGTTTTGAGTTTCAATGGTTAGAAAACTCCCATCTGATCCTGACCTTATTGCATGTATATCTGTCCATACTTTGCTCCCTAGACACCTTTATCCAGGGTTCCAGGACCATGCTGGTTACAGCGTGTATATCATTGTTGACATCTACTCCCATACCCTCATATTTACATGCATACAGACATTGAAAGCTAAGATCTGCATTTGAACAGAGTGACAACTTTCTCTCTTTGACTGGGTCACCTCATTTCAGACACTGCTTCCTTTTCCTTGCAGACTGCATTTTTCTCCACAGCCGAGTACAACTCCATTGTGTGCACACGCCAAGGTTTCATTACCCATTCTTTTTCTGATAGTCCCCTCAGCTCGTTCCATTTCCTTGCTATTGTGAAGAATGTAGCAGTAAACATGCTAATTTGACAGGCTTAATTTCAGAATTATTTTTGCATCTTTAAATCAATTAAAAAGTCATACTCTGCTTTTGATGTTCTGAAACTAATTACTATAGAATTCATGGTTCAAAAATATTAAAGCCTTGATAGTCATTTTTTTTCTTTAAAAAAAGCAGCAACTGGGTATCGTGGTGAATGCCTTTAATTCCAGCAATCCGGAAGGTAAAGGCAGGTAGATCCCTTGATGTTAAGTCTTCCTATTCTGGTCTACAGAACTAATTCCAGGATAGTCAGAGCTACATAGGGAACCCTGTCTTGGGAAACCAAAACCAAAACCAGCATTTCAACCTCTTGGTACCTGTCTTTTTATTTATTTTTTTATTTTCTTTATTTACATTTCAAATGCTATCCCG
>NC_034604.1:42349822-42393456 GCF_900095145.1 Mus pahari
GGTTTTAGCTCCCTTGTCAAAAATCAAGTGACCATAGGTGTGTGGATTCATTTCTGGATCTTCAATTCTATTCCATTGATCTACTTGTCTGTCACTGTACCAGTACCATGCAGTTTTTTATTCAGATATTATAATTATTCTGGGGTTAAACATTATAACTTATACTTCTTAGCATATTATTATAACTCTAGTTCTAGTTACATTTTCTTTCTTAGTTTCTTCCCTCCCCTGATAATTCTTTCCAAAATTTGTCTTCATGGGGCTCATTTAAATATCCAGTCCTGAGGTTTATCCTCGGTCCTTGTGTCAGATTCACTGACAGAATAACTCAGCTTCTGTGGAAGTTGGGGTAACACTTCAGTCCTCACAGAATCGATGTAAGATCTGTATGAAACAGTAAATGTGAATAGCTTTGCACAGTGTTATTCCGACCTTGTCTTAGTCAGGGTTTCTATTCCTGCCCAGAACATCAGAACCAAGAGGCAAGTTGGGGAGGAAAGGGTTTATTCAGTTTACACTTACACATTGCTGTTCATCATCAAAGGAAATCAGGACAGGAACTCACACAGGGCAGGAACTTTGGAGGCAGGAGCTGATGCAGAAGCCATGGAGGGATGCTGCTTACTGGCTTGCTTCCCCTGGCTTGCTCAGCTTGCTCGCTTATAGAACCCAGGACTACCAGCCCAGGGATGGTACCATCAACAATGGGCCCTCCCACTCTTGATCACCAGTTGAGAAAATGCCTTATAGCTGAATCTCATGGAGTCATTTCATCAAGGGAGGCTCCTTTCTCTTTGATAACTCTAGCTTGTGTCAAATTGACACACATTACAGACATAAACACTCACCTTGCTAGAGCTGTTCCTCTAGTTCTTTGTTTAAGCTACTCACTGTGCCTGTCTTCTCTAGATTAATTTAAAAATAATATTAAGAGGCTTGAGTTTTCTGATAAGGCTGTTTTTTTTTTTTGTTCCTACCCCCAGAGTGTATTGGTATATATCCTAGTTTTCTTTATCAAGTTGATATTGCCTAGAGTCACCTGAAAAAGGAGTCTAAATTGAGGGTTGCACAGATAAGATTGTCTATGGGCATGTCTGTGAGGATTGTCTAGCCCATCATGGGTGCCACCATTCCCTAGACTGGCAGTCCTGGGCTGTGTGAGGAAAGTAGTGTGAGCATGAGATCCAGCAAGCAGTGTTCATGTACGGTTTATGTTTTCAAGATCCTGCTTGAATTCCTGTGCTGACTTCCCTCTGGGATGGACTGTGATCAGTAGGACTTATATGAACACCCAGGGCATAGTGTCAGGTGCAAAACAAACAAAAGCAGCCATATATTATCAGAAAACTCAAGCCAAATAAACCCCTTCCTCCCTGAGGTGCTTTGTGTTCAGGTGTTTCTTCACAGCAACAGAAAGAAAACTAAAATAGTTAATTTATGTTCAATAAATTTATCTTTTTTTATCTTTTTGGTTCATTAGTTACTTATTATAGTGGTTTTGGAAAATTGTTCTTGTGACTTAGTTTTTAATTTATTTGCTAATTTTATTGAACTATAACTCCCATTTCTCTTTCTGGGGATATGTTGAAGTTTTCTTTTGTCATATCTCAAAATCAGTGGAAAGGATATTTTCTGAGTGGTACCAACGATTCCATCTATCAATAGTAAAAGACAACCAGTGATGGCATTTCACCCCAAAGCTGAGAACAGAATGTGAATTCTGGCAGCTGCAAGAATGAGTATGGCTGGAGCAGCATACAAAAAAGTTACTTTTAGAAAAGTTCTCAAGGATTAGCAAGATGGCTCAGGTTGTTACAGACACTTTTCACATAAGCCAGACACCTGAGCTTTGTCTCTCAGGTCCATGTAAAGGTGAAAAGAGAGAATTGACCCTACAAAAGTCAAAATTGTCCTCTGACTCTACATGCACACTCTGACACGTGAAAAGCCACACTCACAGTAATAAGTCAAGTTTAAAAAGAAAGGAAAAGGTTGCATGGAAGAGATATGAAATAGCAAAAGCATGTATTTATAAATGGAATAAAATGGAAAAGGACAGAGCAATATTAATTAATTTTCACAAGAATGAGGTAGTTTTCCCTCACATAAAATTGGTATTTCTTTCTAAGTTCAGGAAAAATGTCTTCTATTACATCTATCAATGTAGTTTTATTTCATTTATTCTCTTTTATAGGGACTCAAATTATCCATATACCTAACTTTGGTACCTGTAAACTTCTTTCTTGATTTTTTTAAATTTCAGGAAATTTGTTTTTTTCTAGTTCTGATTTTATTTTTATATAGCATCTTTTTAGTGGTAGATTACAAAATGAATTTTAATGTTTTTTTCCTTTTTTCTTTTTTATTTTGTCATTAGCTCTCTAGTCAAGCATTCTTTATTTTTTTTTGCTTTCTTTTATGGTTGTGCAAGCACATATAACTGATGCTACTATTCTGCTCCTGTGAGCATGCTGGCTACCTGAAGCTGTCTTTTCACAGCACCTTCCTCTGGATCATTGGAATGTTAGTCTCTCTTCTTCCCTGCCCCATTTGAATGATGATGGGTTTTGGCCATCTAAGACTTTGCTATTTTTCAACACCTAGCATGATAGGATTAGCCAGGTTCTGTTCTCTATCCTCTTCTCAATTTAGTAAATAGGCAACTGGAGGGCATTTCAGTCATACAGCTGGAGGGCTTGGCAGTCATACAACTGGAGGGCATGTCAGTCATATAACTGGAGGGCATGTCAGTCATACAGCTTGAGGGCATGTCAGTCATATAGCTAGAGGGCATGACAATCAGCACAAACTCTGATTTTCTACTTTCTCATGGAACTCTGTGTGCCCCAAGTTGAGACCTGGATGGTTTATTACATCTTACCCCAAAACTGAGTTCATCCAGCAGCGTATTGATGTAAGTCCCATGAGTGTCAGTATCCTATGGCTTATGCCACTCTGACTGCTGAAGGCTCACAGGTTACTTCCTAGTCTATCTGTGTGACCTTGGTTCCTCCTGTTGATTATTACCTATGATCATGTGGTCATTGCCAAGCCTGATTATTCCTGTTGTTATTAACATCATGTGATTAATTGGAGGTCATATGTACATACAAGTGAGTGTATTTGGAAACATATGATTTCTTGGGGAGCATATATTTGAAGAGGTTACTTGCTAACAATGAACACCATCAAAAATAGATATCAGCAAGGGAAAGACTGAAAAATACAGAGATTCATAAAAAATTATATGCACATTATTTTGCAAGGGTATAGAAGTTTTAATATTCTTTGAAGATCTAAAATTTAATGTTGTATATGCTAAATTACCCAAGACAGACAATAAGGTTGTGGCCTCATATCAAGATATCTATAAATGATATTACTTTATGTTTGACTTAAAATACTTAGAATATACACATTCCTTTTCTGTTTACTATTTTAGTTGAGGAACAGACCAGATCTTGGAAATTAAATGAGACTGTGGAAGTAATAGTTTTTGTTTCTTATCTGAGACAATATCCCCCTTTGTAAAGTGTATGTACACATAACATATAAATATACAGACTTCTTGGAGACATTGTTTTTCTTGTTTTTTTTTGTTTTGTTTTGTTTTGTTTTGTTTTGTTTTGTTTTTTAAAGAAATAGCATGACCCAGATTTCCTTTGGTGGTGTGTGGGGGAGAGATTTTGGAATTAAATGTCATGTGATATGCAAAACAAATGAGCCCAAATGAAGTGAGAGGCAGCACGGTTTCTGCCTTCATGCTGTAAACTCATTTGTCAAAATAATAGATGCTGTATCTACATGGCTGACATATATGGCCTCTCAGTAATTCAGTTTGATTAGACAGCTAAACCTCTTGGTAGAATCTGAGGAAGAATTGCAATAAAATTGGGGACTGTAAGTCAGGAAGCCAAAAGCTGAGAATTAAGAATCTAAATTTATTATTCAATTAATTTCAAATGCACAGAGCCACAGAAGAAATCAGAATAATCTCCGGGTATCCTTTGTGCAATTATAATAAGCACTTTCCAATGCTTTTGGATAAACTGCTAGATACTGGAGGCTACAATGCATTCAATAATCATGTGAAGAGTTGCTTATAAGAGCTGATCATATCGTTTGATTTTTGGGGTGTTATTTTAGGAACAAGTCTAATAAATGTTTATTATTAAAAAAGGGTACAGATAAAGTCAGTCATATATGCTTTCAAACACTTATCTCTTCTCCTTATTCAGCCAACCTGAATTACATCTTCTCCTTGGCAAATGGCAGCTGAATTCATTGCTGAGAATACTCACATCTTTTACTCGTTAAAAAATGATGACAATGGGCCTGTTTTCAATTTGCCTCTGTTGGTTGCCATAGTTTCCTAGGATACAATGACCCCAGTTTCCATGGGCACACCACTGGCTAGGGCTGAAATGCTCTCTGTCATGATACCAGGGTAAAACGAGGGGCATATCTGCTGCCTAGAACTGGGTTTCAGAAAGTTTCCAAATGAAGCATTTGAGAAATAAAAGCAAGGCCCCCTTCTTGCCCAAAACACAGCACAACTGTGAAGAAATGGTAGCTAATGGTAGGCAAGTGCACCTAATGATGACATTTATCAAGATGACAAAGGGAGAGGGAAAGGAAGAACAGGAAGGGAGATGGGAGCTGTGAGAGAATTATGAAAAGATTAAATAATTTGGATAGTGAGTTAAATAGAATTAAAGCATTTTAATTAGATGCCTTGATAGCAAATGTGCTGATTTTACCCTTTCATTTCCCATTGATTCTAATTTGGAGGCAAACCTGTCCTTTTCTAGTGTGTTTTGTGGTACCCAAAGAATCCGACATTCGTAAGATGCACAGCCCCCTCCCTCCGTCCCTCTGCCTGCTCTGCAGCTTTCTGAGGCTGCATGTCTTTCATTGGAGTTGCCTTCCAGCTCACCAGCCTGTTTTCTCCACATTCTGCATCTCAGTTTTTAAACTCTTGCCTTGGCATATGTTCTTGTTTCCCAGTTTAGAATGTGTGCTGTTTTGTCCTCCTTGCTGTGCTGTAGGATATGAGTCCCTGGGATAATGAGCTGCTTTGATGTTCTTATTGGGGCTGGTACCCACTCCTACACATGCTTGAGAGACACCTTGTTGCTGCATTACTTGCTTCCACTTACACTGCCTAACTTGTAGACATACTTTTCCTTGTATCATTGTAAGGTCATGAAGGAGGCTCTAGAAGGAAAGATGGATAACAAAAAAGCACCAGCTGGGTGGTAGTGGCCCAGGTCTTGAATATCAACAGTTAGGAGGCAGAGGCAGGTGGAAATCTGTAAGTTCGAGGCCAGCTTGGTCTACAGAGTACATTCCAGGGCATCCAGAACTATGCACAGAGAAAACTTTTCTTGAACAACAATGACAACCAACAAACAATCAAACACCAGACTACATCCAACATAGCTTGTATGTATGGCCTTCCTGGGGAAATGTCCTGAAGAAGCAGACCAGCCTATGGGTTTTCCTCTGAGGTTATCGATGTGGGTGTTGATGCTATGTAGTTGCACAGAAGAGCATTATCTCAGGGTAGTGAGCTGAGTGGCTTAGTATGTGTTGTTTTCTCATTTGTGTCTCGATGTCTTCATGTTTTCAGAGCTCAGGGTATTTCTTTCCTGTGGGTATAGGTAGGGTACTTCTCTGATGAAGGTTTCAAAGCCAACTTTAGGGACAGGCCAGAAAAATTTCTCTAAGGTTAATGATCTATATCTTTCCCAACTTCCATTACTAGAAAGTTTCTTCTCATTTCTATAAAAGTTCAAAAGATTCATTTTTTCCTGGAGATAGACCTGAAATTAATAAAGAAATTGTGTTAGTAATTTACAATCTGTTACTGCCATTTGTCATCTGCTGGGCTATAAGTTTGCAGCAGAGACCCGTGGCTGTCTTTAAGTCTGCCAGCATCCTCTTAAGTGCTTCTCACATGGATGCTCAGAGTGGATTGGCGATTACAGAGGTACTATCTGAAACCTGTCTTATCAGACGTTTGCTTTTAAAGAATAATACATTGGCATGAGACTCTTTGCAAACTTGGGGAGTTGTTATGGTGAGGGAGCTGTCCGGACTTCCAGCACATAAAAACACAGACATTGCTGTTTATCACGGTGTTAAAAGGCTTCAAAAACCAGTGTGTCATATTTACATTTCCCCTTCCACACATCAAAGATACTGAGTGTAGGAAATATGTGTTTGTTATCTCCTTATTCGATTAGTTAGTTGAATTTTTTTCACATTTAAAAAAAATATTTGACATGATGTCTTAGTTAAGGGTTTTGCTGCTGTGAACAGACACCATGACCAAGGTATCTCTTATAAGGACAACATTTAGTTGGAACTGGCTTACAGGTTCAGAGGTTCAGTCCATTATCATCAAGGCAGGAACACGGCAGGCATGGTGCAGGAGGAGCTGAGAGTTCTACATCTTCATCTGAAGGTTACTAACAGAATACTGACTTCCAGGCAGCTATGATGAGGGTCTTAAAGCCCACACCCAGAGTGACACTCCTACTCCAATAGGACCACACCTTCTAATAGTGCCACTCCATAGGCAGAGCACAAACCATTACGCATGACAACTCAAATGAAATAATATAAATGAGCTAAGAAAGAAAAAAGGCAAAATCGTTCTGTTTCATTCTCATTGCCACTCTTACAGAGCACATGTGCCACCAGTCAGTGAAGGATCTCTCTTCCTCTCTGTCTCTCTCAGCCACCCCCGACATATATGGGAGGTAGAATATTATTTTTAATAAGGTGGAATACTTCTTGCCTTGTTCTTCACCCTGCTTCTTCAGAGTGCAATAACCAGAATACTCATATGTAAGTGCACGTGCCTGCCTCATTCTTTTTCATGTTTTCAAGATTCTATTTTGTGGCTGTATCATGTTTTAAACAACCTTTGTCAAAGAAGGAAGCAATCGTATTTTTCTGATTTTGTAATTGTAATGATATATGCTCTATGATATAGTGATGAATGGTACATCAACACACATTCCTGGGCATCTTTGTGATTGTGCAGGTATCTTGAAATTACTCTACTTAGACAAACAAATAAACAAAAACTGGGACCTTAATGCTGCCAATCCAAAGATCTTGGACCTTGAAGAACAGCCCTTATTTATGGAACCTTTTGAAATCAGGAGGAAGTGCAATGAAAAAGAAAATGCCCAGGTAGACTAGCTGGCCAGGGTGCCCCAAAGATCCTCTTGGTCCTTTCTCTCCAGGGCTGCAGTTATAGGTGTGTGCTACTATGCTGGCTTTTTGGCTCTCAATTCATGTCCACCCACTATGCAGTGAAAACTGAACCCAGCGCCACTGAGGTTCTCTTAATGGTAGCAAAATGAATACCCTGGCCGTAATGCATAGAATATGGATACTGAAGGCTAGGCATCAAAGTTTTGGTTCAAGAATATCCTAGTCTTGTACTTGACTATCCTACAGTAGGAAAGAGAGCAAATACTTAATGAGGCACCAAGGAGTACCATGCCCTGGGAGAAGTTGGAGGATTGAGTTGGGAGGCTTAGATAAAGGCTATCTGTTCACAAGGTGTTCATTCACAGAATCCCTCCACACAAACAGGAGATCCAGGCACAGATTCGGGGAAGGATGAAATACCATTAGGATGCAGCCACCATTTATTTCATTTAGCTTTTTAACCTTTTGTTACTTAATTCCTCTTTTAATCGTAATAGAAAAAAAAAAGAACCACAAAACCAAAGTGAATTAGCATGAAGATATTCTGTGTATGTCGGTACTTTTGTATCATCTAAGAGTGAGAAAGAGCTAATGGCGGCACTAATTACTGTTCTGCTGTCCCTGTCTCATCCTGTTTAATGTTCTCTTTTGCAATGACCTTTCATTTGATTGCTTCAGAAAATACGGTAATCGAGTCTACTCGAACACCCCTAACATCGTATGAACAAATGATACGATATTTTGGGTGACTGCTGGGGTAATTACAAACATACATGGTGATAATATATGCAAGTCTTGTGTGAGGGAAATTATAGGTCAGCGCTGTTGCACGGTGCCATTTCTGCGGCAGTGAAAGAAATTGCTGTTAATTACCAGATTATCACCATCTTTAATTTTCATAATTCCAGGCTATCAAAACACTGTTTTGATACACAAATTGTGTTTTTTTTCCCCCCAACAAGATGGCAGCGTTGGATTCATCAGTCATAATCCTTGGGAGAGTTGGGGGGGGGATGCATTTGACAAATTCATAGCCATTATAAGGTAAACAGGGATTATTCATGGGTCTTGGGATGACAAGCCTCTCCTTTCCACTGGCCAGCATGCATATTTCATTCTTTGAGAGCTTCACTCCTGAATTCTTCTGCATAAATATTGCTCTTCTTGTAAATGGCTCTGTCCCCCGGGGAGAAGTGAAATCAGCCGGTGAGAGCAGGTTTGGGCTATTGGAAAGCAAACGTTCTGGTCTCACTGCAGTCCACACAGACAGCATGTGCCTCTGAAGACTTCCACACTGAACACTTGGCAGTGAGAGTCAAACTTCCCTTGTTAGTGGGGAGAGAGAGTCAGACTTTATCCTGCTTAACCAGCCTTTGCAGGTACTCAGAAGGCTTTAATACTTTCTAGAGCCCTGGTTCTTTACTGCAGGGTCATTGTTTGTTTACAGAAATGAAATCTCATGTTCATTATTTTAAGTGACAAGATAAAATAAATTATATATAAACAGTCAGCCACTTTACTTGATCGTATGAGCCTTGGAAGGCAATTATTTTATATTTGAGGCATTTAAGTTCATGTCTTTTCATGTCTGAATATGATGATTGAAATTTTTTTTTTTTGTATCTATGGGAGAAGTCGCCATTTATTCAGTACTCAGTAACTGCTTTGTTCTTAATATTTTGCAAAGAGCAAAAATGTGCTGGGTTTCTCTATAGACTGGATTCCTCTGGAGACTACATTAGGTTAAAGAGCAGACCACAGCATATGAACGCAGCTAACTGTCTTTGCTGCTTACTCACTGAGATGGCGTTTCAAGCCTTACTGAAGCTGTGTCAGTCCAACAGTAATACTTGAAACTTGGAAACTTTCTTAAATCCATAAAGACAGCCTGGATGGATTATAAATGGGTTATTGATACTCACAATACATTTCTCATTAACAAGGAGACTGGAGTGGTTCCTATCATGACTTCTCTGTTTAATCAACACTGTAAAAACAACAGCAACAACAACAATAGCAAAACCTGCATCATTTTATAGTCATTTAAAAGCAGAGAGAACTTTGTCCTATCAAAGCTAGCCTGCCTCTGCTCCCCCACTCTGACTTGCTTAGTGATTTGTACATTTGATATATTTCTTATTTTATAGGAACTCACCGCAGCTGCCTGGTGCTTTGGAGAAGATTTTCAAATATAGAAATCTGAGCACGCAAACCTCTCAGGATAAAAGCCCTCTGGAGCTGATAATCTGTGTCTTTGATCCTTGTCCTATCTAAAGCAGGGGGACACCCTTTCACAACATTTACCACTGGTTAAAAAAATATACAAGAACTCCCAACTACTCCCCAAGGAGAACTTGAAGTTGATCAATCCAGAATGAACTGTTTTAAATTCTCATTCTTTGCGCCAATGCTAGTTATAGTATAAAGTAGACTTAAAATGGTTTGAGTGTGTCCCGACACACAAGAACCTTTGGCAGATTTATAACCATTTTAATATGAAACCCCATTTGCTCAAAAAGAAATGTAACCTGCGGGTTATGTCTTTAAAGCATTCCTACCTGACTTACCACAAGCTCTGCACCTGAAATACAGTGGTTACAGGGCCTGATCTATTTATAAGGCCTGTCTTTTAAGAAGATGTGCTGTCAACTAAGCACATCTTATCTCATTCAAAATGTCTTATGACATTCCTTAGTTTATTGAGGGAGGGGAGGAAAGGCCGCTGCACAGACAGTTCCTGTGTGGAGGTCAGAGGGCAACTCATCAGGTCCTTCTGTCCAAGTGGGTCCTAAGGACCAAACTCTGGTCTTAGGACTTAGCAAATGAGTTCGCCTGATGAGTCATGTTGCTTTTTTGAAGGCTTTTGGTAGCTACATATCATGAGGTGGTTAGAACTTGTATGACTGAAACAAATAAGTCTGTATGCATTTTTTGTTTTTTTCAGTTTGACTAGAAGAATCAGTTAGTATAGGTCTCAGAGCAAAGGTTAAGACAAACCTACATTATCACTGAAGAGGTTTGCAGACAAATGCCTTGATAGAAAACTGCGTTCTTCAGACTAGATTTTTCACTGACATTTCCTAAATAGTCATGCAGAGGATTATGAAAAATCGAGGGTGAATATCATTTAGTGTATTTTAATGTAATTTTATTCATTTTTAGTATTCTTGATATTTCTATTCACAGGGAAATACTGATCGAGGGTTCTGTTTCCCTCAAAGGCTGTATTATCTTCAAATATTGACTGATGAGTGTAGGCAGTTTAAAAGAGGAAAGTCTTGAAGATGCTTTAGAAATCATAGTGAACATAGCCATCACTGTATCAGCTCTTCCAAGCATAGATTCCTAGATGAGGACGGTACTCTCTACCTGTAATCTCAGCACGCTACAAACTGAGGCAGGTGGATTGAGAGGTCAAGGTCTACCTAAGCTATATACTGAGACCTCGCATTAAGAATAAACGATAACAGCTTACAGATTCCTAGGTTCTAGGCAGTGGGTTTTGCATCTTGGATCTCAGCGCAGGACTAGGAATTCAGGATTTCTAATTAATCTCCAGGTAATTCTCATAAAGGCTATCGTAGCTGTTCTCAAGGAACATTACACTGAGGTAAGTATTGAGGATGTACCTAACCATAGTTGAAGTACATGCATATCACACTCTTAACTAAATATATACACATATGGTTCTCAGTAAGTTCAGTTTGACCATGAGGAATGATAACGCTAATTCAAGACTTTTGGTTTTATAGACTACTCTTCTGCATAGAAATCTGAGTGTATCCTTGAGCTTATGATTTCTGCTTATTGGCTCTCAGGGGAAAAGCAGAGCAGATAGTGATGTCACTGAAGATGTTTTGTGATAGGGGGTCATAGCAGACCTATTCTAATACTTCTTCCAGTCTGTGTGTCTTGGGCACAGGAAGCCTTAAGTACAATTTATAGAGTCCAGGAAGCTGCCAACTAGATTCTTGACAGTCCTAGTAGGCATTTGACTGAAACTTCTTGAAGAGTCTTTGCAAGGCAAGGCATTTCTTTGGACTGATTTTCCTCTGTCAGAAGGTTGATTGGGTTGCCAGGAAAGCATTTTATAGGCTAGCTTTTTCTTCTTTTTCCTCCAGAGAAAGCAAAACAAAAACAAAATAAAACAAAATGAAATGAAATAACTGAAACAAGCGTGACCAGGAAAAATGGTGGTTGAGGTGTCCTAAGGCTCTGGAGGACCTGGTGTCTTTACCCCGAGTGAGGAGCTGTGTGAGTCTTGAACCCTCAGGAAGTGTGTCAAAGGAGGCAAGCTAAAGGGAAAGAAGAGGCACAAAGGCAGTGGTTTGCATTTTCAATTCAGCAAGGACCTTGGCTTGACTTCTCTATAGGTGCTGCCATTCTGTTTCTCCCTCAGTCAAGACAGCCACCATGGTTGTGTCCTTGAGTTTGCTTTTTGTAGGCCAAGGCAAGTGGTAGAGGACAAAAAAAAAACAAAAAACAAAAAACAAACAAACAAACAAAACCCAAGAAGAATTTGGCTTTGCATCTGCAGTTATAAACCTGACAGGAAAAGCAAACCCCTCAAGACAGACTATATCACATTGAAAACTATCCAGAAAAGCTATGCCATATCTAGGAATAAAAATTCAAGAGATTTTTGCAGACCAGTAATCGAGCTATCAAAAAACTCTTTTGACCTTATGAACTCAATGAGAGAATTCAATAGAAACTCAGCTCTCATTCTGAAGACCATTTAAACAGAGGTACCGACTAGACATTTTAATAGTTGAAAACTGTTGTATCTTGGATTGAAAAATTGATTTACAGTAGATTTTAATGCTCCCAGCAAAAGATTTTTGGCATTTTATATCCCTCTGTTTGTCACTCTTGTGCAGTGACACAGCCATGAATCTTGGCTATAGCTCCATTTCCAGTTAATATAGACGCTCTCCATGTAATCTTGGTCTCCTCTCTCTTCTGGAAATTGAACACATAGTAAAAGCAATCAAAAAAGTTTTTGTAAAGTAAAACTACCAAAAGTAATCATAATAGCACATCTTGTGTGCTGAAAGATATTAACCACCTTTGTGGAAGGCACAGTGAGTTTAAGGTGCACGTGGCAATTGGCCATTGCATTTCCAGTTAATGTGGCCTTCAATATTTTTCCATACTGTTCCAAGAAATACTATTTATCATTCAAGTTTTAAAAAAAATTGAAGCTCCCCTCTGTTGTAAGAAATAATAGAAGAATCATATGTGTTGTTATTTCTTTCACTGTAATATACTGTAAATCTGTAGCTCTCTTTCGTAACCTGGGTATCTACATTGACACAGTGAAGATAAGAGTAATCTACATGACTCCTTATTGTCCTATTGTGCCCATTGGTCACTGGACATTATTAATCTCATTTTCCATGTCTAATTTTGTCATCTAAAGAAGGCCGTATATAGACTCACTTAGAAAGCTTTTTGAACTTAGCCCTCTTCACTGAGACAAATTTTTGAGAAACTTATGCAGGTTGTTTTGTGTGTCAGAGTTTCATTTCATTTCATTTAATGTTGATTAGTGTTCCATGGTGTAGATGAAAACTAGAATGTTTAAGTTATTTACCTGTTGAAGGTACCTGGATAATTGTTTTAAGCTATTGTGAGTAAGGCTGCTATAGACATTCATGCAAAGGTCTTTGTAGGCAAGATCCTTTTTCATTTTGAGGGATTCTAGTATGGGAAGGACAATGGCTGAATCTTACATGCATGTTTAATTCTCAAAGTACTGTCAAACCCGTCTCTGTAATAGCTGTACCATTTCATCTCCCCAACAGGAATGTCTGAGGTTCTAGTTTCTCTTACTATGCAGTGGGGTTAATTTAGGCTTCTCCTGTGCTCATTGGCACTCCCATGCAGGTACCTGGAGATAAGGAACTTTTTCCCACATGGCCACCACTGACCATGGGGGTGTGGAATGGAGTGGGTGGTTTAAGTATCACCAGGCAATCATGAAAATCCTTATTCTCTACTCAGCCTCCTTGGATTCCAGCACAATAGGAACCTTAGTTTTTCTAGGTTGGTCTAGAAGTTCAGGCTCTCCACTGAACCTTCTCTAACACCGCCCTCAAGGGTCCCCAGGTCCCTTGTTGTATCTTGATTCCTTAACATGAGCTATCTGTCAAGTCTGACTGGAGTAGAATAGTTTACGATGCAAAATATTTCTGCTTTGCTAGGCTGCTGCTCTCCCTGGCCTCTCTGGTTTGGAAGAACACGCATTCACAGAACATTGTAATTTTGTCCTTGTCTGTTAGTGTTGCTGGGTTTTTGGCTTCTGCAGCTCAGTGTCTGAATATAGGAGGCAAAAAGAAAGGCAGAGAAACTGATGTGGTTGTATTCCTTGAGTCCCTGAAGTCACTAGGCAAGAGAATGGCCTTGGATCTTGCTTATTCTTTTGTACCTATTAGCATATGTGTTTTCTATTAATTTTCCCATTTATATACATTCAATTATTGGAAGCTGTAGAAATCAACACTTAACCCAAAATTTAAAAAAAAACAAACCATTCTTTCAATGTTGCAACCTTTGTCTCTTTCTTTTAAATTCAGAAACAGTCATTTATAATTTAAAGCTATGTTCAACAGGGACAAAACAGTTTTCCCTTCCTGAGTTTGTTATAGAATTAGGAGCCTAAGAGCTCAAGGGTCTTTGTAGGCTTTTCACTCAGAATCTTCCATGAGTGACAACTGGATATGTATCAGCCTTGAGAAGGCATATAATATATTATATAAGCAATACTTTCATTTTTACTTTTTCAAGGCCCAGCAGATTATATTTTTGATGGCTTTATCCCTTTTCTTTGGAAAAGATAGTAAATGTGAGCCTCTTAGCACTTCACATCTGCACTCAATTAAACGGTCAACCAACAGACATGAGGACAGACAGAAGAACTGATAGCTACAAGGGAAGAGGCGAGGAGGAAAAGGGCAAGGATGAGATCTGCTGGGTGTTTTGTCGCAGCACATCACTTAACTAAGGTGCCACTAGTTCAGCTGTTGAGAGAAGCTTTCCTTGAGTGTCTGACCCTGTGAAGAGTATGTCAGATAAATGCAGGTTTCATCAGAATGAATACCTTTGCCCCTGACTGGGTGCTGGCTGAAAGTGAAATTGCTTTACATATCTGTTCCTAGTAGATTAACACGAAATCCTACTGAAATGTTTTGTAAATCATCTTGGGGGGACATTGCTGTTTAAGTTAACAAGAATGCCACTCTGCACTCTGTGTATTGATTTAGTGTCAAAAGCAGTTCAGATCTTTGCGGCCAGGTACCAGCATCATGTCTGCTTCGCTCCACCCTGCACGCTGAAGAAGCCTGATCCTCCATATTGCTGCTCTCAGAAGGATGGATTGACCACTTGGAATTATTACGTCATTGTTAGCCATTAACTAGAATACAGAGATGAGATTTTTATCATTTGTAATTTGTCTTGGGTTTCCATTTTGACTTAAGTTTGTAGGTCTGCCTTAATTACTGTTCTAATTCTCTCTTTTTACTGTTGTTTCTTTCTTCTTAAGTTAAATTAAATTAAATTTAAGTAAATAAATAAAATAAAAATTAAATGAAATTAAAACAAAACATAAATAGGCTAACTGGTATAACCAATAAGACCATTTATGTAAGTATACAGACACAGACACACAGACCCACACAGACATACACAGACACACATAGACACACATACACACAAACACATACACACACACACACATACACACACGAGAGCGTGTAAGCACACATGCATGCATGCACACAGACACTCACTCACTCACTCATATACATATATATGGTTAAAACGATAAAAGTTTAATTCTTGTTCCCATCCCAGTCTGGTGTGGATGATCATAAAGCAGTTATTTTTCTTTTCAAAATGGCTTAGGGAATGGATTTTTTCGAACTTCTAGCACCAGTCGTGGCCATTATTCTATGTATTTTTTCCCTTTAAAAACCGTCATCTATAACTTTACAAATTATTCTGCATATATCTAATAAAAGGTCATGAGATTTTTCTTTTTAAAGTGCAAATGGATTTGCTAATAAGAGATCATACTTGGGGAGGTATCTGGGCTATGGTCTAATTTTACATCTAGATAAAAATGCCTATGAAGATGTTGAGTGAATGATTTCAATGTTTGGAATTTTGCTTTATCAATTTTGACAGTTCTCTTGCCTGTGAAAGCCTGTGAATCACACCTGGGACTAGAAAGGACTTAAACATTTGATGGGGAACCTGGAACCATTTTTTATTGTTCTGGGAACCAATTCTGTCATCGGCTTATTATTTCTTAAAAATTTTTTATTACAAAATCATCAAATGCATAGAACCTTGAAGGTACTAATGGGAACACAAAGCCTCAATCTATCTCTGGAAACTCCAGACAAGATAAGAAAATTTGAAACAGGGAGATGAAAAAAATACCTCAAGTGATCTTGTGGACAGGCCTAGCATTGTAATTTATTTTAGCTTTGTTGAAGCTATGTAACTACTGACCTCAGAGTAACATATGAGGTAGAGTGTTAAGACCATTCGGTATGTTACAGGAATTCACCATCTTGGGAGGCCTGGTATCACCATACTCACAATGTGAAACAGATCTGACTCAGAGGGAATTAATCTAAAGCTTGTTCTCAAGGGTCAAACAGCAGGAAGGAAAAGCTAGCACATTAAAGGTGATTTTTAAATAAACCCTAACATTAAAAATAACCTCCATCAGGAATCTCATGGCTGGGCACATATCCAAATGAAACAAGGTCAGTATGTTATGTCAAAGAAGTATCTACTCTCATGTTTATTATAGTACTCTTCTTACAACAGCCAAGATCTAGAATCAGACTACATGTCTAACAACAGATGAATGTTATATAGAATGTTCTATATTCCACAAAAATGTGGTATATAAATGAATAGTATTCAGCCATGAAAAGAATGAAATCTAGTCATTCATGGCAATATTCAGAGACCCAAAGAGTAATTATGTGAAATAAGACAGATGCAGAGAGACAAAGACCATAATTTGTAATCTAAATCATATTGACACCATAGACATAGAGATAAATGGTGATCACTATGGGTGATGGGAGGGGGTGATGGGCAGAGATTTCCAACAGGTAGTCAGAGAGTTACAAGTTGATAGAAGGAGCCTGCTGCTGATGTTCAAATGGACAGTAGTGTGAATATGGTTAGCAATTATGTATTGTGTATTTGAAAATAGCTAGAGGAGAAATTAAATGATTAATTTGTTTAAATGATAATTAGTCGGTAATGCAGAATTTAGTATCTACTGTCCACATGCATTGGAAACACAAGGTGGAGTAGTGATCCTGAGGACCTGTGGTGTGGAGAATCCTCCGGAGCGCTCAGCTGCCTCCGCTGGGGTTCAGAAGAGAGATGGCAGGAGTGGCCCCGACTGTACTGGAACCCTGCCTCTGAGCGGGTAGTGTTCCCTTGTCCCTGTTCGTGCTGGCACAAGCCTCTGCTGGATTCTCTGGAGTTGATTGCGTTCCACTCACTGTGATCCCGAGGACCTGTGGTGTGGAGAGTTCTCCGGAGCCCTCAGCTCCTACCTCCATGTCTTAATCAGGGTTTTTATTCCTGCACAAAACGTCATGACCAAGAAGCAAGTTGTGGGAGAAGGGGTTTATTCAGCTTACACTTTCACATTGCTGTTCATCACCAAAGGAAGTCAGGATTGGAACTCACACAGGGTAGGAACCTGGAGGCAGGACCTGATGCAGTAGCCATGGAGGGGTATTGTTTATTGGCTTGCTTCCCCTGGCTTGCTCTGCTTGCTTTCTTATAGAACCCAGGACTATGGGCCCAGAGATGGCACCACCCAAAATGGGCTAGGCCCTCCCCGACTTGATCACTAATTGAGAAATGCCTTACAGCTGCATCTCATGGAGGCATTTACTCTAGGGAGGCTCCTTTGTCTGTGATAACTCCAGCTTGTGTCAAGTTGACACACAAAGGCAGCCAGTACACTCCATCTTCCAGATGTTAAGGTTACAGACATTTGCTATCATATGCAGTGTTGGAACACAGTCCAAGAATGGACTTATGTGAGAATTCTGAGTGGTTGTAAGAAAACAGAACAAGACATCAGTTTCTTCAAAATACTGTTTTGAACTCTTCTTGGAATAAGTTTTTTGCTTTTTTTCTTCTTCTTTTTCTTTTTTTGTTTTTTGTTTGTTTTGTTTTGTTCCTCTAGATGTGAGTTTACATCAGTAATTGTTAGTCAAATGCCTCTATGGGAAAAAAAGCAAACATGTTTTTTACCATGTGTGGCTTGTCTTTATTATTGTATAGTTTTCTCAGGTGACTCTTCTTAACGCCCAGGGTACAAATTGTCTGATTATCTGACTAAAGTTTGCTATTGCCTCATTTTTGGTTCCACTTTCCCAGGTTCACACTGCCAATGAGAGCTGTAAACAACCCAACTCTAAATAGATTCAAAGTCCAACACAGCACAGAGCCTATGAGTGATGTGGGTTTCCATAATTTCTCCCTAATCTTGGCCTCACTATCTTCTCTGTCTTGCGTATGGTCGATCCTCATTGGCCTTCTATCTGTCACTATGGCAGGTCAACCTTGTATATTCCTCCACCTTTTTCAAGCCTCTGCTTAAACATCATCTTGGTAGAGATGCTTTCTCTAAGCTCACTGGACAAGACCTCAAGGCCTACCTAATGCTATCATTATGCCTTCTTTGGATTCTACATACCACTCAATTACTCTTCCTTTTTGATTTTTTTTCCTGTTAATTTGTTCTTTGGGCTTAATGTTAGAATGTAGGGCTGTATTCTTGGCTAAATACAAGCTCTGCCGAGTTCATGTTTCTTTGCTCGGGATTGATCTGTACAAATCAGACAAGAACTATCTAATAATAAAGAGAATTACTGCAGCAGTTCCCAAGCCCTCATGGACTTGGATATGACCTGCATTCTCAGAAGTGTAGGAAAATCAGATTTACAATTCATGGAGCACAGAGTAGTAGTCTCTTCTAAAAGAGATTACCTTAGAAGTTATAGTGATTAGCCTGAACCGTGCCTAAAGATGGCTCTAGACCTACGCACATCAAAGAACAAAAGGAAACCCAGAGAACCTACAATTCTAAGTAACTTAGCTCTAGTCTGGGAAAACCAAGTTGCAGATGCTTCTCTTCTCCATGAGATTTGGAGATGTTTTCTGAAGCTGTTTTAATTTGGAGATGTATTTCCAACCTGTAACCCACTGGATAGCACAGCTATGTGGCACCATGTTCTCTAGAGCTACCTGTGGTTGACACCTGTGCCCACATGTCTCAGAAGGATCCATGGTTTGTTGCTCTATGAGAGAAACTCTTACAGAACATTGCTAGCCCAGGAAAACATGCAAACTCAAATATAGATTTGTGGGGGTTTCTACCATCATGACATGTTGATCAACATGTGAATCCAGCAGTAGTAAGCCAGGAACTCTTTATATAATTAATGCACACTGTGGTATAGCAGACACAATGAAGTGCTTCTGCATGGTCTTTGTCTGTCTGTGGGTTTATTTTTTTCTTGGTTTATTTGGTACTATATAGCCCTGGATTGAAGTGTTACAAATCCCATTTCAAGGATCAATATTACTATAAAAAATTTTTTTCTTATATTTTTCTCTTTGTATATATTTATGACTATTATTTAGGTTATTTTTCTTCTGTTTTAAATTTACTGTGTTATTTTTGTTGTTGTTTTAGATTTGACTTCAGTTTCACTGATTTTTAGTTTTTCCTTTCAAGTCTCTGCTGATTGTACGTTAGAAAATTTTGTTTTTCACATTAAAAAAAAAATCAGTTTTCAAATTTGCATTTTAAATAATATGTTTCATTTTGTTAATGTTCTTCCTATATTCATTTAATATGTCTACTTTAAATCCTCAAATATTTAAACTAGTTTAAATATTCTAGTTATCTTCCATTTTAAAGGACATTCTTGCTGTGACTTTTCTGTTGAGTGGTATTTCCCCCCTTATTTTTAGTTGGCATATTTTGATGTTCTGGCTCACAATTTTCAAAACTGGCATGAGATGCTAAACGCTGAGGTGCTGCATCACCAGGAGGCTCCAGCCTCTGGAACAGGGCTTGCAGTGCTAATGGAAGGCAGGAGATTTACTGGGTCTTCAGTTTGACATTGCAGGCTGAGCGGAGGTCTTTTGGAGGCAGGGTCTGCCTCCCCTAAGTGGATGTTGTTTTGTGTCATGATGTTAGTGGTTGCCTACAGGAACATGCCGGACTATATATTTACTCTAGACTTGAGGTTACTCTTGTGGGGGTTTCTGAGTTTTTTTACTTAAAAAAAATTTAAACATTTTTCACTTTTCGAGACTTACTTTTTATTTTATGTATATGAGTATTTGCCTGCGTGTTTGTTCATGTACCGTATGTATGCTTGATACCCATAGAAGCCAAAAGAGGCTGTCTGAACTCTCTAGAACTGGAGTTACAGATAGCTGTGAACCACCTGATGCTGCTTTGATGGAAACTACCTGCCTTCTGTGAATGAGCAGCAAGTACTCTTAACCGCTGACCCATCTTTCCAGTCCTGTTTCTTTACTTTTAATTAATTGTCTGACCAATTCTTCTGGTCTTTTCAGCCCTCCCTGATGTCTTAATTCTGTATCTTCTTCTTCACCATCCCCTCTTATCTAATGAGCTTTCTCTTTTCTGTGTGCCCCCAGCAGTAAACATAAAATAAATTCAACATAAAATTCATGTCACATGTTGTCAGATCTCAAGGATCACAGCCAGGTGCCATCCATTGTCCTACAGATGGAAATGGTTCCTTCTCATAAATTTGTGAAGAATTATGTTATTTGAAATGACAGTTTTCAATCTGATATTCACTAGACTGCTGTAGCCAACATCAGCGACTGCTTATTTACACTTCCTTTTCAAATATACCAAGTTTTCATAACGGTCTACTTACCATTTACTATATTCTGGAACATTCTTTACAAATTGCCACAGGTGTCTTCTTGACATTCAGATCGCCGTTGAAATATAACTTTTATGATGGCTGCATTTGAAGTATCACACCTCCTTCTGGTCACTAAGTTAGTCCAGTCTTCACTGCTCTAGTTCCTGGGCCTCTGCCCTGTTCCTCCTTAGAATTCAAACTCTTTGAAAGTAATGACCTTTACAGACTTGTTTTCTGCCACACATCCCGAGCTAACACGGTGAGCTACGCTGATGTGCCGGCAGGTGTTTACGCTTGTTGCTTAAAAGATTTGGTTTACAGATTGGTATTAAACCTCTTGCTGAACAAGCATCAGGTTGTGAGTTTAATCCCCAACAGAGAAAAAAACAAAAACAAAGAACAAAGCATTCACTAAAAGAGTCAATGAATGGAGAATGTATAGGGTTGCCATGCAGGTATTTAGAAAATTGTGTTGCCTATGGCCCTGGAGCAACTCATGTGGTAGCTATCTTCATTCTGAATCTTCTTGATGGAACAGCTTTTCATTTGTTGTTGCTGTTTGTTTGTTTGTTCTGACCAGACACTGTGAAGATATGCCTACTCCATTTAAAAAAATGATTTAGAAAATACTTAATTCTTTTAACTGTATAAAGTAAAGAGGTTCCATTATACATTCCCATGCATACATTAGCACTTTGGCCATATTTAATCCCCAAAGTCGAAGATGCATGGTTTTAGCACATACTCCATGTTTGTATTAACTCTCACAGAAAATATTGGAAGCAATTTTTCTCAGAATATAGGTTTCAAATACTTAGGAATATAGTTCCTTTTTAGAGTTCAGAGAGAACTATTTTGCCTGTAAGTTTTTAGAATGCAGTATTCTTGGTGGTAGGTTTTAGGGTTGAGAAATACTCTTTTCAGGGTAGCAGAATGAGGAGTCTGTAAACGTGGTGTAAACTGATGGTTCAAAAGTGTGCCACCACAAGCATGTTTCTTTATGTGTACCAAAACCCTTAGTGAGTGCTCTCCTAGCATCTGTTGAAAAATGATGTGTTTAAGGCGTATTGAAGAAACTGGAGTTGTATTTTCAGAAGTCTTAGCTGACCTGGTGAGAAGCTATAGTAACTACAGTGCAATAAATAATCTTATAGTTTAAGTGATCTGAAAATATCAACATGAACTCTCGTGTAATGTGTCTGATGAGCCAAGGTGGTCTTTAAAATGTTAATATGGGTCAGTGCAAATATTTATGGATTCTTCTCCCAGTGTGCTCAGCCAGAAGCAGTTGTGTCTATGATAAAGCTTTCTTACTTTATGAAGTATGACAAACAACTTTCAAAAAGTACATTTTTGTTGTTGTTGTTTCACAAAGTGTCCATTGCATTTAAGATAAAACCGCAGTCAGATTTGGTAATGTTGTAGTCAATTAGATTCATCAGACTGTCCTCATGGTAGGGACCTACCTAAAAAGACTAGCAGGGCTTTAATAAAGAATTTTACATTCTTTGCCCAGCATCTCTTTGTTTTTTGAATCCTGTAATTATTCTATTTATTTATTTATTTATTTATTTATTTATTTATTTATCTGCTGTGTGTGTGTGTGTGTGTATGTGTGTGTGTGAAGCGTGTGTGCACGTATGCAACAGGAAGCATGTGTGGAAGAGAGAAGAGAAGAGAACTCTGTAGAGTTGATTCACCCCTCCACAAACTTACAAGGGTTATGATTAAAACACATACACAAACAAAAAATAAGATTGGACTGTGCGTCTAATCATACCAGATTAGATGAAATTAGAATTCAAAACAAATAAAATAAAAAAAATATTTTGGGACATTTAGGTTGATCATTTATCCTGGAACAAGTACAGCAGCCTTTTTCTTTTTTTCTTTTTTTCTTTTATTTTTTCGTTTTCCTTTTTGCTATTTCTATCCAGAGGACACAATTCACCTCATGTTTTCTTTAATATTTTCTCCCTCTACTAAAATGTTATTTTCCCAGGGAACCACATGCTTAATGCTTTTTTGCCTCCAGGATACTATTTTAAAAGTGCCTTTTCTCCAAAGCCTTTGTTGGTCACCCTATCCGAAATGCAACACCAGAATACTTATTATCCATTTCTTGCCTTGTCATTACTATTAATTTATACTTGGCACTCACTGTTTACCATACTCTGTACCCTGTGTATTGTGTTCCTTGCTTGTCACCTTCACTAGAATGTAAGGTCTGTGAGGATAGAACTCTTTGCTTTGTATGTTAAAATTTATTTCTGTCCCTCTAATGCCCAGAGTGGCTTCTAATACAATGCCAGACAGCCTGTAAGTTCTTCTGGTTGAATGGGTAAATGTATTAAGAGAAAACTGCAACAAGGTATGTAATATACCATTATTTGTCTGAAACATGGGACAAATAAGCTTGTAGATGCTGTTATAGTATATAAAGATTCCCTGAAAGGGACCATAAAAAAGGACCACGGACTGACTGAGACAGGACATCTGGGGAGTGGGATTGTTCATTGCATATTTTTCAATATATACTAGGTTTGATTTATGTAAATTGATTATCAATTTCAAATAGCAGCCAAAAGTAAAATAATTTCAAAACACTAGAAAGTGGAAGGTATACAGAAAAGGCATGTAACATGCACAGGCCAAACCTGTGGTAGATAAACCGAGGCAGTGGCATTGGCCTTGTAGGAGGGGTGGGGTGGCATCAGAGAAACTTAGTGAACACACCACCATGTGTACTCTAGATCTAGATAAAGAAAGACACATTTCTCAGTTACTCTTCTGTTGCTATGATAAAACCCCACGACCAAAGGCAACTTAAGAAAGAAAGACTTTTTTATTTTGGGGGGGGGTCTTATGGTTAGTGGAGAATGTCCACTATGGTGGGAAGAGGTATGGTAGCAGAAATAGGGACTTGTGATATCACACATCTTCAATGTTAATCATGAAGTAGAGAGACTAAGTAGGCTGGAAATGGGGTCATATTGTGAACACTCTAAGCTAGTGGTTCTCACCTTTCTAATGCTGGGACACTTTAATACAATTCCTCATATTGTGGTGACTCCAAAGCACACATTTATTTTTGCTGCTATTTTATAACTGTAGTTTTGTTACTGCAATAAGTTGTATTATAAAGATTAGAGGTTTGCCCAAAGGGTCCCAATCCACAGGTTAAGAAGCACTGCTCTGAGTCCACAATATCCCAGTATCATTCGTTCTTTAGTATCTATCAGTATCTTTCCTCTAATAAGGCCATACATATCTTGTCACCAAATAGTCCTCTGAGTAAGAACTAATGTTCAGATACATGTGCCTGTAGGGGACAGTCTCACTCAAACCATCACAACACAGTTCTGGGATCTGATGTAGTTTGGTTTGCTCAACTAGTAAGAAGCATTCAAGAAACTGTCTATATCTTGAGTGTTTAGAACAAAATGGTGGCAAACTCAGTTGCCAGGTTGAAGAATTTAGGCTTGAGGTGTCAAATAATTTTATCCTTAATGACACAACTTGCACTGTTGAATTCTATGGTACTATAAGGCTAAAACTGGACAAAAGTAAAGGTTAATTGCTTTAAATATAGCTCTAGGGAGGGACATAATGAAGAGACGGAACTAGTGAGAGAGAGAGAGAGAGAGACAGAGAGAGAGAGAGAGTGTTAAACATTTGATAAACATTGATCTTTCTGTTCAGACCTGTTTGTTCCTTTTGAAAATTATGCTACACATCCATTATAAAATTTTTCAATCACTAGGATGGAAATTATTGCAAATAAAAGACTTCTCTTGTCATGCAGCTTATCAGAGGTAAACATGCATGTTCAGGAACATGTTTGCATTGTTTATCTGGAATTTATAAATACACATTTTACCAGAAATATGGGGTGGCTCCTTACTGTACATTGATTGCCCTGAAATTCAGTTTACTCTGCTGGCATCTGTCCATACTGTCCTGCACAGGGACCTCTTTACAGGGCTCAGTGCTCCACTGGAAGGGGAGATGCAGTATAATTATTTTAACCAGTTCTGCTTAAATGTATATTGATTTTACTCCATGTTTTTGTTATCTAAAAACAATATCTTTTTATCCTGTTGCCTTCCAATACTTGGCTACCCCCACCCCTACCCCCAGGGTTGCTAGTTGATTTAGCACTCAAAAGGCAGCCTTTATTATTGTTTATACAATTTAGAAATTTTAACATTTGAGAAAATTGAAAGCCAAATTTCAGGCTTCAATTATCTGTTGTGATATCATACCCCTCCCCCAAATGTAGGCCCTTTGGTACCTCTCTCTGGTTCTGTGAGCTGACTGGGCATTAGTGGCAGGTCCTCATTTATGCTATTGGGTCCTCCTTTGTGCGTTTGAAGGCCCACAGTATTCATACTGGTGACCATGTGAATGCCCATAAATCCAGTGTCTTACTTGATTTTTTTTCATTGAGAGTCAGGTACGTTGTTGCCCCATGCTCTTACATTTTGTACTTGCTGATGGTTGGGCTTCTGAAAGAACGATCGTCAGTAGTTCTACTTTATTGAGTAAATCTAGCTTGTGAGATAGAGGGAGCAGAAGTTAGCAGGTCAGTAGGGCTTTGGCTGTGATTGTCATAGCATTACCTCTGCCTTGTTCTTTTAGCCAAAACAGTCACAGGCTCTGTTACTGTTCCACTGAATAGAGGGTCCCATTCTTGATGGGAGGGGAAGTCAGTCTTACAAAAGATTACATGGGACAATAGGCTTGACAAACTATCGACTACATTATAGTACTTGTGCTCTCTCTGAAGACCAGGCTGTTTATTGCACTTTCTGATAAAAAACTACCTGTCTTGCCCTATTGTGATATGGCTGTAAAATGAACTTCAAACAGATTGTCTGTGCACCATTATACTGCTTGTTCTCCAGTTTTCCCAGCTTGTATACGGCATGCACACGAATCATATAACAAATACTAGATACCTATTATACATTTAGTCCCTGAATCCAAAGAGATGCATGTTGTGTATTCCTCATCCTCAGAATATCTTCATCCAAGACTCGGCTCACAAATTGGAAGAACAGACTTAGGACTCAACAGTAAGATGTAGCAACCAAACAGATGAATTCAGTTAGTTTACTGAGGGGAAGAAGGTGTTGAAGACCAAGATGACTACTAATCAGTGAAGACCAGCAGGAAAAGGAATGGCCCCAGCTAAGGCTGTGACAGGGCAGCTGGAGAATGGACGATGTTGTAAAACAGGTGTGGCAAGCAGGGTCAAAATCTTAGTGTCAGGCAGAATAGGTCAACACAGTCCATTCCAAGAGCAGGGAGCACTCTGGAATCCTGGGTACCTCTGCCAGAGTCGAGATCATCAGCTGGTTTCTGATTAAAACAGTGAGCTCACAGTGAGGAAGAAGAAACTCTTTCTAAGCAATTTGGCTGTTTTCAATGTTTACCTATGTGTTTGAGAATCCTCCCACTTCGTGGCATTGATTTTTGTTTATGTTAATTGTGTCTATCTGTGTTGAGTGTAAGTCATGTATGTATATATGTATATGGCAGACAATGGAGGCTAAAACATAGCATGAGTTCGTCTGGAGTTGGAGTTACAAGCCATTGTGAGTCTCCTTATGTGGATGCTGGGAATGGAACATGGAACCCCTGAAAAAGCATCCTTAACTGCTGAGCCATCTCTCTACCCCTTAAGTGGCACTCTTTGTTTGTCCACATTCCCAATCTCCTTCATGCTGTAACTCTACAACATGTGGCTTTAAAGCCAAATTAGTTCATGATAATCACATATCTCTGCTTACATATATTGTGGGTGTGTGGGCTGATTTGTGACCTATTTTTTTCCCTCACATGTTGCCTTAGCATCTAGGTAAAGTGAATTTCCTGTTGCAACAAGCTTGACACTCTCTGCTCTAACAAATGTCAACTCCAGGAAATTATTCTTAAAGGTTTAAAATTTCCATTTTATGTATCCCTGCTTAAAATACAAACTTTCTTGGGTTTTGTAACATCTTGTCATGAATAATATCATACCGAGAGGAGATATGGGAGGCCGTGATGGGAAGGCATGTAATTTTTTAACACAAGCATGGGAAGATGCTGGGATATTCGGAAAATAACTTGAATTTACTTAAGCCATAGAATCTCTTCTGTGTAAATTCTGCTGCCATATCCAGTATCAAGGCAGAAAGAAGAAACTTTACCCGCTGTTCATGTAGTGTGTCCTCACACACATAGAATCTGGTTTTACCCTTAGAAAGTGCTCTAGGGAGGCATTATTCTCTTTAATCATACAAGGCAATACAAAGTTCAAATTATTTGTTCAAATTTTCATTGCTAAATTAAGAGTCAGATTTAGAAAGAAAAATTTTCTCAAAATGACTTTGAAATTGTTAAGCTTACCATTCCTACCAACATAGCACTGGGTTTTGTGTTCCAAAGGCTCAAGTTCAAACCTATTATTTGGGTTCCTTCTGTTTATTTGAGGTATCAGTCAAAATTCTTGGGATTGCTGTTAATAGAACTCAATATAAACTGGCTTAAGGAGAAAAGGAAGTTTATTAGCCAAAGCAATAAAATATCTGTTGGATATTCCAATTCAGGAATAATTGGTTCCAGGGGTCTTAACATAGTTATCATAAATGTCTCCATTCCCATATCTAGTCACCTGTTTCACTGAACAGGCCTCTTTTTCAGGAAGGTTGTTCCCATGTAGTTGCAAACTTCCCTAATACTTCTTGGTGCAGGACAGTTTCAGTCCCATCCCCACCTCCCCCTAAATTAATCTCATGGTGTGGGTATGTATTGCCTTATTGCCCAAGCCTGTGTAACATTCCCACTGTGTGTGCCTTACTCAGTGGGAATTAGGAGTTAGGGAAGAATTCTCTATGAAGAAACAAACAAACAAACAAACAAACAAACGGTATTGGAAGACTCTGGGATGGGCATGGTTGATCATTGTACACAACAGATTTCTATGATCCATGTTCCTATTATCATCCCACTTGGGGCTTCTGCTCAGGTCAGTAAGGCAGACATAATGATGACCCTGTTTGCTCAGTGCACATACTGTCTGCTTGGACCCTTTGTATTTGTTATTTCTTTTCATCACTCCTCCCAAAGACATTCTTTACAAGTTTTCTCTGCCTTCGTTTGACATTCTGGAAGTGCTGAGGGATCTGCTCATATTCCTGAAGTACACTTTGCTAAATGTTCCTAGGTTGTTTCATAGGTACATAAAAACAATGGATTTATATTGAGAACAGGAATTGTACTTTATTTACATAAATATTCAAATTCTAGAGGAAAGAAATAGATGCACATAGTGGTTTTAAATTTAACTGAGATGATCATCCTGACGTTCTCATTTGGTCTCCTGTGTAAATGAAAGGCTAGATTGAGGGGAAGTCATTTAGTTAAAATTCTTTGTGGTCATATTAAACCCATTACATACCATTTCTCATGGGAAGACCTTGTTTGGCCCTGAGGCACTCACCATTGATTCTCCACGGGCCCTCTATTAGGCACCCTATCCCCCTATATGTTTGCCAAAGTTTATTCTTTGTTTCCCTGATGACTGCTGTTCTGACTGGGTGAAGATGGAGTCTCAAAGCAGTTTCAATTTGCATTTCCTTGATACAGAAAGATATTGGACTCCTTTCAAATATTTATGGGAAGTTTGTGTTTCTTCTTTTGAGAACTATACATCCAATTCATTAGTTTTTTTTTTTTTTTTATTGGTAGGGCTATTGAGTTTTGGGTGACTTTTTACAGTTTTATGTATTTCACATGTTTATAACTTCTGAGGCATAGCTGTCAAAGGCTCATCCTGTGGTGCATTTCTTTACTTGGCTGAACTTTTCCGTTGTTGTGCAAAAGCTTCATGATTTCACATAGTCTTGTTTTTCAGTTCTAGAAAACATTCCTATCCTATAAGAGTCTTTTCCAGTCATTTTTTTTTTTTGACACCATTGTGGAAGATTCATGGCTGTAGCTGTGTGTTTTACTTCTAAAATTTCGGTTCCATTGTTCTTGTGTCTGTCTTGGACTGGCACTGCACAGTTTCTATTATCACTATGGCTCTGTGGCATAATTTGAAGACAACTATTGTGATGCTTCTAGCATGGTTCTTTCTACTTAGAGCTTCTCTGGCCACTTAGATCTTTTGTGTTTTCATTTGATTTTTAAGATCATTTTTTCCTAATTCTCTAAAAAAGAAAGGTAATTGGTTTTGACATCATTTCTTACATTATAACTCTCAAAAATTCAAATTTTCTATTTTCTTTTTAAAAAGTATGTTAAACTTTTAAATTAAGAAAGTAAATTTGAATGAATACAGAAAATGTGGCTCATTTACACAATGGAGTACTACTCAGCTATTAAAAACAATGAATTTATGAAATTTTTAGACAAATGGATGGATCTGGAGGATATCATCCTGAGTGAGGTAACCCAATCACAAAAGAACACACATGATATGCACTCACTGATAAGTGGATATTAGCCCAGAAGCTCGGAATACCCAAGATACAATTCTCAAAACACATGAAACTCAAGAAGAAGGAAGACTAAAGTATGGATACTTCAATTCTTCTTAGGGGGGGGGGGACAAAATACCTATGAAAGGAGTTACAGAGACAAAGTGTGAAGCAGAGACTGAAAGAATGATCATACAGAGATGGCCCCACTTGGGGATCCATCCCATATACAGCCACCAAACCCAGGCACTATTGAGGATGCCAACAAGAGCTTGCTGTCAGGAGCCTGATATAGCTGTCTCCTGAGTGGCTTTGCCAGTGCCTGACAAATTCATTGGTGGATCCTTGCAGCCTACCATTGGACTGAGCACAGGGTCCCCAATGCAGGAGCTAGAGAAAGGACTCAAGGAGCTGAAGGGGTTTGCAGCCTCTTAGGAGGAACAACAATATGAACTAACCAGTACCTCCAGAGCTCCCTGGGACTAAACCACCAACCTAAGAAAACACATGGTGGGACTCACAGCTCTTGCATATGTAGCAGAGGATGGCCTAGTCGGTTATCAATGGGAGGAGAGGCCCTTGGTTCTGTTAAGGTTCTATGCTCCAGTATAGGAGAACGCCAGGGCCAGGATCGAGAATGGGTGGGTTGTTGAGGAGGCGGTGAGAGGGGATAGGCAGCTTTTGGAGGGGAAACTAGGAAAGGGGAATAACATTTGAAATGTAAGCAAAGAAAATATCCAATTAAAAAAAGGAAAAATCAGAAAAATTGCTCTTGAGAAGAAGAAAAAAAAAAAGGAAGTAATTTTGAGTCAAGTATAGTAGCACATGTCTTTAATCCCAGCACTCAAGATGTAGAGGCAGGCAGATCTTTGAGTTCAAGANCAGCCTGGTTTACAGAGTGAGTTCTAGGACAGCCAGAGCTACACAGAGAAACCCTGTCTTAAAAGCAAACAAACAAAACCAAAATAAGATAATCAAACAAACAAAAATCAAACAAAAACAAAAAAAATGAAAATAAATATATCAAACCTTTAATTTTTGACAAAGTTACTGTAATCAGTCACTACAAGTGTGTTGCAGAGAACAAACCAAAAACTTCCAAAAAAGTAACCCCAGAATTTCTCATTAGCATCCACTTACTTATGACTACTAAGCTAAAATTTAAATACTATCATATTACTGACAATATAAATAAAATTAAATATTTTAACCTTTTCTCCATCCCATTCAATTGTCTATTAATATAACAAAAGAATTTATCCCAGGACTTTTTTTTTGTTAGTAAGCTAGGAACATCATTTTTTTAAAAAAATTAATTCCTATACAACAACTGAACTATTTATCTACTTTCTTCATTTAAAATGTCTCTTTATGTTACTTTACTTGTGTGACATGCATGTGATGGTTGGAGGACAACTTTTGCTTCTCCCTTTCTACCCTGCAGGTCCCAGGAGTTGAACTCCAGTCATCAGGATTGGCAGCCAGCTCTCTTAGCCTTGAATCACCTCAGTGATTCCATTAATGGAATTTTTATATGGCGAGGAGTCAGAAAACTACTTTATCTCTAAGTTTATATCTAAAACAAATTTTATTTTTCCTTACTATTTTTTTCAGTTTTGAGATAATAGTTTATTAAACTCAGTATCACCTCAAACTTGCTCTGTAGGTGAGGATAACCTTAAATACCAACGCCCTGCCTCACCTTCTAAGTGCTGGAGTTATGGGTATGCATCACCAGCTCAAATTTTCACAAAGTTTGAAATTTTTGCAATAGAACTGATTTTTTATTTGAGTTTATTATTGATTATTATTAAATAATTCTTCTTTATTATTTCATTTTCACTGTTTTGGTTTTTATTATTAGATCTTCAATTTGTTAATATTAATATGCTTTTGCAAATGTATCATTAGATCTGTTTTATATAGAAGAATAATGAACACATTATAAAGACAGGCAAATTTTGAAGATGATCACAAGTACAAATCATTATTTTTTTCTATGGTAAGAAGAAGAATGGTTTGAACCCAAACTAGGGCTGAAATGCTATCATACTTTTGGTGATGAACTGAGGGCGATTCTTCTTGTACACAGGATATTTAAACTCTCTTTTCTGAATAGGATGCTTATAACATTTTCTCTATATTTAGCCTCTGATATCTTGCATTCTAGTATCGGGAAACCCAAGCGTGCTCTGGATATAAAGGCAGTGATAAGAAGGGCTGGATGATATTTTTGCACAACACAGTTATATCTAGGGACAATTGGACCTTTTAATCTTTAGTTTCTTCTTTCTTTGACTGGACAGAATCCTAGCTAGATAAAGGTAAAGGCAAAATAAAACGGGATAAAACCATATCCTGGTTTTGTTGTGTGGTTAAAAATGAAAGTATGAAAAAGAAAAACCCTTTGTTTTCTCTTAATGTCTAAGAGAGTAATTAGCATCCGACTTTCTGTAAACCTCTTGTCTCCTAATGGCAGTGGCAATGTCAAGATACATACAGTCAAATGATGTGTCTGCGAAGATTATGGATGCTTGGATGTGCAAACTGTAGGAATAAGCATATTTATGCATTGCAAAGGGCTTTGCCTCATCTGTGCTTAGACCAGGAAGGACTCACCTTGGAGCACTGCTGGGAACACACACTGGCTTCTGATAGAGCAATTTGCTAGAAGAGTCATTACTTTCGCCTTAGGCATGTACAAATGACGACTCAAAAAGCCCCCTGACAATCTCATCAAGCTTATAGCCGCATGGAAAGAGACCCAGAGGCATTCTAGAGTTCTACACAGCCAAAGGAGGTGGGAGAGGACAACCTTGATACCAATATAACTGCAAAGTGCCAGGAGAGGGTAGGAGTCGCTGCCCAACATGACTCTCAGAGGAGAGAGACTTCCTCAAAACACAGTCATTACAGCTTTGAGCTGAGAGAAACAGAATGTCTACCTGGCTTGACTTTCTAAATTTGAACAATGTCCCATTATTACACAACTCCTTTATAAATAGAACCAAAATTTTGGACCATAGTCCTCTGATACATCTATATAGTTAAAAACCTTTATTAAAAAATTTTTTAAAGTATATGCATTTAAAATGAATCCAGTAATAAACTCTTTCCTTGAAGTTGGCTCAATTTGACATTAGAATACTCTTGTTAAATGAGAACAAATCTAACTCCATATCCCGTCTTTGTTTTACCACCAGTTTTGGGGTAAAACTACATTGCTGACACATCTGTTTTGCCTTTGTGTCCAAAATTTCCCCTGGTGGCCCAAAACAGAACACGTAGACCTACCTAAAGAGCCTGTCACTGAGGAGGGACTAAACACAGGCTGGATCGTCTGAGTCTCTAGTAATTCATTATCACCAGTTGTCTCATTGACAGCTGGGGGCCACATTTAGCCAACCAGCTGCCCAGGGCAGCACAATGCCTTGTTTGTTCTGGGCCTCTTGGGTGCTCTTGCTGTATGTAAAATAGCCGCAGTTGTGATCCCATTTGCTTCCTCCTACATGCTTTGTGACCTGGGTGTCAAGTCTATGGCAACCCTTCAAAGCCAGTGAATGCTTGGTAAGGACCGTGAGATGATTCAGTGGATGTGAGCAGCGAGGACAGGAAATTATTAAACAACAAATGGAAGTTAAATAAAATGCCCAATAAAACGACATTAAAGCGTAAAGTTGATTCTAGACTTTAATTATTTTGCTCACTAGGGATTTAACATGGGAGGTTTAAGTGGAAGTTTAGAACCCTTAACAAGGACCCTGTTGTGGATGTTTGTACCTAGCTATAGAAAATAGTCTGGTGCAGAACATTTTTTTATGAGGCTGTGGAAAACATAATTAGCAGAGAGTCCAGCCTGTCAGCAGATCGTATTGATCTTTGAGTTAACGGATGATATTCTGCATGTAATATCCGGTACCCTTATCTGTGCCTTTAAATATCAGTACCATACTATTTTATAATATATCAAAACAAATCTGAGCTTTGGAGGGAACACAGTGAAGTAAAAAAAAACAAGTTTTCAGACTTATGAGGTCACGACTCATATATTGAAAATATTAGAGAAATCTCAAGAAACTGGGTGCTGTTTACCACAAATTTCCTTTTAATATGATCTATGAAATGATTGGAATACTTGGCCTGTTTAGGATACACTTGGGATAAACTTTTTGTTTATCTCTGCCTTGCTCCCACCTTCCTGGGTGGTGCCCTCCCCAGGTTTATATTGATTTAGTTGAACGCAGGATTGGGAGTAGGAAGATGTCTGAGGGTCAAACTCAAGTTCACATCTGCTTTATCATGCCCACCACCACCAACTCTTGATAATGAATCAGTTAACTGGGTCCAATTAGCTAGAGGCAAGAACCACCGATATTTGTTGTTGAACTGGATAATAGTAGTAGCTGCAACTTTCCTTTGGAAATGATGGCTGCCATAGACAATAAGATTCAGAAAAGCCCAATCTATGATGATAGTGGTGGTATTGAAAAATCTACAAAAAGACCTGTCCTGGTATATGGTAGTCTGTTTGTCTTAGGGTGGTACTTGTTTATTGTCTTAGTCAGGGTTTCTATTCCTGCACAAACATCATGACCAAGAAGCAAGTTGGGGAGGAAAGGGTTTATTTAGCTTACATTTCCACACTGCTGTTATCGCCAAAGAAAGTCAGGACTGGAACTCAAGCAGGTCAGAAAGCAGGAGCTGATGCAGAAGCCATGGAGGGATGTTCTTTACTGGCTTGCTTCACCTGCTCTCTTATAGAACCAAGACTACCAGCCCAGAGATGGTACCACCCACAAGGGGCCCTCCCCCCTTGATCACTAATTGAGAAAGTGCCTTACAGCTGGATCTTGTGGAGGCATTTCCCCAACCAACGCTCCGTTCTCTGTGATAACTCCAGCCTGTGTCAAGTTGACACAAAACTAGCCAGTACATTTATTAACTGTATGGATAGGACTTTGGTTTGAAGCTCATCTAAACTGAGATTCCCACTGCTAAAGACTTCTCTGACTGCTTACTCACATAGGGCTCATTGGATAAAGGCATCGTCGCACTTAACAAGCCCAGGCAAGCATTTTGGTCCTGGTCTTCTTTTAGTATTTCTTTTCCTGAGTTCCACTTGACATCCCTGCCATGGATTTGAGAAACATTTCTCAGCTTTGTAACATTCACATCAGCATCTGTTCCCCACTATAAAAGTTGATAGTTACATGAAAATTTGAAATGTAAATCAAGCATAATTTTCTGTTACCACTTTCAATTAAAAAGAAATAGCTAGATTTTTGTTTTAAGGGACTCAAACTTAGCAGAAGGAGTCTCACATAAATATCTTTTTACATGGAATCTAAATTAATCTATGTGACATCATTTTCTTTTGGGGGTCATTTTGTGTCTTTTCATTCAATGAGAAACACAGACTTTCTCCACACTACTTCTGCTGACAGATCAAATCTTAAACTTGGCAATATAAGGTAATACATTATTTTAGATTTTTTTCCAAAGGATTATACTGATGTTTTTTAAAGAGAGCTAGAAACTGTTTTTTCCACATTTAAAATGACTTACTTTAAAGTTCTCTACTGAAAGTGAGAGGTTTCTCTAACCTAGGGCATGGTGATTTCAATAAATTGTGGCAATGCTAATGAAATGTTTTCTGTTTTTTGTTTGTTGTTTTAATATCAAGTGCTTCACTGGGCTACCTGGATGTAATAGACACTTAGCAATGGCTTTGGAATTTGTGAAGGAAAATGTGACAGTAAAATAGTGAGAAAGGTGACCATAGCCTGCTGTGAACAGAATGGAGTCTTATCCAAATGATGGGGGCAGGAGAGGGAGGAAGGAAGGAAAGAAAGATAAAAAGAAACAAAGAAAGAGACAAAGAAATTTGATGCTGTAAGGAAGACCTTAGACCATGTGGAGGCAAGTGTGGCTTGGGGAACTCTGGGAGAAAAGGAAGAATAGTCCAAGACAGATAATTACAGTTGACATTTATTGATTGCTAGTTACATGCTGGGCAATTCAATATACATGTTCCAATCATTATAGTTGTCATATGACATAAATAATGTCATTTGTCTAACTTTGAAGATAAAAAACATTATAAAGAAAAAGAAGGGTTACAGAGGTGTTCTTCATTGTAAGGCATCCCTCCCTACTTTATTTGTGTTGTTCACATATGGCCCAACTGGATGCAACATCAGCAGCAGCAAAGTGTAAGGTGGTCAGCAAAGATAGAGAGAATACAGCATAGTAACGTAAACCCAGAAAGAAACAGGCCTATTTAATGTGATGGATAATCTTAGAAGAATAGGAGGAACCAAAGTTAAGACATCTATAATGAAAGCCTATCTGCTAAAACCAGGCCACATTAGCCACCAGCTCGATAAGACAATAAATGTCAGGACTCCAGGCTCATGAAATAAAAATTAAGCATAAAACAAATTTGGAAAAAAAAAAAAACTATTGCTATTGAGACTAGACAAGATTGTATATCAGAGGACCTTGTAAATTATAGTAATGTTAGTCACTCATTTGATACAGCATTTGGGTTCCATGGCCCTACTCAGTTTTTATACGACACTGAGGGTTATCTAATTCTGAAGATGGAAATGTTGGAACACAGAGAATTTCAATGAATTGCTTAGACTTACACAGCAAATTGAAGACCTGGGATTTCAATCCATGCCTACCCGAGCCCCAGGCAGTGTTTTCATGTAAACTCTTGACAGCTCCCATGCACCCACACAGAAAACATTGCAATGCACTGGAAGGCAGTGTTTTTGCTTCACTGCCCTCCTGAAGTGCATACAATAAGATAGATTCAGGCAGAATCATGCAACGGTAATTTTGGTGCCTGTTTCTTTAGTATGAATCAAACCTGTATCTCCTGTGTTGACATTTTTTTTAAAGATTTATTTATTTATTATATGTAAGTACACTGTAGCTGTCTTCAGACACTCCAGAAGAGGGTGTCAAATCTTATGGGTGGTTGTGAGCCACCATGTGGTTGCTGGGATTTGAACTCAGGACCTTCAGAAAAGCACTCAGTGCTCTTAACCGTCAAGCCATCTCTCCAGTCCCTGTGTTGACTTCTATGCTACCCACAGGTTTGGAGTAGAATCTCCCAGAATGCTGGGTTTCCTCTCCTGCTGTCCATGGCTGGCAGTGGATGTGGTAGGGACTATGTGAAATCCTTGGGCGGCTAGTGTGCCTGGACACTCATTGCCTCAGGCTGGTTGCTTCAGGGCTCTTATACTTTCGATGGTGACATAAGCAGATGGCAGACACCAAGAACATTAGTTGTCATTCCCTCTTATATTCCCTGAGCCTGGTGAGTGAGAGGGTTCTAACTTGCCATCTGCCTTCCAGCTGAGAGCACTCTTGCCTATTTGTGAAGTGTCCTTCAGACTGTGGAAGCTGCTTAGTGTGTGTGTGTATGTGTGTGTGTGTGTGTGTGTGTGTGTGTGTATGTGTGTGTGTATGTGTGTGTGTATGTGTGTGTGTGTGTATGTGTGTGTATGTATGTGTGTGTGTATGTGTGTGTATGTGTGTGTGTGTATGTGTGTGTATGTGTGTGTATATGTGTGTGTGTGTGTGTATGTGTGTGTTTCCATATGTAGTGGCAGCCACTGGAAAGTGGGGACATATGAGTTGGAGTAGACAGGATAAGGGAGTTGGTTTCTGGCAGACACAGCTCAGCCAAATACCTAAATGACTTTCTTTGAAATAAATACTTGTGTTGGTGATGGATGTGCCATACTGCAAAAGAGAGAGAGAGAGCTTCATTTAAAACACGAAACAAAACTCAGCATAAAGAAGTGTGACTGGATTTGAAATTCATTTTAGCATTACATTGGATAATAGAAGAAAAACAAGGGCTGTTCATTTCTTGAACTAAAAATGTCAACTGCTACGAATGTGTAAGTGGATAGGAAAAAAAAAAAATAGTCCTGGAGTTTTGGGCTTTGCTTTGCCTCAACAGCTTTATTGAGGTGTAATTGACAGACAATAAACTGCACGTGTTTAACATCTTTAACTTGATGAGTTGACACATGCATGCACTTGCAAAGCCATCATCACAACGAGCGTGCGAGCATATGGATTGCTCCCAAAGGCTTCGTCCTCCTCCTGGAGCCCTTCCCTCAGCCCATTTAGTGCCCTCGCCTCCTCTGGCCAAGACTGATCTGTTCTCTACCATCACACTGCAGCTTGCATCTTCCAGAGCAGGGCTTGCCAACAAACATGGCCTGTGGGCCAACATATCCATTGTGTAAATAAAGTTTTATTGGAACAGTCATACTCATTCACACATTGTGGTTGCTTTGGCACTGACGGAGTTCAGTAGTTTTAACAGAAGCTTCATGGTCTCCAAATGTTGACTATCACAGAAGATGTTACCCTCTCCCATTCTACAGATTTTGCAAATGGAGGTCTAGGATATGTATGCACTTGTACGTGTTTAGGTTCTGGGTTCAGTCTCTTTTGAGTTTCAAACATGTTGTTGCATGTGTCATGGTTTTTGATAATGGTTTTCTATATTTTAATTCCATTTATCCTTTTCCTTGAAGAAAAATAATTCCATGTGTAGGTAAAGCAAGACATAGACATCCATCTGCTGAAATGTGGTTGCTTCTGATTTGTTGGTCTTCTCAGCAGACACAACAAACCTTTGATGTTTAAGCTTTCGCATGCCCGAGCACTCCTTCATCTTTAGACAAAGACCTAAGCAAGGAACATTAGCTTTTGTGGCAAATGCAGGTTTAACTTAGTAAGGAGCTGTTTGAAAGGGAGGTTCCATAGTTTGTAATTGCTACGAGCCCTTAGTGAGCACTGCAGGTCCGCACAGTCAGTCACATGGCTTCTCACTGCCGTTTTCACCCAATCTTGTATACGACTGTCTCATAGCTTTACAGTACACATTGTCAACTACTAACAATGTTGACTATATTTTTATGGGGTCAATAGTTGCCTGAATATTTAAGGTAAAGTATTCAAGTGTCTATTTTTGTTTGCTTATTTCTCTTCTTGTCACTGGAGTTTTAGAGTTATTTGTAAATTCTACATACAAGTTATTGGTCAGATACAGGATTTGAAATATGTTAACTTTTTTAATATTTAAGAAGAATTACCAAAAACTATGGCACATGCAATAAGATGCTTGAAACTCAGAGACTGAAGCCAGAACCTAAACACATGTGAGGATGTGTTTATCATTATCTTTATTTAATTTTTTAAATGTGTATTAGTGTTTTGACTGCTGTGATCCTCTGGAACTGGAGTTACAGACAGTTTTGAACTGCCATGTAGGTGCTGGGAATTGAACTCAGGTCTTCTGGAAGAGCAGTTAGTGCTCTTAACCGCTGAACTATCTCTCCAAACTTTAAGTTCATTATCATTTTTTAAATTAAATTATTTTATTTATTCACATTCCAAATGTTGCCCCAGTCCATCTTCATCCCATATCTCCTACCTTTTGCCTCAGAGAGGGTGATTCTCCCACCTCACCCTCTGCCAGCATCCCACTTCCCTGGGACATCAAGTCTCTACAGGATGAGGTGCAATCCTCTCCCACTGAGGCCAGATAAGGCAGTCCTCAGCTACATATGTGCCCAAGACCATGGACCAGCCCATGTATGCTCTTTGGTTGGTGGCTTAGTCTCTGAGAACTCTGAGGGGTCTGGTTATTTGATACTGTTGTTCTTCCTGTGGGGTTGCCATTCCTTTCAGCTCCTTCAGTCCTTCCCCTAACTCTTCCATAGGGATCCCTGACCTCAGTCTAATGGTTGGCTGTGAGTATCTGCATCTCACAGTCAGCTGCTGGTAGAACTCTGCTAGGCTCCTGTCTGCAAGCACTACATGGCATCAGTAATAGTGTCAGGGTTTGGTGACTGTGCATAGGATGGATCCCAAGTTGCGTCAGTCACTGGATGGCCTTTCCTTCAGTCTCTGCTCCAATTTTGTCCCTGCGTTTCATTTAGACAGTAAGTTCGTTATCTTAACAGTGTTGTTTCAAAAAAAAAATTTACTCATTTTTTGTGGCACTTCCTAGGCAGTTGTCCATATCAAGATGAAACTGAATGTCTCCTTCTGAGCCACCAGCTGTCAGAAACTCACTGAAGTGGATGATGAACACAAGTGTTCTACTTTCTATAGGAAGTTCATGACCACAGATGTAGCTATTGGTGCTCTGTGTGAAGAGTGGAAGAATTATGTGGTCTGAATGAATGTTATGAACAACAAAGTTCCCATGAAACATTGTGTCTTGCCCCATGACAGCATGTGTTTGCTATTGCATGAGGGGCATTCTTGTTATAGATCAAGAATAACTGTAGAAAGGAAGTGTAAGTCTGTCCAGGATGCATTGTAGACACGAATCTAAGTGTTCTTAGCTTGGTTATTGAAAAATTAGGAGAAGAAGATATTTCTAGATTGATGAGATAATTACTATGCCTCTGTGGTTGGGACCCAAAAGAGTTAGCAGAACCTGAAAACTTTTCAACCTGTTTAAAGATGGTGTCTCACAATATTTTATCAGAAAGCCCATTAGCAAAGAACGTATGAAACCCAGGACCAGTGGACCCATGATTCAGGTTTTTTTTTTGTTTTTGTTTTTGTTTTTTGTTACTTCACATGTCTTGTAACACAAACGTTAACTTATTGCTCTTAAGAAAGAGCATATTAATAAAAAAATGTAGAGCCGGGCAGTGGTGGTGCACTCCTTTAATCCCAGCACTTGGGAGGCAGAGGCAGGTGCATTTCTGAGTTCGAGGCCAGNCTAGTTCTACAGAGTGAGTTCCAGGACAGCCAGGGCTACACAGAGAAACCCTGTCTGAAAAAAAAAATAATAATAGAGATATTGCCTCAATTAATCCTTTTTTTATTGTTGTGATAACTCACCATGACAACAGTGACTTAGAGAACAAAACATTTAATTTGGGCTTGTAATTTTTCAGAAGGTTAGAGTTCATGATCATCATGGCAGCAAGCTGGCAGACATAGCACTATAGTAATAGTTGAGAGCTCACATCCTTTGACACACCAGGAGACAGAAAGAGGCAATTGGGTTTGGCCTGGGTTTTGAAACCTTGAAGCCTGCCAGTGACCATACCTCTTCCAACAAGGCCTTACCCCTTAATACTTCTCAAAGAGTTCTACCAACTGTGGACCAAGTATTTAAATTATGTGAGTCCATCTATGGGTATTTTCTCATTCAAACTATCACATGCATCTGTCATTTAAATGGATTGAAATAATAAGAAATAAGTTTGTATGTTTACCAATGTAGTAATTACTTTTGATATTCTCAATTTCTTTATGTGGATTCCTAGTCCACTTGGCACCAATGCCTTCAGTCTAGGGGGCTTAACATAATATGAGGGAAGAGTAAGAACTGTCCAGTGTCCCTGTCTGCTGTAGTCCATTTGTGCTTCTATTATGGAGCACTGAAGATATTAATTTATAAAAAAACAGGAATTTATTTCTCATCATTCTGGAAGCTAAGGTTCTGAAGTCTAAGGCCAAGGTGCTGGCACATTTGTCTGGTGGAAATTGGTTTCTTCCCCTCTTGTCTTTTTAATAAGCTAGTTTGACAGGTGTGAATTGCCAGTGAGGACCTTCCCACCTACCTGTTGACATTTCATGCCTTTTTTTGGGTATTTATCAATGATTATCCTTTTTGTCCATTTTACCCCCCATTGACCCTTTTTTTTTGACTTATTCCTGAGTTGTATGAATTCCTTATATAATTTTGAATTAATCCTTTATTTTATGTACGATTTGTAAATATACTCTTCTCCAGTGGTTATCAACCTTCCTAATGATGTGCCTCTTTAATACAGCTCCTCCTCTTATGGTTATGGTGACCCTAACCTTAAAATTATTTTGTTGCTACTTCCTAATTGTAATTTTGCTACCGTTATGAATTGTAATGTCAATATCTGATATGCAGGATTTCTGACAGGCAACCCATGAAGGGGTCACGACCCACAGGTTGAGAACCACTGTGCCCCTTCCTGGGCTGTTCATCTTTTGGATTGTTTCTTTTGTCCTGTAGAAACCATTCAGCACAAGACCCTCTGGGTTTTCTGGCACAGATGTTGAGTTCCACTAACCAGTGATCTTAAGATCCTGGGTGTGCTAGGGTGCCTGCAGTGTGGGCAGTCCTCTGGGGACTTTGGGACCCTTCACCCAGTTCACACCCAGGATGGTGCAGGGCTGGTGCCAACGGGAATGAACCCCAGCCACTGGTCAGTGGGTTTCCTTTCTCCCTGTTCCTGCTAGCACAAGACACTATTGCATATGCCAGCAAGAGTTTGCTGACAGGACCCTGATAGAGCTCTCTCTTGTGAGGTTATGCCAGTGCCTGGCAAATACAGAAGTGAATGCTCACAGTCATCTATTGGATGGAACACAGGGCCCCCAATGAAGGAGCTAGAGAAAGTACCCAAGGAAAAAGTACCCAAGGAGCTAAAGGAGTCTGCAACCCTATAGGAGCAACAAAAATATGAACTAACCAGAACCCCTCCAGAGCTGTGTCTCTAGTAGCATATGTAGCAGAGGATGGCCTAGTCAGCCATTAATGGGAGGAGAGGCCCTTGGTCTTGCGAAGATCATATGCCCCATTATAGGGGAATGCCAGGGCCAGAAAGCAGGAGTAGGTAGGTTGGGGAGCAGGGTAGGGGGGAGGGTATAGGGGGTTTTGGGGACCGCATTTGAAATGTAAAGGAAGAAAATATCTAATAAAATATATATACGAAAAAAAAAATTGAAAGAAAGAAACCATTCAGCGTCACACAGCTTATTTCACTTTTAGTGGATTTTGCTTTTGATGGAATAGCCGCAAAAGTCCTTGTAAAATAATGTCACAGACTGCTCCCTTTATTTTCTTCTAGAAACTTTATTACCTGCATTTTACATTTAAGTCTGTTGAACTGATATTTCTGTATCCCTTTGTATAAGGTGATCTTATTTCACATGTAGCCATACATTTTCCTGATGTAATTTATTGATCAAATTAGCTATTCCCATTGTGTACTTGCCACTTGTCATGTCCTTGTCAAACAAGTATTCCTGGACTTTCCATTTGATTTCACTGAATTCTGTATCTGGCTTCATGCAGTACTCTCTTGTTTTGATGACGGAGGCATTTTAATTGATTTGTAAATGTATTCAGCCATGCGTACTCATTTGGGGAGTATGTGAATAACGGACAGCATTGTTTGAGCTCCATTGAAGTACAGCTTGTGTATCTAATCCTTGTGTCTCTCCATATTGTTGCGCATATGTAGTTCATGCAAAATAAATGTAACTACAAAGACAGAATGCAGAAATTCAGTTAATTTAATTATGATGTACTCTGTACCCATTCAGTTCTAAAGTATCTATGTATTTTACTGTGTTTCATAGGCAGTTCTTCTTCAAACGTATGTATATTTCCAATATGTGTCCCTCTACGCTCTGCTTTTCTCCCTTCAGCTCCCCAACCTGTTCCCTCTATTTCACCAGACAGTTTTCTTTCTACTGTCCTGGTGTATAGCTATACACAATTTTATTTATTTGTAAAATATAGGACGCACCACAGGAGAAAACATGATATTTGCCTTTCTGATATAGACTTAATCCCTATAACAAGATTATCTTCAATTGCAACTATCTTTCTTCAAACAATTTAACTTTACCTTTTTTTATGGCTGAAACAATTTAAACTGTGTATGCAAACCCCATTTTCTGTATTCATCACTCTGTTGACATTCTGAAGTATTTAATGTCATTGAAATCAGAAGGTGTGATGCTTCTAGCTTTGTTTTCCCTTGTTTTAGCTGTTCATAATCTTTCACGGTTTTATGAGAATTTTTAGGATTTTTATTTTTTCTATTTATGGTTTGTTGATAGTGTATTGAGCAGTACAGACATTTTAGTAGTATTCATTTTTTTAAAAAATCTATGAACATGGGATATCTTTCCAATTGTCTATGTCTTCTAATTATTTTATCAGTCTTTAACAGTCTCCAGTGTATAGGTATTTCCAATTATTTTATTTGATTAGTTCTTTCTTACCAAGTGGAATTATTTTCTTGATTTCTTTTTGAAAAAAATTACTGACAAATCCCTTCTGGTCTGCACCAGCACCGGGTCACCTAGAGCACAGATTTGGTGGACACTTCCATGGTGCCTAGCAGACTGCCGAAGCGATCTTAGGATCACTGGTGAGTGGAACACAACTTCTGCTCCAATCCAATTGCGCACAGGACCTGAGACAGNACTAGGGAAGCAGAGAACCAGCCTGACCAGGGTCACAAATCCCTTCTGGTCTGTTCCAGCATCAGGTCACCTAGGACCCGGAGTGGGCAGACACCCTCACGGTCACTAGAGGACTGCCTTTCCTGACCAGAGGCTCAGGTTCCTTTTAATCAATTCAGGTTTACCTTGGTTTCAACCAGACCAGACAACTCCAAGGTCCTCAAAGGAGACACCACTTCCACGCACTGTAAAACGCGCAGGATCTTAGGACAACAGGATTCCAGGATAACAGGAGCTGGGTCACACTAGTATTTGAGTGTCTCAGAGGAGCTTGGCTGCCTAGTACTCAGACACACCCAGAATCTCAGGTTCACAGGAGCCCACAATCAAAGAATCACAGAGAAATCTTGACTCTGAGAAGTCCTGAATCAACTGGGATTATAGGACAGCAACTGGGATTGAGGGCAGCAAGCACTGGAGATAATCAGATGGCAGGAGGCAAGTGTAAGAACAGAAGCGACAGAAACCAAGGTTACTTGTCATCATGAGAACTAAACTTTCCCACCATAGCAAGTCCTGGACACACCATCACACCAGAAAAGCAGGACATGGATCTAAAGTCACTTCTCATGATGATGATGGAGGACTTTAAGAAGGAAATATTGGAAATCACAGGTAAACAGATAGAAGACTTTAAAGTGGAAACACAAAAATCCCTTAAAGA
>NC_034604.1:42393467-42442091 GCF_900095145.1 Mus pahari
AGCTGCATATGTAGCAGAAGATGGTCTAGTTAGCCATCATTCGGAAGAGAGGCCCCTTGGTCTTGTAAACTTTATATGCCCCAGTACTGGGAACACCAGGGTCAAGAAGGGGGACTGGGTGTTTAGGGGAGCGGAGGGGGAGGGTATAGGGGACTTTGGGGATAGCATTTAAAATGTAAATGAAGTAAATACCTAATAAAAATGAAAAACATAATAAAAAAGAAAAATAAAAGAAAAAAATTACTATTGGCAGAAAAATAAACCTATTTTATTTAAACGTTGGTTTACTAAATTCAATTATAGTGAATTTATTGATCAGTTTTGGAGTTAAACAAAGGACCATAATCTTTGGTTAGAAGCTAAACAGTATAAATTTAAATTTTGGAAGCTAAACAACTTATTTTCTGTTTTCTTTTTATTTATTCTGCTCTCATACATTACATCCCGACCAAGCTTCCCCTCCCTCCATGCCTCCCAGGCTCCCACTCCCAACAGCATCCCTTTCTCCAACACCCATTGCTTCTGTTGTCTCCCTTCAGAAAAGAGAAGGCTTGCTGTGGATATAAACTTCAGGTTGTTGTAAATATAGTTGTATTTTCTTTTGAAAGTGGTTTGCTACTCCAGGGTATTTTATTTTATCTTTTTAAACAAATTTTATTGTTAAAAGACTTGCAAATAAATAAAAGACCACGCACAAAAGTTTACAAGACCTAAGATCTATACTATCCAATGGATTTCTATATCATTAGAATAGGCTTTCAAAATGGAAGCTGTAGATATTTACATGAAGTTTTACACTTTTACTTTGCGTGGTGGTACATGCCTTTAATCCCAGCACTTGGGAGGCATAGGCAAATGGTTTCTCTGAGTTCAAGGCCAGCCTGGTCTGCAAAGTGAGTTTCAAGACATCCAAGGCTGTTACATAGAGAAACCCTGTCTTAAAACACAAACTCTCTCTCTCTCTCTCTCTCTCTCTCTCTCTCTCTCTCTCTCTCTCTCTCTCTCTCTGTATATATTATATATTATATATATATTATATATACATATACATGTATATATATTATCAGTGTTGAATATATTTTATTCAGAATATATTTTATTCACTTATTCATCATCAAATAAAAAATCATGACAGAATTAGGACTAAAAAAAGTGTTATCTTTATAATCTCTCTCAGAAATTGTGCCCATTACCTACATTCCTTCCTTCTTCCTCCTTTTTTATCTAGTCTTTTTGGTTATTAGCTAGGTTGATCCAAACTAGTAGCCAGCCTGGGCTACTGCTTACTGCTATTGAGTCAAGAGTTCCATGGCTATGTTACTCTGTGAATTATTCCTTATCCTTCCTCCTTTGAGATGGTTTTCTTGGTGGCTTTGAGTCGCTGGCTCACGTGTGTATAGTGACTGGTGTTGAACATCGTGGGCTGCTGTTGGCAGTTCTTCATGTTCCCTTCTATTTTCTGTCCACAACTCCCTGGTTTCCTGTTCCCATCTCTTCCCATCCTAGAGTGACTGGCATTTGGCTTAAATTTCCACTCTCTGCTTCTTCCTGCAATTTGTTGGTTTTGGGGAGTTGGAACACCACCTTTCTCCTGTCTTTCAGGCTATCGCTAATCTCTTATTATTGGATGTCTGGAGTCTTTGATGCCATTATTTCATAGAGTTTGTGTGGAATCATTGTTTAAAGGATGAAGGTAAATCTGATATGTTCCTTTCTCCTGGGTTGGATTTATTCTTTTTGTTATTTGTGCAAATATTCCCAGTGATTCTGACTTGAGATTTTGAATGTATCATTACTAAAAAAAAAAAAAAAAATCCTCAATCAGTAATTGCATTTAGCCATTTTAGGCATGAAACTTGTTATTGAAAAGATATTTTCACAAGGTTCTCTTTAATGTTTTATCTTATTTGAAAATATTATTCAAATTTAACAAGTATAATCTTCTTTAACACTTGATATTTAATGCTTATAATTACATGGGGAAATTGTATAAATTTTAAACTGTATTTCCATCTAGGTTCCCCAAACTCTTATTCTTCCCAGGGAGCTGTACAAATAACATTTTTTTATTTGTACCGTGACATGAAAAACTGTTTGGAAGTGCTGACTTACACACTCTGATTAAAGCAGCAAGCTGTCCTTTTTTATAAAAAATGTGTCTACAGAAATCCAATTTTACATCTAATTTTGGTATATTTTAAGCTCTCCTAGTACTATTTATGGAGTTCTTCAGTTAAGGCCCCCTGTGCCAGTGCAGAGTAGGGCTGTAGGCTGTCCTCCCCAGGTGACTCCCAGCCCAGTATTGTCAAGGTGCTCCACGGGAGTGAATTTAACCTGAAGAGTAGAAATCTACCTTGAAGAAGATGGGTTCTGTCTCCATTGCTTACATCCACACATTTACACACACAATCCTATTTTCCATTTCCTAAGCATGTAGGAATTTGAGAACTCCATGTTTTAAAAGGAATTACACACACACACACACACACACACACACACATCAATGGCAGGTAGTTGTATTTCAAAAATACTCCTGATACTCCTGCTTATTCTGTCTAATTTCTAAGTTAAATACAGTAGAGTAAAGGTGATAGTGCTCCATGAGAGCCTGAAAACACAGGTTTCGTTTCCTCATTAAATATTGTGGTCAAATAATGTGGTATGCATTGCCTTATTAGAACTGGTGGATCATGGAAGTAGTTTCTATTCTAAAGTTAGGATATTTATGTATCATTGTTATTGTTGGTAACATCGACTGTCTTTTAATCATGAAGGATGATTACAGATGGTTTGAAAGTAAACAAAAGTTAATTTTTAAATTAGATTTATTTTTATTTATGTCTATGAGTGTGTTATGAGTACATGCTACATGTGAGGGGTGTCTACCAAGGCCAGAAGAGTTGGATCTCCTGGAACTATAAGTGACAGTAGCTGTGAGTTGTCTGACATCAATGCCAGTTTCCTGACCTTGGGTTCTGTGGAAGCACTCTCAACTGCTGAGCCATCTCTCTAGGCACAGACAGAAATTTCTTAAACTATATTTTAAAGTTAAGATGAAGTCCACATAGCTTAAAATTAGATTCTGTGCTTCTGTGTTTTAATAGGCAAAACATAAACTCTAGAAAAATAGTTAATGATGATGAGAATCACAGATTTTCCTGAGCAGTGAATTCTAGAATGTATTTTAAGATGTTAACTCATTTCGAAGGGATATATTTTTAAAAATATGTATGTGTCTGTGCACAAGTTTTCACACATGCTTGTGGGTACCCACAGAGGCCCAAAGAGGAGGTCAGATCCCCTGGAACTATAGTAATGGGTATCTATAGTTGTAAGTCAACTGACCTGGATGATGGCATTAGACTCTAATCCTCACTTCTGAGCCATCTCTCTAGTTCCCAGTTTAGAGGCTTGAAACTGGTTTAAAAGGAATACAAAATGAATTCAGCAAGTAGAAAAAGGATAGATCTTGATGTTAGAAGAATAAAGAACTGAGTGGACTTGCTTTATGGGGACATCCTTTCAGGAGACTGTATTTCATAACCATGGGATGATTTAGAATTATGTACAAATGATGCTTTAAATAGTAGACAACATGGGCTGGAAATAAGGTTCAGCAGTTAGGAGTACTTGCTACTCTTTCAGAGGACCTGATTTCAGGTCCAAACACCAACACTGGGAAGCTCACAACTGCTTATAATTCTAGCTCAGGGGACTGGATGCACTCTTTTGGTCCCTACAGGTACTCACACACAGATGGCATACACTCACACAGATACATACACATTTTAAAAAGATAAAAAGAAAACTATAAAAAAAGCTGCACTAATCCCCAAGCAAAAAATTAAATGGGATATGTATATGTATATGTACATACACACTGGAAGATTACACACATAAAATACACATAGAAAGGATAAGGTAAAAAACAATATTTGAATACTCATGAAGACTGGTGTTCTGGGCTCAGAGTGATGGGTTTGGGGTGAAGCCTGTAGTGAGACTTTGTGGCTTAGGTGACAGATTCACAAATCATTTTTATAACTAAGTTTTATAGTTTATATATTCACTGCACGTGTTCTGTGGAAATGCAAAATATTAGATTTAAATGAACATAGATGTTATTGGCATAAGAAAAGTAAAAATAATATTTTTGTGTAACAAGAATGTTGCACTGCTGATGTATTAAATAGCTATAAATGTATAAACAAACAAAAATAAATTTATCATTCCCTGATTGAATATGTATGACTGAGAAACAGATTCATACTTTGAATTTTAGAAAGTATTAACATCAATATTAATATCTGGTGCCATGATGTTAATTCTATTAGACTACCTATATTTATTTCATTGAATTAGTTATTTGAATACTTATCATTTGGACTTATTAAGCTAGTGAAAAGTTACAAATTTGATAACCATTGTATGTTTGTGTTATGCTAAGTTTGTTTATATAACTGTCTTAGTCAAAGTTCTATTGCAATAAAGAGATACCATGATCGTGGCCATTCTTATAAAGAAAAGTGTTTGATTAGGGCTGGCTTACAGTGTTAGAGGGTTAGACCATTTTCATAGCAGGAAGCATGGCAGTACACAGGCAGACATTGTGCTGGAGAAGGATCTGCATCCTTATCCATCCTGCTCTGAAGCTAGCAGGAAGAGAGATGCCGGGTCTGGTTCGGCCTTTAAAACCTTAAAGCCCACCCCACAACTGACACACTTCTTCCAACAAGGCTACATCTACTCCAAAAAAAAAAAATAGTGACATCCTTTAAGTATTTAAATTATTGGGCTTATTCAAACCACCACAATGACTAAATGTTATTTAAAGGCCTTTTGGAAAAACATGGCTAAGTTCTGCTATATTTAATATTGAATGTTGGAAACCTAAATCTTCAAGACGAAGGAAGAATGAATATTTTTCACCTTCTACTTAAACATTTAACAAAAAATATGAACCAAACTGAAATTTCAATAACTTTTTTTTCCTGTGAATGAAACAAAAACCAAAACCTTATTTATAAAGTTTAAGTAACCATGGTTCACATAAAAATACATGCCGGACAAATGAGGACTATGGATTTACACTGACATCACCCTATGATTCAAGATCCTCAATCCTTTAAGGACATCATACTTCGGAGTGGGTGATGTTGCCCGTTAGTCCTATGGTTATTAGTCACACCTTACAGAGAGAGTATGGGTTCACTGTGTGATAAATGGGCCCTTAAATTTTATTAAACAAAGGGAAATCATAACCACTCTGTCCTCAGGAAAAATTCAAATCAGTTAAAACAGAGTGGGCACCCTCTCTATTTTTCAAACAAGAAAAATGAGCCAAACTACTAATAAACCTACTCCATCTTCTATTGTTAACTCGTGTATAAGCAGGTGTAATAAACCTTTAGCCCTTACACTTAAAGGTTGTTATGACTTTCAGAATTAAAAATAATGGCTTATCTGTCAGTGCTCATGGCTTCTTTTTGGTTGCTACAATAACAAGATCAGTCCTCCTACAAGATTACTCATGATTTTACTTACAAAAAAGACATTTGTAAATTTTGAAGAGAAGGAAGCTTATGTATTCCACAGGAGGGAGACTTTCACACTAAATTAATCTTTGGTGGGTTACAAAGTGAAAGCTCTGGTCCCTGCAGATTTAGATTTTTGGTGTGTTCTTCAGAACAGTGGTCCTCAACCTTTTAATGCTGCGACCCTTTAGAACAGTTCCTCATGTAGTGGTGATGGCCCCCACCATAAAATAATTTTTCTTGCTCTTTCAAAACTGTAACTTTGCTACTGCTATGAATTGTAGTGTAAATATCTGATATGCAACCCCAGTGGAAGAATTTTCCCACCCACTAAAGGGGGTGGCCACCCACAGGTTGAGAACCATTGCTTCAACACCTTAGATAGGGGCTGCTCCTCTCATGGCTGCAGGGAGGACAGACTAGAGGAAGACCAGAGCAGCTGTCCTGCTATTCCTGTTGTAGTTTGAAGTCCACAAAGTCATGAACATAGTTTTCCAAGTTGTGAAATGGGAACTTCCATGTCTACTTGGTCTCCTTTAGACAATGCAGAAGTTAGTTCACATTATCGTGAGAGATCCCTTTGACTGAAGGTTCTACTGGTAGTGCACACATGGGCATAGGGCATCAGCTCATACATGGAAAATTTGCAGATTTGTGTGTGGATGGCTTCCAATTCCTAGAGTGCAAAACAGACTCCAGTAAAGTGCAAGAGTCTTTCTAAATGAGAGGTAGCCACCATTTTTTAAGAAGGGAAGAAAGACATTGTGTTGAATAAATAGGTAGGTATGGGGAAAATAAAAGATACTTAGAACAAAATTAAATCAAACAGAGAGGCAAAACAAAATATGTTAAACAATTGATCAGGAACTACTCCTTATCAATGATTAAGTTTCTTTGTTGTTATCATTATCACCACCACCATCATCGTCATCATCATTACTTTAATGTGGGCAAATTTACTTTCTTAAAGACTTTGTGTCTGGGGGAAATGGAAACTAAGTGCCTGGTAGTGAATAGCAAAGTCTCAATATAGACAACACTAAGGAGTTCTTGGACATACATGTAGGGTGTGAGTGAAACAGAGCACACACTGCAGTGACCAGTTTCTGCTTGATTTTGCAGTACAAGTCAATGTTCCTGAATTGCTGGCCAGTTATTTCAGTGACTTCTGGTGTCCCTTCACTGAGTAATGGGTGTCACTCACTGCAGCATTTGAAACAACAAATAAATCCCTACTCAATGAATCACCCAGGAAGACATAATTCATGGCAAGTATCAAAATCTGCATCAGTTTGATAGGAGAGTAAAGATTCATGACTGTGAAATAAATAATATGGATGGTAAATTCATAACTCAATAAAGTTTGCTTATAACATTGTGGGCAAAGGTATTTAAAGAATTTTAACAATGAATATTTGCTCCTCTGCTGAGGAGGGTATAAATCAGAAATGCCTTTTATTCATAAAACAAAGAACTTCTTATTGCACATTGCTAGTGACCTTAACCTTGAATAAATAGAACTTAATTCTCCCTCACTACCATCCGGGCAACCAGCCTTTTCTTCTGCCAAGGAGAAAAAAAGCTGTTGCCAAATTACTCCGATTGTCCCGAATACTGGACAAATAATGACAGGAATGCTTTGAACTCATGAAACACCTTTTATCCGTGGAGTGCAAAACACTTCAAAAAGAACAACTTGCACATTCACATAATCGCCAGACATTTTTGGTAGAGTTAGGGGAGGCTGAAGCATAGCAATTATGAATTCTATCATGCTGAGAGAAAGAAATTAAAACTTACAGAGTTAAAATTATTTTGGACGAGGAGATGACAATACCAAGGATGAGTCTCCTAGACAGCACACCTGATAAACTCAGTGGTGAGCAAGATGAAGATCTCAGAGAAGGGGGGCTTCACTGGCGATGGAAATCAGGAGATGCAAAGAGGTAGCATAAAAGAGCTTCAGGATTATAGGGCTTCTGCATTAAATTGCCCTTTCCCTCTTAGGTTGCCTGGGATTGAACTCTGAACTTGGCACAGACTAGGTGAACACTTCACTTCGAATCTTTATTCATAGCCATTGCTTCTTTGTTTTTGTCAAATTAAAAAAAAAACGCATTTAAAATTTAATTACATCATTTTCCCTCTCTATATACCCTACCAAGTATCATGAGCTCTCCCTACTCAACTTCAAATTTATGATTTCTTTAATTGTGGCTATTTTTCTATGTCTGTCTGTCTGCCTATCTATCTATCTATCTATCATCTATCTATCTATCTATCTATCTATCTATCTATCTATCTATCTATCTATCTATCATCTATCATCTATCTATCTATCTATCTATCTATCTACCTATCATCTATTTATTATCTATTTATCTACCTACCTACCTATCTACCTGTCTATCTATCTATCTATCTATCTATCTATCTATCTATCTATCTATCTATCTATCTATCTATCTATGTATCTATCTATCTATCTATGTATCTATCTATCTATCTATCTATCTATCTATCTATCTATCTATCTATCTATCTATCTATCTAATCTATGTATCTATCTATGTATCATCTATCTATCTATCTATCTATCTATCTATCTATCTATCTATCTATCTATCTATCATCTATTTATTATCTATCTACCTACTATCTACCTGTCTGTCTGTCTATCTATCTATCTATCTATCTATCTATCTATCTATCTATCTATCTAAATATATGTTTAATCTGCTCAGTCCATAATGTTATTTGTATGCATGCCTTTCAGGCTGACCATTTGATATTGGATAACCAATTGTTTGCTCTTACCCTAGAAAAATGACTTCTCCCACTCATCTCAGGGTAGCTTGGAACTCACTTTAAGTCTAGATGGCCTTGTCCTTAGAACCTTTCTACTGCCACCTCTGAAGTGCTAGGATGAACAGGTATTGGGTCACTATGGTAATCTTTGTGGTTCATCTTTTCACATTGTCTCAATGCCAGCAGTCTGTATCCTGTCATGTGGAAATTAGTCTTGGAGAAAGAGAGAGAGAGAGAGAGAGAGAGAGAGAGAGAGAGAGAGAGAGAGAGAGAGAGAGAGAGAGAGAGAGAGAGAGAGAGAGAGAGAGAGAGAGAGAGAGAGAGAGAGAGAGAGATACTGGATTGGGTTCTTTCAGATCTTGTATCTAGAAGTGCCAAATCTGGAGTGTACCAATCCTTCTGGAGTATCTTCAGCTTGCCTTTGCAGCTTTGAAAGTACATTATCTCAGTTCCCCCTTCAAAGCCATTTTGAAATGTGCAGTACGAAGGGCTCTTACACATGTTTAGTGCTTTGCAAAGGCCCGGTGCTTTTCAGACCATAGACTCAGGGTCTATATGTAGGTCTGAGATCAGTGCAGCTTGCAAACCAGTGCTCTCCATGTCATGGTGGCATCTTTGATTTCAGCTTGATAACTCAGAGAACTCAGTTCCACGACACCATATCTGTTGTAAAATAGAGCTGATTTATCATTTAAAGGTGGTTGGGGAAGCTAGGCTCTTTTAAATACAAGTTCATCTGTTAACAGTACAGGGCCCAGACCTCACTCACTTCAGCTGTGCTTTCTGATTAGCATAACTGTCACAGTTCTGTGCCTACCACAAGCAACTGATGGAGGAATGAAGAGAATCAGCTATTTAAAGCATTGTTTCTAGTCCAGCCACTGGAAAGATCTAATAACCCACTTTTGGAGGTTCCCGACTCTTGGATACAAATCCTTATTTTAAGGGTCTGATATATGCTGTTATCATGGTGGTATTGGGATTGTAGGAGAGCAAACTCCATATGGTCTGCCCATGGCAGCAAAAATGAGAAAAGAAACAAACAGAGGTATCCAGTTCCAATTAGATGACATGCAGCTGATGATCTAGGGACCTCTTCTTAGGCCCCACCTTCTAATGGGTCCATTATCTCCCAACAGAGCCACCTTGGGGACAAACCCTTCAGTATCTGAGTATCTGGGCATGTTTAAGATGTAAATGGAAGCTGACCTGTCTTCCACAATTAAAGATGAATTCAAATTTCAGTTAAATAGGAAGAGTAAATTCAAAGTGTTTGTTGTACACCATACTGACTGTAAAGACATACAGTACAGTTGAAAATTTCTGAATTAATTATATTTTCAGTGTTTGTTGCACAATAAACGAACAAACAAACAAACAAACAGAGATGGATGTGAGGCACCAGGAAGGACTCATTCATGTTCTCCCTTGTGTGTCAGTCACGGTCCTGATGCTATGTAATTTTAGCAACTGGAACATTATCAGGACTTGAGAACTGCCCCCATTTGAAAAGAACTTATGTGTGTATTTATACTTGATTTGCATTCATGATAAATAAGTACTAGCTAGATGTGTTGATACCCATCTATAAACTCTCAACTGGAGAGGCTGAAGTTGGAGGAGCAGATGTTCAAGGCCAGTTTTGATATACAACAAGACTCTCAGAAAGCAAAACAAAACATTGCATAGAATATAGGTCTTTCTTATGGACATTTATTGTATTTATGTTTATACATTTAATATAAGGACACATGCTATAATACATATTTTATATATTTGTTTTGGAATGTGAAAATTATCTCTTATCTATCCAGTAAGACACATAATATACGTTTTTGAGATTAATAATGCATTGTAAAATAGAGGGCTTCAGTCATTCTTTCTGGCAACTGTTTAGCTCTTAGGTACCAGGAATCATAGTCCTGTTTGAGAAAACAAGTGTGAAAAAAAAACAGAATTATAAATATTGGGTTCATGTTAACTTATTCAGAATATTTCAAGTTTAGGTCCCAAGCATTTCAATTAATACGTAGCATTTAATTTCTTTCTTTTTTTTTTTTTTGCAGCTGATTAAAAAAAATCAAAATTAAAAAGAACTAACACATGTAGAAAGCTGTGAATTAACTACTATGTATCAACTGCTACTCTGTTAAATATTTATTTGTTATAATCATATATTGCTGTAATGTTTGTGAAGACCCTGATACTCTAAGAATGGGGATCTGAAAGTTCCATCACAGCTGTGTGTGCGGCAAAGTCACATCCAACCCAGAGTTTCTAGGAAGTAAGAAATTGGGTTCCTTATAAGGTCCTGGCGCATGCCTTTAATCCCAGCACTTGGGAGCAGAGGCAAGCAGATTTCTGAGTTCGAGGCCAGCCTGGTCTACAGAGTCAGTTCCAGGAGAGCCAGGGCTATACAGAGACACCCTGTCTCGAAAAACCAAAAAAAAAAAAAAAAAAAAAAAAAAAGTCTTGAAGGAGAGTTTAGAAAGGAATGGAAGCTGATACCAACCAAAGAGTAGATGTATTTGTTGGAAGATGGTGTCATGTGTGTCGCACAGATGGATATGTACTTATCCACATGACTCATTCTGTGCTAACACATGAATTTTGGAGGTTTGTTTTCCCTACTCTATTCAAAACATTGAGACTTAAGCTATTACATTAACCCCACCATACCCTGTACAGTGCATGGTTTCTCATTTTTGCATGATGTGAGTGGTTGGCAGTAGTAAAATTAGGCGCAGCTTTTGCCTGCAAGGAACACAATCACATGGACACGAGGCTGGATAGAGGCTCACGGCACACTGGTAAAACTGCACCATGCGCTATGTGACCTTGACCAGTTGTGGGGTTGTTTAACAACAACAACAACAAAAAAGCGACAAGATTAATGTTATAAAAGAAAATTCAATGATAGCAATGTTTTTTCATTCTAGATATGAAGGTCAACTTGATCTTCTTGCTTTCCTCTAAGTGGACTGTGCCAACCTAAGTGTCTCTAAGGTGACTGTTAGTTTTAATTTCTTACTAAACACAAAATAAAGATTTACTTCAGGTGATAATTAAAAAGTACCCAGGGAGTCTTAGAATTTATGAACATGAGTTGTTGGTGACATTTTCCTTCTTGTTTTGAAATTTTGTTATATTCCTAACATCTATTCCACCATTTACTTGTAGATGGTAAGAAATAAATACATTTAAATGCTGCTTATCCTTTTATTGTTTTTGTTGGGGGAATACTAATAGCTTCAGGATATCAGGAAAATTCTCAAGTGATTTTTTTTAATCACCTATGAAAATAATAATTGGAAAGCCCCATCGTAATAAAATTTGTTTTTCAGTAATGAGGCAATAATTTTAAAACTACTTTAAAAATTTCAATGTTTTAACTTTAAATGTGTGAGAACAGGCATGGTGCATTGGTTTGGATGCTTTCAATTATCAATCAAAGAGCCACCAATTATGACTGAAAGGTCCAAGTGACTTATGGTCACAACTGAGAAAACCAGGAGTGGGGTGCCACAGGGTTAGCTGAATCAGCAGTTCAGTGACACAATCGCGGACACTTAATTTTTCCTTTTGAAAATCTTCCTATATTCATCTTTCCTTCTAGGTTGCCCCAAGGCCTTGGATAGCTGTATTTCTACAGGAGTTTGATACCTCTCTAGAAAATATAAATTTATTTTCTTAAATCTTAATCTCGTCCCCAACAAAAAAAAAATCTTGTGACTCCCTTAAATCAACCTTTGGCAAGAAATAATAGATTGAAACGAAATTTGTCCTAAACGATGCAGTCAGTTCCTCTTGTCGCTGACTCGGGACTTGGGATGGGCATCGGCTTTTGCTTCTGGTATAGGGCAAGACTGAGACTCAGACCGAGTGAAAGAAGAAGAGGTAAAGGATACAGACTCCTGTTCAATAACCATCAATTTCTGTCAATTCAGATATAATTCAGAAATAAAACCCACACCTAAAATTATCTTAATCAGCAGAATTCTATTGTCTCAATAACCAAGAAGTCAACAGTTAAGTTGTACTCATATCAGGTCTAATTACAAATGGAGGCTCACGTTTTCAACTCTCCAGGATTCAGCTTTGATTTCTTTCCAGGTGCTCTTTTGTAGGTCAGTTTCATCTTTGTCTTCAGTCTGATTTGATGTTGGCAACACTGACTGTAATAGTTTCTCTTTTCTATCCTCAATTCATGTCCTCTAAAGAAGAGAAAACTGTAGATCTGGATTCTGCAAAAGAGATATCAGAGGCTCTGGCTGATGTGTCCTCATAGCCCATGGGGTCTATTTGGGATTTATGTCTGTTTTCAACCAAAAGCTGTGATCAGCTCACAGAAATGCATCATCCAGGGACAAGCACTGGGGCTATTTAGGGGATTATATCTAGACCAGCACAGAGAATGAGGTCAGTAGTTAGTTTTTTATTGAAAATTAAGTAAGGGAAGAGATGACAGAAAAGATAGCAGAAATGTCTATCTTGCATTTACATTATAGAAAGAGAGGTTGAAATAGATTAAAATGGTCTTCTCATGGGCATTTTGATTACAGATGGGGCTAGAGAGAGAGTATAACTTCTCAGGAGGTGGACTTCCACTGTGTTGAAACTTTCTCCTATGTTCTTCAATATTGTCTGCATAGCATACTGTTTACCTATTTATTACTATTTTATTAGTATGTTTATTAGAGCCCCTTCTATGTCAACATTAAATATAGTGTTTTTAGAACCTGGAGGGTTTGTCTCCTTATAGATCGGGATTTCTAGATTCCAACACTTTATATGTGCTCTGTGCAGAATGAGATTTGTAGCATTTATTACTACTGTTTGTTGTGCTTAGAAATTCAACAACTTTAAACTTTTTATAGCCAGAAAATGATTATTTAACCCTTTTCCTATTGGATTAAACTCCTTTAAGACTTCAAATTATAACAAATCAGAGGTTGTACATTTTATTAGATTATGTTATAAATTACTTTATGTATTAAACTAAAGTTAATACTTTGTAGTTAATCCTTACATATTGGCTTATAAAAACAAGTGTTATAATTAACAATATCATTGACATTTATTATACATTGGTAGCTATTAGGGGTTTTCTGTTACCCGACAGTTTGAGTTGTAGAGAAAGATATTAAATATGAAGACAATCTCATTTGCTTTCCTTCATTAGTCTTTTTTTTAATTTAATTTTTAAAAGATATTTTCTTTATTTACATTTAAAATGCTATCCCGAAATTTCCCTATAACCTCCCCTGGCCCTGCTCCCCTACCCACCCACTCCCACTTCTTGGCCCTGGCATTCCCCTGTACTGGGGCATATAAAGTCTGCAAGACCAAGGGGCCTCTTTTCCCAATCATGGCCAACTAGGCCATCTTCTGCTACATATGCAGCTAGAGACATGAGCTCTGGGGATGCTGGTTAGTTCATATTTTTGTTCCACCTATAGAGTTGCATACCCCTTCAGCTCTTTGGGTACTTTCTCTAGCTCCTCCATTGGGGGCCCTGTGTTCCATCCAATAGCTGACTGTGAGCATCCACTTCTGTGTTTGTCAGGCACTGGCATAGCCTCACAAGAGACTGCTATATCAAGGTCCCTTCAGCAAAATCTTTCTGGCATGTACAATAGTGTCTGGGTTTGGTGGCTGATGATGGGATGGATTCCCAGTTAGGGTAGTCTGTGGATAGTCCATCCTTTGGTCTTGGCTCCAAACTTTGTCTCTGTACCTTTATCCTTTCATGGGTATGTTGTTCCTTATTCTAATGAGGAATGAAGTATCCACACGATGGTCTTCCTTCTTGGTTTTCTTGTGTTTTGCATAATGTATCTTGGGTATTCTAAGATTCTGGGCTAATATCCGCTTGTCAGTGTGCATATCTAGTGACTTTTTTGTGATTGGGTTACCTCACTATGGATGATATCCTCCAGATACATCCATTTGCCCAAGAATTTCATAAATTCATTGTTTTAAATAGCTGAATAGTACTCCATTGTGTAAATGTACCACATTTTCTGTATCCATTCCTCTATTGAGGGTCATCTGGGTTCTTTCCAGCTTCTGGCTATTATAAATAAGGGTGCTATGAACATAGTGGATCATGTGTCCTTAATACCAGTTGGAAGATCTTCTGGGTATATGCCCAGGAGAGGTATTGCTGGATCTTCTGGTAGTACTATGTCCAATTCTCTGAGGAACCACCAGACTGATTTCCAGAGTGGTTGTACAAGCTCACAATCCCACCAACAATGGAGAAGTGTTCCTCTTTCTCCACATCCTTGCCAGCATCTGCTGTCACCTGAATTTTTGATCTTAGCCATTCTGACTGGTGTGAGGTGTAATCTGAAGGTTGTTTTGATTTGCATTTCCCTGATGATTAAGAATGTTGAACATTTTTTCAGGTGTTTCTCAGCCTTAATAATTTTCTTAGAAAACCAGAAGTAAAAAGCCAACTCTAACATTCAGAACAGCCGTCATATTATTTAAAAATGAACATCTATAGTGGATCTGGGATCAAACCACAGAAACTGGCATGTTGCTTTCCATGGTACAAAGAAAATGTAATTTTACTACTTAGTATGACTGAAAACAACAGCTGCATTTGAAAGTGGGATGTTTGGGATGCAGTAGATAGTGTGAAAAGCATGTGTGTCCTTTTGGGGCATGCTGGACTTTGTCATTGGTACACCGTGAACACACGTTGAAGCCACAGGCCAGTAGCTCATGAATCCAGTGAGAGGGCAGAAAGGAAATACTGGTTGTTAGGAACATTTAATGGCATAAATATGTTAGCAGAAAAAAAATCTTACACAAATTCCATCATATAAGCTGATGAAAGTAAAATGGTTCTAGTTAAATCAACGAAGAACTCCAAACTCTGAAAGGTCGGAGCTATGTCTCTCTGCCACCTGCATCCTCTGGCCTGTTGCCAGTGACGAGCCTCAGAAAATCTCCAGTGCCTTATGGACAGTGTTTTAAAAATTGCTGAAATGGTTTCACCAATTATTCTTTGAGAAGGTATCATGTACTAACCAAGTAGTTGCTTTCTTGGAACATTATTTTGTCAAGAAAACAAAAAAAGGAAAGCAAAGAAACAGAACATGGCAGAGCTTGTATTTAGCCAAGAATAGAGCCCTGCATTATAACATTAAGCCCAAATAACAAATTAACAGGAAAAAAAAATCAAAAAGGAAGAGTAATTGAGTGGTATGTAGAAGCCAAAGAAGGCATAATGATAGCATTAGGTAGGCCTTGAGGTCTTGTCCAGTGAGCTTAGAGAAAGCATCTCTACCAAGATGATGTTTAAGCAGAGGCTTGAAAAAGGTGGAGGAATATACAAGATTGACCTGCCATAGTGACAGATAGAAGGCCAATGAGGATCGACCATACGCAAGACAGAGAAGATAGTGAGGCCAAGATTAGGGAGAAATTATGGAAACCCACATCACTCATAGGCTCTGTGCTGTGTTGGACTTTGAATCTATTTAGAGTTGGGTTGTTTACAGTTCTCATTGGCAGTGTGAACCTGGGAAAGTGAAACCAAAAAATGAGGCAATAACAAAATTTAGTCAGATAATCAGACAATTTATACCCTGGGCATTAAGAAGAGTCACCTGAGAAAACTATACAATAATAAGGACAAGCCACACATGTAAAAACATTTCTTTTCCCATAGAGGCATATGACTAACAATTACTGGTGTAAACCCACATCTAGAGGAACAAAACAATACAAACAAAAACAAAAAAAGAAAAAGAAGAAAAAAAAAAGCAAAAAACTTATTCCAAGAAGAGTTCAAAACAGTGTTTTGAAGAAACTGACGTCTTGTTCTGTTTTCTTACAACCACTCAGAATTCTCACATAAGTCCATTCTTGGACTGTGTTCCAACACTGCATATGATAGCAAATGTCTGTAACCTTAACATCTGGAAGATGGAGTGTACTGGCTGCTTTTGTGTGTCAACTTGACACAAGCTAGAGTTATCACAGACAAAGGCGCCTCCCTTGAGTAAATGCCTCCATGAGATGCAGCTGTAAGGCATTTCTCAATTAGTGATCAAGTCAGGGAGGGCCTAGCCCATTTTGGGTGGTGCCATCTCTGGGCCCATAGTCCTGGGTTCTATAAGAAAGCAAGCAGAGCAAGCCAGGGGAAGCAAGCCAATAAACAACACCCCTCCATGGCTACTGCATCAGGTCCTGCCTCCAGGTTCCTACCCTGTGTGAGTTCCAATCCTGACTTCCTTTAGTGATGAGCAGCAATGTGAAAGTGTAAGCTGAATAAACCCCTTCTCCCACAACTTGCTTCTTGGTCATGACGTTTTGTGCAGGAATAAAAACCCTGATTAAGACATGGAGGTAGGAGAATCAGGAGTTCAAGGTTATTCTTGACTTCTTAGGAAGTTCAAGGCCAGCCTAGGGTATGTGAGATCTGTTTCAAAAAGTTAAATGAAACAAAAGGGAAACGAATACATTTATCTTATGTAGATCCTGTGATATTAATTACAATGATTTCTCAGATGCTGTTGGGGGAATGGGAAAACTAAGCACAGGTATGGAATGAGTCTGACTTTCATAAGAGTAATAATAATATAAATCCAGTCAGTGGCAAATTTTTAGGTATATTTTGTATATAAATTCAGTAGGATTTGCTGATATCCTGAGATGAAGAGAAGAGACATCAAAACTGAAGATTAATTTGATGTTTAAGGCATTAGTTCAGTGGGATAGGTTTTCTGACATAGATTAATCTGGGAGAAAGGAGAGAATGAAGTGGTAGAATTAGGGTTTTCTTCAAGATACATAGACTTTTAGTTACCCAAAGACACATGAGTAGAAATGTTAAGTAGGCAATTGGGCATATAGGTCATGGCAGATTACTGGCATCAGAGAGAAATTGAAAACATTGAGATGAAGATGATATTTTAAACTATGGAAGAGGACAAAAATCATCTTGGGACCGTGCAGATAGAGGGAGAGGGAAAAGGCTGGAGACTTGAGGAATAATGGGATTTAATTTATTTCAGGAAAGTCTCTGGGGTCATGTGCGCTTGGTTCTGTGATATGCTAGGAATAATGTCTTGCCTTTGCTCTCTTGGTGGGGCTCTTTCCATCAGCATCTGGGATTCATTCCAGACTTCATTTCTTTATCCTATTTTTTTCTTTTTCTTCTTCCCTCCTAATTGGCCACACCAAGAAGTCTCTGATCAGCGTAACAACAAAACCATAGATGCAGTGATGGTAAGATGGAACCCGTTCCTTCCAGGAGTTGTATGCTGAGTTATGGCACAAAATGACTTCCAGTCATCAGCTGTCAGGAGTTTCCAATACTGCTTATGGAGATTTCAATGAAAATGGCCCCCCCCATAGGCCATTAGAGAGTGACCCTTTTATGAAGTGTGGCCTAGTGGGACCTTGTTGGAGGAAGTATGTCATTTGCGATGGGCTTTGATGATATAGAACCCTTAGCTACCTCTTCAACATGATGTCTGCCTGCATGCCACCATGCTTCCTTCCACGATGATAACAGCCTAAACATCTGAATTGTAAGCCAACTCCAGTGAATTTTTTTTTATAAGGATTGCCAATGGTGTTTCTTCACAGCAATCGGAGAACACTAGCTAAGATACTGTTGAAACTCACAGAAAACCCAGCAACACCAGGGACTGAGCTAGTTTCCTGGCCAACAAAAGACTAAGTCCCATACATGATATGGGTTTGGATGGTCATGTCTGCGGGGTCCAATACTCAGAATTGCCCCTCCATTTGCATTGTGAATTGAGAGATACACAGGTAGCATTCTGTCCTCTATTGAGGGAGTAGGCAGCCCAGGGAATTTTAGTCCGACTTAAGTGGTGTGATAATCTATAACTTACAGTAAGCTGGGTTTCCATCCTTGGGAAGACAGCAGTCTCTGAAGCATCTCATTCCTGGCTTTTAAGATTGTTCAGGTGAAGGTGTTATCCTTGGTATGTAGAGATGGTCTGTGTTGAAACTCACCAAAGTCAAAAGATCGTGGTCAGGGTAAGGATTCTCAAAATGTGAAATAAACCGGATAGAGGGGCCAAGGAATTCAGCCTAGGGGTAAAATGCATACTTAGTGCACGTGAAAGCCTCATTTCAATCTCCAGTTTCAAAATTAAAGAAAAGGAGAGAATGTTGATGCTACTATCGTATGGGTTGTGGATCTGTCTTATAATCTTCTGGGCTTCAGTTGGAGATCTTCACTTTGAGATGTTTCATTTTCTTTCTTTTTGGTCTCTCTCTGTGTGTGTTTGCATATACATTCATGATTATATTTGTGTTTGTGTGTGCTTGTATATGCTGTACACATGTGTGTGTGTGTGTGTGTGTGTGTGTGTGTGTGTGTGTATGCACGCACATGCATGTGCACATGTAGGTGTGTATGTAGAAGGTGCTCAAGTATGTCTCTGCCTGTGGTGGCCAACAGTTGATATCAGGCATCTTCCCCTATTGTTGCTCACTTTCTTTTTGAAACAGGGTCTCTCAGAAAACCTGAGGTTCCTCTCACCTAGGCTAGATAGGCAGGGAGCTCCCAGGATCACCTGGGATTTTCACTATGCCCTAGCACTAGGGTAAGAGACACATGTTACCACACCTGGCATCCTTGTGATCCCTGAGGATCAGAATCCAGGTCTTCATGCTTGTGCAATAAGCACATTACCTACTGAGTCATCTCTGCTGCCCTTATCTGAAGACACTTCAATATTATATTCAGTGTGAGTAAAGTTGGATATTAAGTCACCACTCATTCTCCCTTTCTGTAATAACCCTCTCCTTTTTATTAGTTTTTCTTTTCTATTTTAAAGAGTTCATCATCTGTATTGTTTCATTTTTGTTTTGCTTTTTAGAAAAATATAGTGCTATATAGCCATGCCCTTGAATTTTCAGCAGTCCTTCTGTCTCATCCTCATGAGTGTTCTCATAGTTATATGCGATCATACCTGGCTCTAGAGTCCTCACCACATCCCTCAGACAATGACATTTAATAGGGGCTGGCTTACAATTTCAGAAGTTTAGCCCATTATCATCATGGCAGGAAGCAAGGCAGCCTGCAGGCAGATGTGGTGCTGGGGAAGGAACTGAGAGTTCTTTATTTCTTTGGGTCAAACAAAGGCAGCCAGGAGACTCTTTTTTATAGGCAGCCAGGAAAGGGTCTCTTTTGCACTGAGGTGGAGCCTGAGTATAGGAAGAGATCTTAAAGACTGCCTACACAGGTCAACAAGGTCACCCCTAGTCCAACAAGGCCACACCTCCTAATAGTGCTACTTCCCTTGGGCCAAGTGTGTTCCAACCACCACAGTTAGCCACAATAATTTTCTGTGACCAACCACTTTAGACTTCACTGTCTTATAACAAAAATGTATGCTTACAGACCTGTAGTTAGGCCGTGGAGACTATCCTTTCCAGTAGACAATTGACAATTGCGCATCCAATTCTCTCCCTCTAGGGGAATGGCACTTTGATCCCTTGGGTTGCTGTACCTCTTTATCTTCCTGAAAACTCACCAATGATATGGTCAGACAACACAGCCCCTCTCACTGCCCTGTGTGCTGTGTTTAAATTGCATGCCCGAAATATAAGTTAAAAATAGCTGCTCTTTCCTCCCTAGACAATGTGGAGTGACACGAAATGTGCCCCAAAGGCTCTTGCTTTTGCTGCTTGCTGTGTAATGTGGTCTTGCTGGGACATTTCTTGTGAAGTCTCTAGAATAAACCTGTAGGCAGGAGAGTGGAAGGAAGATGCGGGGAGCTGTTTCCCAGTGACATTAGTTGTTCAGACCTTGCTGGATAACAATGTACTTCTGATGTTTTGGGGTAGCATACTTATAAATTTATATTTAAGCCATTTTGCTCTGTGTTTTCTCCTATGTAAAACTGAAAAACATTCTAATGGGAAGTTTAGATCAGAGGCCATTTGTACTCTAAGTGCTACTCTGCCCTGCAGATACAGATTTCTCAGAGCAGAGCAAAAGTAATGTTCACTGAGGCCTGGTACTTGAGGAGCTTGCTATATACTGCCTCATGGAATCCCCAGGCAATCTTCCAAGGCGAGAGTTCTATTGCTCAGATTTAAAGCGATGGAAGTTGAGGTTCAGGGTCATTACCAGGTTTTCCAAACTTTGCTTTCATTTTGATTCAGTGCTGAAAGAGGCAAAAGAGGAATCAGCATGTCATGATGCTGTGATATATGTTGCCTGTATGCCCACCATTTGTCCCAGTGGGGCCTCATCCCCATCAGGACATTTCCATTGACTTCTCACTGGCACATATCCAAGCACTAGTTTCTAGGCCACTATAGCACTGCTGACTCTTGCAGCCATTCTGAGAAGAATGCAGATGTCCTGTTAATGCAGATGTTAATACTTAGTGTTTCAAACATCAAGGTCTCCACATTCTTTTTTTTTTTTTTTTAAATTATTATTTTCTTTATTTACATTTCAAATGCTATCCCGAAAGTTTCCCACACCCCTCCCCCCACCTCTGTTCCCCTACCCACCCACTCCCACTACTTGGCCCAGGCCTTGCCTTGTGCTAGGTCATATAGAGTTTGGAAGACCAAGGAGCCTCTATTCCCACTGATGGCCGATTAGGTCATCTTCTGCTACATATGCAGCTAGAAACACAAACCCCGGGGGTACTGGTTAGTTCCTGTTGTTGTTCCACCTACAGGGTTGCAGCCCCCTTCAGGTACTTGGGTACTTTCTCTAGTTCCTCCATTGGGGACCCTGTGTTCCATCCAGTAGCTGGCTGTGAGCATCCATTTNGGTGTTTACCAGGCACTGGCATAGCCTCACAAGAGGCCACAATATCAGGGTCCCTTCAGCAGTATCTTGCTGGCATGAAGGTCTCCACATTCTTGATGAAGCTGAAGATGGAAGCATGTACGTAACAGCTCTGATCGATAAGACATTTGCCCAAATGAGAAGATTGATTCTATTTCCACCCCCAGCATTGGGCTCTCTGCAGCTCTCCCCCTTGGTCACATTCTGTTTCAGGAATTGACAATAACAATACCACTGGAGATACATGAGAACAGGAATCACATTTAGCCATGGGTCGTAGCATCTGAAGACATAGCTCCCTGTAGTTAAGTGGATTCCAATCAAAATGGTAGAGATTTTTCAGCCAACTCTACTCTCTTCAAGGATTATTTCTTACCAGATAGATAGTTTCAATGTTGACTATAATGTTCTGGATAGATATGAATGAAATGATTCTCTAGGACTAGAGATCTAGCTCAGTGGTTAAGAGTACCTGTCTGTACTTTCATGGCATCTGGGTTTGATTCCTAGCACCCACATGGTGGCTCACAGCCTCTAGTTCCAAAGGATCAGATACTCTCTTTTGGCTTCTACAGGTACCAGGCATACATATGGTACACATACATCAATGCAGGCAAAACACTATACATGTACAATAAACATAAAATAAACAATAAAAAACCCACAAGAATTGATTTTCTAAAGGGAGAAGGATCCATCTCTCTGTCCATGGAACTGAACTATCTCATGTGTTTTAAGATCAGCAAATTTTGCATCAAGAACTGTAGACTCTTGGTTGTCTGTGTAACTTTGACAAACCATGATGGCGCACCACACTTCCAGAACTGTGATGGTAAAATCAACAATCAGTTTGTAGGTTCTTTATGACTTGTGTTTTATTATTGGCTTTTATTATGCGCTAAAGTTCATAAAAATGGCAGTCCCAACCCTGGTATTTGTTTTATTTCTTCAATACTTTGTTCCTTCAGAATATATAATTTATCTCAACAGCAGCTATTTTTCCCAAGAGCATATGTAGTTTGATCCTCATTCAGTAAATATAGTATCTCAGAAATGTTGGCGTCCCATCTGGCTGTGTTGGTGTCTATGTGGGTTGAAGCTCTCCCTTGGTTCCATTTTCCATGATGGGTACATAGACTACAATGCCAGGGAGGCTCCATATCCTGTGCCAACTATAAATTCATGGAGGTGGCTGCTAGAGTCCTGTGTTGAGGGTTATAAGCCAGGCTGCCTCTAAGTTTGGATGGAAAGAATGCTGTAATCAATTAGCAATGTCTGCATTAGAGTGGAGCAGGGGGGAGTTATACCCTTTCCAGATGTATGAAATGGAGCATTAAGGAATGCACACTTACATGTATTTTTCAAGCATGGACTCAGTACGGCACAGACAATCCTTTTCCTCTTCTCTTAGGCTGTTCTTCATTTTCCAGGCTATAGTTATCACATTGGAAAGATAAAACTTAGATAAAAACCAACCAATAGCACAACAACAACAACAACCACAACAACAAAAGCAACAGAGCAGTCTAAAGGCCCAAGAACTGAGATCTGGGATTAGGTTCCTTGATTCAGAAGAACATGAACCTTAATCCTAAAGGAGTTTGCCAAGACACCGCAAGCAGGGGTCTGGGACCGCATATGTCTGCACACTGCAGTCCATGTTGGAATTAGTGCCTTGTGTCCTGGACTCAGCTTCATTCAGAAGGAGACATATGAGCACTGGCTGTTTTTTTTTTTTTCAGAGACATGCTTTTCTGTGTAACAGGGTACTGGCTGTCCTGGACTTACTTTGTAGACCAGGCTAGCCTTGAACTCACAGAGATCTACTTGCCTTTGCCTCTCAAGTGCTGAGATTAAAGGTATGTGCCACCATGCCCAGGTAAGCCTCTTAGGGGCTGTCTAGAGGGTAACTTTTGGCTATGCTGTAAAAAAAAAAAAAACATTTTAGTGTGGATAGTACCATATAACACATTATGACAATGATTCTCAGTCCTAATGATCCAACTCTTTAATACAGTTCCTCATTTTGTGGTGACCCTCAACCATAAAATTAGTTTTGTTGCTACTTCATAACTGTAATTTTGCTACTGTTTTGAATCATCATGTAAACAGTTTTTGGATAGAACTTTGCCAAAGGGACCAGTACCCACAGGCTGAGAACCACTACACTATATTCATTGACTAAGTACATAAAAACTCATTTTGTTCAAGATCTAAAACTATTATTTTTTAACCATATTCATGATTTAATTAGGTATAGGTTTCTGAATGTCTTGTCACCTTGAGTATTTGACCTTACAGGTTTTATATTAGTTCTTGTTCAGTTTCCAATTAAGGTCCAAACTAAGAGATCACAGGCCTAGAATGAGTGAGCTATGAAAGATCTGACCCCAAATTAGTCTACTAGTTGGCTACTTAAATCAGACTCATGGCTGGTGTTTGTCTTAAAATACTCTGCTACTTCTTGGCCTCATCCACTACTCTTTTAAATTTCAACAATGTGAGCTGGGTGTGGTGCTATAGGTCATTAATCCCAACACTCAGACAGAGGAGGTGGATCTCTGAGATCAAGATCAACCTGGTCTGCAGAGGGAGTTCCAGGCCAGCCTGAGCTACACAGAGAAACCCTTTCTTGAAAAAGCAAAACGTTAGTTCATATTGTTGTTCCACCTACAGGGTTGCAGCCCCCTTCAGCTCCTTTGGTACTTTCTCTAGCTCTTCCATTGGGGACCCTGTGTTCCATCCAATAGATGACTGTGAGCATCCACTTCTGTATTTGCCATGCACAATATGAACTAACCAGTATGCCCAGAGCTTGTGTCTCTAGCTGCATATGTAGCAGAAGATGGCCTAGTTGGCCATCTTTGGGAAGAGAGGCCCCTAGGTCTTGCAAACTTTATATTCCCCAGTACAGGGGAACACCAGGGCCAAGAAGTGGGAGTGGGTGGGTAGGGGAGCAGCGTGGGGGGAAGGTATAGGGAACTTTTGGGATAGCATTTGAAATGTAAATAAAGAAAATATCTAATAAAAATAAATAAATAAAGGAAAGAAAGAAAGAAAGAAAGAAAGAATAAAACGAAGTGAATAATTTCAATAAGGTGTCAAGGTCAGTAAAATTATGTTATATTTGCTTTTTGTTTGTTTTTATCTTTTTTGTTTACTTGTTTTTGTTTTCGATTGTCTTCAGTACAGAATTGGCCTGAAGTTTGGGCTTTGCACTGTTTCCAATAGTTATATACTGTTTGCACAGTATTAGATACAGCAAGATTTATTAAGACATAAAATATGAGCAAGAAATATGAAGAATAAACTTCCTGGCTAATCAGACAAAGACACGAGGTCATAGATCTGGCCAATTGGAGGTCATAACCTTCTTTTTTTATTTCATAAGATTTGAAAAAAAAAATGAACAAAACTATAGGCTTGGTTTGTGAGTTTATGAGATTCTGTTCACTTAAACCTGAAACTTCCTGTAGCTTAAGATTTTTCTTTTCTAGTTGGTCAAATTGTTCTGAGCCAGTATCTGAAGTCAGAAAAGAGTATGGTAGCAAGGGAAGCCTACCCATAGTGAGAAAAGTTTCTCAATTCTGTCCCAGAATTGAAGTCACTTTAACGTAAAAGATGTTTTAGAAAAAGCACTACCGGAGTGTCATGTTTCCTTCTGGAGTTTCTAGCTTGCTTTATAGTCATGGATTCTGGGAACCAATTTTCCTTTCTTGCCTCTTCAAAAGAGTATCACTGGTTAAATATGTGAAAGCAATCTCTCATTGTGGTGGGCCCGCACATGGCCTTTTAATGAGTGGGATCTAAGATGTATGTAATAACTCATTAGAAAAGTAATACACAAAATTATCATAAAGAGGGACATCTGCATGCCTGTGTGGCCCCTGAAGAGCTGCTGTGCTAGCCCACTATCTCACAAACAAGACTTGTTACTATTACTCCATTTTCAACACCCTCCCTCTGAATCTGCTGTCATATGGAAAAGAGATAATATTCTTTATGGTTTGAATTAGGCAAACAATTTGTAATGCATTGCATCTGGTCCTCTCAATAATAAAAAAAAAAAGAATTAAAAAATAGTTTGAATACCATTGTAAACTCTACTCCAAATTGTGTTCTTCCAGATGTCTGTCTCCTGAGTGAGACTGTTAGCTGGGGAATGATATTAATTCATGAAGTATCACTCCTTCTTTGGTGTTTTTTTCATTTCCCTAACATCAAGAATGTAAATACTGAAAAATAGAAAGTAAAATCATAGAGCTTAGTAAATAGACTATAGCATGGTCATAAGGAAAATACTAAAGTTAACTCACTTATGTGTCTCACCTGCAACCATAGATTCATTGCCTTGTTTTTTACAAACATTTCTATTCTTCTTTCTATAACGGTGGTTCTCAACCTTCATAATGTTTCGACCCTTTAATACAGTTCCTCATGCTGTGGTAACTCCCTGTACTGGTTAGTTTTGTGTCAACTTGACACAGGTGGAGTTATCACAGAGAAAGGAGCTTAAGTTGGGGAAATGCCTCCATGAGATCCAGCTGCAGGGCATTTTCTCATTTAGTGACCAAGGTGGGAGGGCCCCTTATGGGTTGGACCATCTCTGGGCTGGTAGTCTTGGGTTCTATAAGAGAGTGGACTGAGCAAGCCAGTATAGAACATCCCTCCATGGCTTCTGCATCAGCTCCTGCTTTCTGACCTGCTTGAGTTCCAGTCCTGCATCCTTTGGTGATAAACAACAGTATGGAAATGTAAGCCGAATAAATCCTTTCCTCCCCAACTTGCTTCTTGGTCACGATGTTGTGCAGGAATAGAAACCCTGACTAAGACACTCCCCAACCATAATTTTTTTTATTGTTACATTATAACTGTAATTTTGCCTTGTTCATTGCTTTGTTTTTTTACAAACATTTCTATTCTTCTTTCTATAACAGTGGTTCTCAACCTTCATAATGTTTTGACCCTTTAATACAGTTCCTTGTGTTGTGGTAACTCCCCAAACATAATTTTTTTATTGTTACATTATAACTGTAATTTTGCTATTGTTATGAATTGTAATGAAATTTTTGGAGAAAAAGTTTTGTCAAAGGGGTTGTGACCCATAGATTGAGAACTACTGTTCTAGAGACTTCTATCAAATTATTGATACTCAAAGAGAAGTTAACAATAGGGAGTGAGAGATAGATGGCGTCCATATTTTAATGAGATTAAGATCTAAAAAGAATGGGTAATAGAGAAGAGATGTGACTATTGACCTCAGAGGAGGGTGTAAGAAGTTCAGGTAGGATACAGAGTACATAGGCAGGAGAAATAGTTTCTAAAAACATAAGGATGGACATCAAGGAAGGAAGGAAAGAATGGAGAGGGAAGTTCTGGCAGAAGAAGCTGAGCCAGGCTATAGAAGCTAGGGGTAGACAACATTTATGGTGGAGAGGTGGAGTATATGAAAGAGCATGAACATAGATCAAGGGGTAGGATGTAGGGAAGAGAGATGCTGTAGAGAGGAGATATGGCTTTGGAAAAGAGATATAAAATCAGATCTGGAAGTAACCAGAAATAGTCAGATAAGAGAATATCAGAGCCCAGAAAACACTACCCCAAAGTGTTTTGAACTGAGAGTTCAAAGCAAGAAAGACACTCTGACTTGTCTTTCTTTGCTTCGGTGTGATTATGTCATGAATAGTCTCTCTAGAAGCCTGCCAAAAAAAAAAAAAAAAAAAAAAAAGGTGATACGATCCTCATTCCAGAAGAATCCTCTATGCTCAAGACAGATGACTCTGCGGAAAGTCTGGGAAGACTCTGGACAGAGGACTTGCTTGGAATCTAGTCGCAGTCAAATTCTTTCCTTCAAGCCTAGCCATCCACTTTTCACCTTATTTGAGCCTTAACAGTAGTTTTCCTGGGAGCAATGAAATGGTTCAGCTGGTAAAGGCACAGGATAAATCAGTTTGCATGTTGAATCCTGGAACCCACAGTTGGCAGGAGAGAACTGACTCCCAAGAAGTTGTCTTCTCAGCTCTGTAAGCATGATAGGTCAAACTCAGCCCCCATGTGCGTGTTAATGATATAAAAAAGGAAATAAACACAATAGTTTGCCTGGTCCCTTCAGTCTTTATTTCTGAAGATCCCCATTATGCATGTAATTTTGGTTAGATTAACTTGGTATTTTTTCATCTTGATAATCTGTCTCTTGTGATAGGTGTGCTGACAATGACCTCTCAAACTGTAAGGGAGCCAGCATACCCTTCTCCTTCAAAAGGTGTTCTTGGATCTGCCCAATTATCAGAACCAACTGGGGGGGGGGGATTAGGGATGATTCTCTAGTTAATTTTATCATTCAGGAAAAAAGTAATAGAGTATTCTCTTTCTGATAATTATTTCCAGTTGTAAAAAAGTTATAAAACAATCATTACATTTACAAAGAGACATAGAAAAACATCACCACGATGGGAAGAAAATGAGTAAGCCAACTTCCATTCTCAAATGTGAGCTACAAAATTTATCCCGTCTAATGACTGAAGTGAATTATGTAAGACATTTTAAAGATGGGGCTGGGTATTTACATCTTTTGTATATATATATATATATATAAAATATTTTCTTTTCAAATCCTTTGACTAAAATGTTCACTAGTTGCTTTTATAACAAGAAACTAAGCTGTGGGGGCTGCAAAGATGGCTCAGTGATTAGAATTGCTGGCCAAGCAAGAATTGTGACCTGAGTTTGGCCTCTGGAATCCACAGTGAAAGGAGAGAAGGAGAGAATCAACTCCTAAAAGTTGTGCTCTGACCTCCACAGGAGTGCCAGGGGAAGGTCATGACAATAAATAATGATGATGATGGCGATAGCAATAAGTAATAGAAATGGTTCTGTGGATATAACAGGATAGGTCTGAACCTTAAGAAAGGTACTTGTCCCCTAAAAGAATTTTTTCTATTTGGCTCCAGGTGTCATATGTCTGGAATTATAACACTTGGGAAACAGGGAGGAGGATTGTGAGTGGAAGGCCAGACTGATTTATGCAGTAAGACAGTATTTCAAAAACAAACAAAATAAAATAAAATGAAGACCCCTTTTTACTTTTGGTAGAAAAGTATTTGGGAGCTGAGGGTTTAGCTCAATAGTAAAGTGCTTGCTTAATATTAATGAGGCCTCAGGTTCTGTTTCTAGCTATTGAAAGAATATAATTGGTTTAAATAATGAAATAAGCAATGATTTTCTTTTATATTTTGCTTCTATGACAAGCCAATATGTGGTAGGTATATATATCTTGATTTTTTTTAAAAACAAGTAGCAGGTAATAATTTTTCTAGTAAATTATATATTACAGTTCCTTGTCATATAATCATTTCTACATAGGAAAGCATAAACAACAAAGGAAATTTTTCATTAAAAATGGGAAAATGTCTTCCAGTAGGACTCAGTGAGTTGAAAAAAAATATAAGGAAAATACATAACTGACCAACGTTTTCTTTTTCACACAACAGTTTAGAATGGAGTCAAGAGCCTCTGTCTTCCAGAAGTGGAGGCTTGGGAATTGCCAGTATGACCTTGCTCTCTACCATAGGGTTCATAAGCAACCCCCAATGTCGTCTTCCTTTAGCTGGGCAGAGCAGCTGGTAAGAGCTGCCTTTCTTCACACTCCACATGACTGAATCGCTTCACCGAGGCAAGGATAGAACTTCTGATCTAAAGCTGTGTTCTCAGCAGCTGGAACAGCTACACACATGAATGAATCGTGGATGCCAATTTTCTCTTTATGTGGCTTAAAACTTAGAGTGGGCGGAGAGGCTCAGCAGGTAAAGGATCTTGCTGCTTTGGGTGGTCTGAATGAAAATGGCCTCCATAGACTCACAGGGAGTGGTATTGTTAGAGGTGTGGCTTGGTTGGAGGAAGTGTGTCACTGAGGGGTGGGCTTTGAGGTTTCAGAAGCTCGAGCGAGCCAGGACTAAAGGCTCACTTTCTCTTCCTGCTGCCTGCCTGCAGATCCAGATATAGAACTTTCTGCTACCTCCCCAGCACTATGTCTGTCTGCATACCACCATGTTTCCTTGCCATGATGATAATGGACTAAATCTTTGAGCTGTAAGTCAGCCCCAATTAAATGTTTTTTTCTTTATAAGAAGAGTTACTGTGGTCATGGTGAAACTTCACAGCAATAAAATCCTCACTAAGGCAATGCTCAAGTGTAATGACCTGAGTTTAGTCATCAGAATCCATGAACAAAGCTGCATGCAATGGGGGCACATCACTGCTACATCTAGAAAGGAGGCAGATCACAGAGACTTGAAGTGCTAGGCTGGGGGAGTACGGGGGGGGGGCATCTGCTCAAAGGAGAAGGGAAGAGGGGGGTACAGGGGAAGGATTGTGGGAAGGGGTGACTGGGAGCAGGGCAATGAACAGGTTGTGAAATTAATAACTAAAAAATTAAATTAAATTTAAAAACAAAAACAAAAGCACAAAAGGAAAGGAGGCAGAGACAAGAGGGCCAATGAGAAGCTCATAGGCTAGGCTTGAATAGAGTGTGTAAAGAAGTAGCAGAAGAGATGCAGCGGTGGTGCACGCCTTCAAGCCCAGCACTCGGGAGGCAGAGGCAGGTGGATTTCTGAGTTCGAGGCCAGCCTGGTCTACAGAGTGACTTCCAGGACAGCCAGGGCTACAGAGAGAAACCCAGTCTTGAAAAACAAAACAAAACAAAACCAACCAACCAACCAACCAACCAACCAAACAAACAAACAAAAAGATGCTGCCTTAAACTAAGACAAAGGTGAGAATGGACTTCCCCAGAAGTTGTCCTTTGTCCTCCTCATGCATGCTACGTCATGAGTCCATGTGCCTAAGCATACGTGGGAACAAACAAATAACTGCAAGAAATGCTCTGATGGATTCCAGGGTAAGAAAGGAGCAGTTGACCTTGGGTCATATGATCAAGGGCCTTTAAAGCAGAGACAAAGTTGCAGAATGTATACCAGAAGCGAGAAGAAAGTACTAAATGCCTGTGTGTCAACGTTGGCTTAGAGTTTCCAATGGAAAATATTCTAATTTTGTATTTTGAGAAGAAAGAAACATATTCCTTGTATTTATCTTCCATAAATGCCTTCTGCCCTGGAAACTTCTACTGTTCCTACCTGGTCACCAAGTTGCAGGTAGAACATGAAAGGTCAGAAAAAGCCTAAATATCTTTCTTGAGGAAGGCATGACATTAGAAAAATGCTACATACACATACCCCCCCCCCACACACATCCACACACATATACACACATACACACACTCATACTCATACACTCATACTCATACATAGACACACACACACACACACACACACACACACACACACAAATGCACACACATAGCATCATCGTCCTCATCACCATCATTATCCTAGGACAGAGGCCAATAATAACTGCCTGAGAAAGGCCACGTTCTTGCAAACTGGCTGGGAGTGTGATGGAGGCTGAGGTGGGTCAGAGCGAGAAGAAAACTTGGTACCTTATTTGAGCTTCATGTACCACATTAAAAACTTCTGTTGGAAGAAGGTGCTTTTTCCCCTATGATTGTTAGGTTCATGGCTGACCTTCCAGGAGGCTGATTGATGAGAGAAAAACACACACATTTATTTAGTGTAAATTTTAGATGACAGGGGATCCTTCAAAATTCAAGTCCCAAAGGATCAGGAAAACTGTCATTGTGCTAGACATGGACTCTCGTGCAGATATGGGTTGATAAAAGGAAGTAATGGTAATAGTAATAAACTGGGGATGGGGTCTAGCGGGGCTCTTTCAACAAATGGCATGGTTCCTTCTCTCTCTATGGTCATTTCTTTCTTCTGGCTATAATAACAGCTACTCTAGAGTGAAGGTGTATGGCTGACTTTAGAGCCATGGTTCTTAACCTTCTCAATGTTGTGACCCTTTAATACAGTTCCTCATGTTATAGCGATACTCCCAACTATAAAATTATTTTTTGTTACTACATCATAACTGTAAGTTTGCTCCTGTTTTGAGTCATGTTTATATATGAGTTCTCTGATGGACTTAGGCAGCTTCTATGAAACAATTGCTCAATCCCCAAAGGGTTCATGCATGATCCACAGACTGAGAACCACTGTTTTCAAGTAAGTGTGGAAAAATTTTCATAACCTGTTCCAGAAGACAAGAGAGGCCTTTCTGATCTTCTCCTTTTTCAAATGCCATATCTAGGCATGGTATGCCATGTACAGCCTATTATTTTTGCCATAGTGCTCTGTGCATAGATAATGGCCCTGCCTGTTAGGCTTATTACAGTGTGAGTTTAACAATAGAATTGGAGTTCACAAGGAGTAGAATGGGAAGGTGGAAGCACACATGACTATAGTCACAGCACGTTGTCAGAGGTAGAAACAGGTTTATCTGTGTGAGTTCAAGGGCAGCCTATTCTGCATAGTGAGTTCCAAGCCACATAGTGAGACCCTGTCCAAATAAAATAGTATAAAAACGAGTAGGCTGCCTCTCTGGTCTTCCAAAGTTCCTGTGAGGTGTGCCACAACCCTGTGAATTTTCACTTTCCTGGGAGTGTGTCTATGAAAGCAATGGGTTGCTATGGAGACCTTTGTGTCTGGAGTGATGTGATCTGGCATTCAGAAGAGAGGGCAGAATACTCCATCGAGACACAAAGTGTAGACAGTAAAAGACTTTCTACAAAGTAGCTGTGCTCACTACTATGCTACAAATGCTGCCCCTCAGAGGTTTTTTTTTTTTTTTTTTTTGAGTAAGTGACAAACTGGAGCACCAGGATTACACTGGAGCACGTGGGACAGCTACCAGACCCTAACAACTGGGAGAAGAAAGTAACGCCGCCGAATACCACAGCTGTGGTGGGTGATGCTTCACAAGAAAGTCTTTGCTTCACTAAATAATTTTGGTGCCCACAGCTTTCCCGCATCTACCATGTCTCAGACCAGGGCAGAAAACAAATGACATTTCAATCTGGATTGAGAAATGTTGTTTTAAAGACATTTTAACAACTGTACCAAACTGTATTGAAAATCGGACAGGTCTCTGAACTAAATTTTCTCTTTAGCTGGGAGGGGCTCTAGAAGGCAGCTACATTATTTATGGACAAATTAAGAGATCTGCCGATAGGAACTGTGGCATGAGTAAATCTTAGACACAGAGAAATTATACACGGCAAACTACTAACTACGCATGGATATTCATTCAGATAACCTTTCCAAAATCACACACTTAAGACTTTCATTTGACCTACCAGCTAAAGGATGGAAATGCTTAGAATTATGATATGCTTTGATTTTTTTTTTTTTACTACATTCATAAGTAGTTGGAAAGAAAGAAAAGGCACAAATAGGCCCACAAAAAGGTGTGTTCTTTAATAACGGGTGGCATTGCAGAAAAGAGACATGGGAATGTTGTCCCAAGTTCCTTCAGGCTTGGAAACCATTTATTTTAGGAAACTCCATCTCCTCACAAGAGTTGTTGGAAGGAGGGAGAGTCACATTCTTCCACAAACACTTCTGTCCCTGTTACGCCTGTGAACATTTCTTAAATATTTTGGAGTTGTGAAAATTTACAGCACTCCATCCTGGTGCCCAATCTGTTGGAGTTTATGTGGCCTTTGATCCAGAGTCAGATGCCTCTGACAGTTCAAACACAAGTTTCTCCTGTCTCCTCTGGGTCAAAAGTTTGATTATACCACTGTTCTCATTAAGATCGGCAAATGCACACACAAATGCATGGAAAATAAGCACCCTGACTTGCTGCTTCTCTCCCACATGTAGGAGATTCTCCTCGTTAATATGCTGATCTTTAATTGCCCACAGCTGGAAGTTTCCTCTGGCAATTATCTTATAGGCATTTATACCGTTGATCATCTTCTGTGAAACCTGGAATAGCGTACATTTAACTCATCTGCAGTTCTTGAGAAATCGCCACGTTGGAGACAGGGACTTGTTCTCTCTCTCTCTCTCTCTCTCTCTCTCTCTCTCTCTCTCTCTCTCTCTCTCTGTCTCTCTCTCTCTCTCTCTCTCTCTCTCTCTCACACACACACACACACACACACACACACACCCCAAACATTCCCTTTTTGGAATTCGCATAGGTTTCTATTGTTAAAAGTATAGCTAGGATTAAAATATTTTTTAAATCATTCTTTATTGCATAGAATTAAAATTCCTCGTAGAGTCAAGGTTGGAAGCTTTGATCTCAGTCTAAAAGTGGATTCACTGCCCCAGTGCTGCTTTTATGAAAAACGTTACTTCACCCATTTTTAACTTTTAGACACAAAAATGATTGATATATCAATACTAGAGTTTCCTCTCCTTTTCCATTAAAAAAAAAAAAAGATGAAATAGATGTTTTGATGTTTTTCTTTCTGGATAGATTTATACAATTATTATTACCTTGTCAAATGTTACTTCATCTATTTTGAAACAAATTCTTTAAAATTGTTTTCTGTCTTTGCCTTTGGCTTTGTTTGATGTGAGGCTTCTAGCTTCAGCGAGAGCCGCTGAGCCTAGAATGACAGCCCTCTGCAGATTTCCTTGTCCCCTGCACTCAGAGCACGCATGCTTTAGGTTGTGAGGCATGGTTTTCACGGATACTGCCAAAGCTCTGAGCAAACCTATCTTCATTTTCTCTTTCAAAAGCAGAAGAAACTTCCTAATGCTGTGACCCTTTTAATATAGGTCCTTGTGTTCTTGTGAGTCGAACATTAAAATTATTTCATGGCTGCTTCCTAACTGTGGTTTTTGATACTGTTAGGAATTGCAATGTAGATATCTGATATGCAACCCATGCAAAAGGGGTCGTGACCCACAGGTTGAAAACCACTGCTCTAGAGCATGACGTCTTGGCATGAGGTTAATACGAACATGCATATTACATCTTAACTTTTCCACTGGCGTGTTATTTTACCTGGTTGAAAGAAAGCAAATTCAATACATATTCACACAATTGTTTCCCATCTGCCTGGCATCTCTAGGGTTTCATTTGCATTTTTCTTTCTGTTTTACTGTGTGGTATATTCCCAAGAATGTTTGCCTTTTGTTCAAAAAACAAAACAAACAAACAAAAACACAAAAAAACAAAACAAAACAAATCAACAAATCTCTCTCTCTCTCTCTCTTTCTTTCTCTCTTTCTCTCTCTCTCTCTCTCTCTCTCTCTCTCTCTCTCTCACACACACACACACACACACAAAACCCACAAAAAAAAAACAAAAACAAAAACAAAAACAAAAACAAAAAAAACCCGCCTTTTCAAGCCCTTGTGTGTTGCTGGCTGGCTCATTAGACCTGGTTAGATTTACTATGCAGCTGTGTGGAACCAACCACTCACAATTCAGACAGTCGCCTTAAAAGAATGCCTCTCCGCGGGCAGGGGTGGGGTATAGGGAACTTTCGGGATAGCATTTGAAATGTAAATAAAGAAAATAATAACAATAAAAAAATAATGCCAAAAATGAGGCCCGTTGGTCTTGTAAACTTTATATGACCCAGCACAGGGGAAGACCAGGGCCAAGTAGTGGGAGTGGGTGGGTAGGGGAGCAGGGGCGGGGGGGGGGNATAGGGAACTTTCGGGATAGCATTTGAAATGTTAATAAANAAAANAANAAAAAAAAAAAAAGCAAAAAAAAAAAAAAAAAAAAGGATGCCTCTCCGCAGTGACAGTGGCATAACAGCAGGGAGTCAAAGGAGGTTAGTAAAAGTTCCTTAGAAAGGCCCAAGAAAACCTCTTAGCTTGCCTGAGTGAGAGCTATCCGCTGTGCAGGATATTCTGCTGAGATACTATTGGTCAATGTTTACTGAGGAGTAATTGAGCAAGCACTTGCCTAGATCATCCCTTTTCAGTTTTCACCAAGTCCTTGCTCAGTCGATATCATTATTTACAGCTATAGAACCCAAGGAACAGGAAATTGCAATTAATGCTTTGCTCAGTTCCTTGGAGCTGACAGCTGTAGAGTCAGTGGGGATGAATCCCCGTGTTCTGTCTACTTCTGCGTTTAGCTTCTGTGCTGTTGTCTCTGAGCCTCCTAGATCTTAAAGATTACAGCTGTTGTTGGTACCAGGGCATTGTCGGTCTTCAAAGTTATGATATTTGCAATAACTACAGAATAACTACTCTAATTGACTTTACACATAAGCTAACATATAGAAGTATTTCCCACTAATTATGATGGCATGTCATTTTAGCCTCATTAAATGCATGCATTCCATTACTTTTCCCACATAGATCAGAAAATCATTCAGGATGCGGTCTCTATTGCTGTCATTTATTCTTGAAACATTGATTAAACTGATCTATGAATCCCAAGCTTAGCTATGAACTCCCTATCTACCTTATGCCATCTAATTCCTTCAAAACATCTGTGGTTAAGGAATTTACAGAGAGAACACAAAATCCCAGCGAAGTAAGAGGTAGAAGCAGAGGAGGAGGGAGGACATCCCAGGACTACTGTAGGCAAGAGAGGCGGTCAGGTAGGGTGAACACAGAGGGTAGCAGGTAGAGGACCGACCTCTCCTTGATCACACTTGACTCAGCATCCTGACCTGTCTCCTAGACTCATCAGAACATTTCCTTGTAAAATAGTTTTAGCACCAATGCCCTCCATAGTTGATTATCTACATATCTTCCACCACTTTCCAGGTAATGTCTGGCCAACTTGCCTTTCTTAAGTAAGCATTGTGTTAGACCACCATTTTTGGACAGAATCCTCATTACCCAGATGTCTCTCCTTAGTGTTCTTCCATCTTCTAACCTCTACCTTGCTCTTTGGTTATATATTCGCACTTAGCTACATTGTATCAGAGCTGAGGACAAGTCCTCTCACCTTTCTTAGACTTTGTCTTTTGTCTCTGTACCCACAGTAGAGGTTCTTAATGAAGTCAACATTGTCATGCTTGAATAAATGTCCTTGACTAACTTTGCACTTTTATACTGGTACAGGCATATAGATACATGGTTATCTATTTGAGTGATAAAACCATTCCTATTTTGGATGCAAGTGATTATTCGTTGAATCTTTCCCCAGTCTCTAGTCCAGAAACTTTTCATACTGTGGTTTGTTAACATTCACTTCAGGAATACATGAATAATGCAGATGCACACTAAAAATAACATCCATAAGAATGTAAATCAATCAGACAAACTAAAAATAAGTTCATGCTAATCCAGAAGGAGGAGCCTCTGGTGTACTGAATGGCACTTCTTCAGTGGGTTTAGCAGGAGATGGAGTCTGTCATTTTCTTTAAGCCTAGTATTCTTTTTTTCCATGGGGTCTGCGCTGAGAAGGGCTGCTACAAACCTCTGACAACCTGATTGTTTGCACTTCCTACTTCATCTTGATGGACAACTGACTCCTTCAGGATACGAGGGCTTTGACTGTAACTCTGTCACTGTGTTTTAACATTTGAGAGTTTATTGATAGTTATTCTTGGGTTTGTTTTGTTGTTTCCTTAACCTCCCGGCCCAGTGAAGACAGATGGAAGTACAAAACCTGTGTGACTCTGTCCTACTCTGTCCTAAAATAATATTACTTGGGTGACTGAGTATGTAGCTCAGGTGGTAGAATGCTTCAGGAAGCACCACAGAATCAATGCAACTGCGGTGCTAAATGCCTGTGATCCCACTATGTGGTGCTGAGAGGCGGAAAAAGCAGAAACATAAGACTTGCTTCAGTGATACAGCAAGTTTGAGTCACCCATGGGCTACATGGGACCCTGCACTAAAAATTCCAGAACATATAAAAATATTTAGAAGTATGATTCCTATTGAAAGAGACTTAAAAATCAATTGTGGAATTGGGTACAAAGGGGAATCACTAAACACACACATGTATTATTTTATTAAGATTCATTTACTTTTGCCAGGCAGAGATGGCACATACCTTTAATCCTAGCTAGCACTCAAGAGGCAGAGGTAGATGGATCTCTGAGATTGAGGGCAGCCTGGTCTACAGAGAGATTTCTAGAATGTCCAAGTTATAAAGAGAAACCCTGTCTTGAAAAACAAAACAGAACAAAAATTCATTTATCTTCATCTTTATACATGAGTGTTTTGCCTATCTATATGCATGCTAACTTCATGTGTGCCTGATGTCTGTAGAGACCAGAAGAGGCTGTCAGATCCCTTAGAACTGGAGTTACAGTTAGTTGTGAACCACGGGGTAGGTGCTCAGACTCAAACCCAGGTCCTCTGCCAGATCAGCAAGTATGCTTAACTTCTGAGCCTTCTCTAGCTTTATTTACATGTCTTTAAAAGTACTTAGAATTGCTGAGTTTACCCATAGTGTCCTGTATAAATCCATATGTTTGGGAAGTTTAGAATCATTGAGAATGTAATTAGTATTCTCTATCTCCTGAGCGGGTAGATAGCTGAAGGAAAGTTTGCAGGTTGGCGTTGGAGCTGGACCTCAGGTCTGGGCATTGCGTGTGAGCACTTTTGTCTTTGTCTAGCTATGATTGCAAAAGGCCTAGGAAGGCAAGACACTTTATGTCTTGTGGACACACTAAAGAGGAGACTGGCCTTATTTTATGGCTTCAGCATTGTTTGCCGACAGTAGGAAAGTTGTATAGTGAATATTTTAAACACTGTAGCATTCTCACTAGGCATGTCAAGGGCTAGCCACCAGGAGAAGGCAATTTGACAGATGCCATCCACATTACCTTGCTGAGTAGATTCATAGGCTCACACGCTGCCTCTCATGTTTCTTCACTGAGTGGCTTTGTGGACTCATGCTGCTGTTTGATGCGGCTTCCAGCACACCTTTCATTAATCCCATGCCTTGGGCTGACCCACAGTACACTGTCCCTGCTCCAGTGCCCTTCTCTATGTGGGCAAGTGGCCAGGACCACAGAAGGTTGTTTTGATGAGCCTGGTGTCTTTGGGGAACAAGAATTGCCATGCCCCTGTCTCCGCAGGCACTGGCAGTCAGGGCAGTACCCTGCCTGTGAGAGCCATTAGTGTGACCAGATGTGCCCCTGCAGAGCCTGGACCTTTCAGAATTACACAGAAATAGCAGCCAGCAACAAGGGCTAATTATGTCCCCCAAATGTAAGTGCTTTCAAATGAAAACAACTTAGAAAATGGCTGAACTATGGGAGTCTCCGCCTCGGTCTTCTGCCCATTTCTCATCATTGGCTTTGCTTCATCTGCTCAAGAGCTGCACAGCTAGAAAGAATTTTATGGTTGCGTTTACTCAACCTTTGCTGTACAAAGTTACATGAGGGGCATGCGGTTCGTGCAGAACCAACACTGAAGTAATGGTTGGTTAGTGGAAAAATGAACCCTGACTGGTAAAGAATTCCTCCTATGTAAATGAATCCCTGTGTTTGGAACATGAAGGAGTTTCTTATTTTGCAATGCTAGAGGCATTTTACAAGGTTTTACTAATCCACCAAACACACCTTCAGGGTTTTATAGGCAGCCAGTGTTTTCCTATTAAACTTGGCGACACATTAGTGTTACACGTGTTAGGAGAATGGCTTTTGCAAAGATGCTACACACATACTGGTTAGGTAACAGTGCTGTTCCCTGGTCACTCCCCTCAACATCTATATCCACTGCTCACACACAAACTGATTTCTATTGGAACAGTTATTTTCTCAGTAAACTAGCCCTCATTCCAATACAAGGCTAGGATTTTTTTTCTTCTTTCTGTAGGTTTCCTATGAGAACACAAATCAAATTGAAAGATAGTTAAAAAAAAAAAAAGCCAAAAAACTGGTAGATGAAACCAGTTTATTAGCATCGACCTCCCCATCTCCTGGGTTCCCATTTTAGATCTAATGGCTACTTTTACATAATGCAGCTCAACCTAGTTTAGGAACACTTTTTCAAGTACTTACAAACCAAACCTTTGATGAGAAAGTGCCAGGCAGGGATGGTACCAGGCAGGGACGGCAGGTAGACTAATGATTCCAGATGAGCTGCTTGATTTTGATCCCGTGTTGTCTTCCTGTTTAGCGTTCTCTTTTTGCTTACTGCTAAGAAAGTCCCACCTGGCCCTTGAGGTGTTAATTCACCCGTTTTTTTAAGATTCTTACATGGAAAGACCCAAATCTTTTCTTGTTTTCCTCTTTAAGAATAAAGTAGAAGTTTTCTAAAATAGATTTAGTTTAATCAGTAACATGAGCCACTCTGTGGGAATGGTAGAGATTTAATAATGAACAAAGCACACTTTTCATGGGTTGGAAAACCCATGAAAATATTTCTTTGGGAAATATATTGCACAGAACTTGTCAGGTTTATTTTCTTTCTGTATTGTGTTCTACAGTCCGCTCAGTACACATATTGCCCTGAGATGGTGAATTAACGGAATCATACAAACAACCAGTGCTAAAGATTATTGGCACATCTTGACAAATTCCCAGCACTTTATCTAATATCCCCATTTAGACTCTGTCCTGAAATCAGGACTTTCTGATGATTTTGTAATCTGCAATGTGTTGTGCCCTTTCTGCCTCTGAGATTTAATGATGTGGCAGGGGGAACATTTCTATGGATGCCACTTCTTGTTTGAGACCTCCAGACTCAAATGAATCACTGAGTCATCACAAGAAAAGGGCATGGTTTGTCTCAGGAACAACTCTCTCGTGTCTGTAGAGCTTCCCTTTCCTTCTGTAAATCAAGGCGTTCTCCCACCTGCAGAACTCTCCTCTCTGAAGAGGTCCTTTCATCAGATGGAGGAAAGAGAATAGAACATCTCATCTTTATCTGACCAAGCAGTTGTCTGTCTGGAAGTTGGGCTCTTTTCTTGCCGTCTTTTGTGTATCATTTATAAGGAGAAGGAGCACGGAGTGTATGTAGGTAGCACACTAATGGTCTTGTGTCCCAAGAATGTTTTTGCTTCAAAGAAGTAGTGGAAAAATGAGTTGAGATCTTTACTTACTCATGTTTTCACTAAGCCTTCAAGTAACTTCTAGCAAGCCAAGTAACTCCTAAGTGCTTCAGTGTGCATCACTCCTCTTCCTCAACCCCCAAATTCATAGCCTCCTGTTCTTTAATTATTAACGGCATGCACACATACATGAATGAAAATTTATAAACACAACGTGCTGAATTCATTTAGTGTTGCTGACGTGTTTAGGGTCGACCTCTTGGGTGTGTCCCTAAAGAAGACATAGTCACCATCATTGAGCTGTAATTAGTTGCCTATATTTCTTGATCTCTGGGTAGAGCCTTGTAAGATTTCCCCCACTTGTTTTGGTGTGTCAATTGAGGTCATGGTTTAGGTGTTATTTAGGAATCCTTATTGTTGAGCTTGCTAACTGAAAGAGTCACAGGCAGACTGCTTACACTAATGCTTCTAGTCCGCACCAAAACTTTCTGGTCTTCAGAAGTTTCTCTACCCTGTCTACATTAGTATCCCTCTTATTAGACTTTTAACTTTATTTTAATATTCAATAAATAACTTTTATACTCATAATTTGTTAGACATATGTTTGGCCCCACCCTAAAATCTTTGTAGTAAACCGGGCGTGGTGGCGCACGCCTTTAATCCCAGCACTCGGGAGGCAGAGGCAGGCAGATTTCTGAGTTCGAGGCCAGCCTGGTCTGCAGAGTGAGTTCCAGGACAGCCAGTAGCCAGGACTATATACAGAGAAACCCTGTCTCGAACCCCCCCCCCAAAAAAAAACCCCTAAAATTCTAAAAAAAAAAAAAAAATCTTTGTAGTAAAAAAAAAAACCTATTTCTATGTGTTTCTGATATGTAAAGATGTTTTAGAGGGCTAAAGAGAGGGCTTAGCTTTTAAGAGAAGTAACTGCTCTTCCCTGAGGTCCTGAGTTCAATTCCCAGTAGTTACATGGTGGCTCACAAACATCTGTAATGAAATCTGATGCCATCTTCTGGTGTGTCTGAAGTCAGCTACAGTGTACTTATACATAAAACAACCAAATAAATCTTTTTTAAAAAAGTAGAATGTTCTAGAATCTGTCATACAGGTTCTCTGACTATTTGTATGGCTTGTAGCCTATTTTGGGTAAGACTAATGCCCCCTTGGCTCAGGAAGTATAATGAACACTGTAAAAAAACCACTGTTGTTTGCTCTCTCTCTGTAAGACACTATCTTGTGATACTTGTCTGGATTTTGATAGTTCCATAGCTGCATGCCCTGTTGATAAAATGGATCTGATTTTGCTTCTAATCTGCCCTTCCTCTCCTTTCTTCTCCTTTGATTGATTTCTTCCTCTTGCAAAAAAAAAAAAAAAAAAAAAAAAAAAAAAAATCCTTCACTCATCTTTTACATTCAAAATTCTTTTATGGAACTGGGGGGGGGGAGCAAAAGGAAGTAAAGACTTTTTTTTTTAAAGCTTTCTTTAAATGTATCACTTTGTTAAACTTCTCTACACCAGAAAACAAAACAAAACAACACACTGTTTATTTTAGTATCTGAGGCCATGATTTAAAGCCTGCTCATGTGACTAATTATGAAAGCAGGAAAACCACACTTTTAAAAGGCAGGAGGAAAAGTGAGCTCTTCAATCTACCTTCTGTTTCTACTGGGTTGCATTTCCAACAGATGGTAAGAGCTCCTAGGCAGCATGCCAGCTAGGAGCACTGACAGGCCCTGTTCTTACTTAGCAACGGCTCCTGGTCATTTCCATGAGGCCAGAGTGAGGATGGGAGAGGCATTAAGAGCGAGCTTTCACATTCAGCCTGAGCTGTCTACCAGAATTAACGTGACATAAAGGGATCATAGGCATGATAACACTTGGAAAGATGGTTGATTTCCTTGTACTGTAGAACTGGTCTGTGTTGCAAAGAACTAATGTGTGTGTGTGTGTGTGTGTGTGTGTGTGTGTTATCAAAGGTTATCTCTTCAGTATCGAGGACCACAGCCAGCATTAATTAAGCATGCCATTCACTGCTGGCAACCGCTTGGCTCACATGCTGGTTATTTTTTTTTTTTTTTTTATTTCTACTTAACTGTTTACTGATGTTAAAAAGAAAAAACAAAAAAAACCAAAAACCAAAATTCTAGAATCAACAAGGACATATATGTGACAGAGGAAACACGAACTTCTGACAATTAATATCCCATAAAAGTATGAATGACAATATCTGAAAATGCAGTTAGTTTTATAGAGCAAGTAAAATTTATTCATGGCTAGATCTGCAAGGAAACCTGGGTAAATACTGACAAAGTCACAAGGCGCTGAATAACTTTGCAATGCTGATGACATTTCTTGTGCAGTGTAATGAAGGGATGTTAGCATTTCCTCAAGTGAGATGGAGGCTGCCGGGTAAGAAGAGGAAACTGCAATTTCCTTAAAAAGTAAAACATTTGAAATAAAAGGAGAAGGTAACGGGAGAGGTTGCAATTTCAGAGAACACTAGAAAGAGCATTGTGCTCAGCTTCAAATGCCCACAAGAATTTCAGTAACACATCATTGAATTTGAAAGTGAAATTGGACAACAAAAGCGTTAGGAACATCAAGACCATTTCAGTTAGAAGACCCAGTCAAAAGCAAATACTTTCACAGATCATTTCTTCCTGGCTCTCACTACCTACCAGTACCTCTACCTTACCCAGCTTCTATATGGACATTCTCCACTCCAGCAGTGGCCTAGGGTTGGTAAGCTATTCAACTAGCCTTTAAGTGACTAGAAAAGGTTTCATTCTTCACATTTGTATGCTACTTGCCAGTATTTGTATGCTACTTGCCAGTCTAGGAGGTTTCCGTAAGGGTTGAACGTTCCATGGCTGTACACGTCCTCAGGGAGCCTCCAGATTACCATACTCTGGGCTTGATATCAAGTCCAGCTCTCTTGTTACGGTCTGGTTGTGCACCCTGCTTATTCTAGGCTCACATTCTGACTTTCCATTAGCTGGACTTTCTGTGTAATGCGTTCTTATCCCTTGTAAGGCCCCAGGGGAAGTAGGTGATATGCCTCTGGGGAGGTTCTTTCTACAGAATGGAAAATCATGTAATGGTAGATTAAGCTTCTTCCTCATTTCCCTTCTTCTTCTTTGAAGGATCCTCAGGACAAAGAAAATATTCAATCTCTTTGTAGAAATCTTCTGTGGTTGCTTTGTCAAATCAGGAAGTCAGGTCTTTGTTATGCAGAGAAGGCATGAAGTGAGTTGTATTGAGTGTAAAATCAGGGTAGAGGAATGACTTTGCTTTATTTGGGACAAATGTGACAGCTGGAACATTCTCATCCACCATGTCCTTCTTTCCACTATTAGAAGCCTCTAGCAGCTGCCATGTTTATCCTATCGAATGGAAGAAACATGCAAATATTCTTGGGAGAGGTGATAGATTGTACAAAACATCCACACAGTAACTGTGAGAATATCTGCCCATACATTGTTATCATTATGAATCTTTTTACCAATGTCTTGATCAAAGAGGCTGAGGACCAGATTTTTTTCAAAGGAAGAGAAATTCTTACAGAGAAAAAGGATGAAAGCATTTAATAGCCATGCTGTTCGGCTAAGTGAATACCTATATTGCCTAACTTGACAGCTAAGGCAAGTGTCTCCCATGGACAAAGCAACAGGTTGATTGTATAAGGGCCCTCAGGTATGTGAAGGCTCATTTCTCTTATCCAGAGAGATGTTTACTGAATGTGCTGGGTAACTGATCTTATGCACATAATTTTCTTATTGGAAAATTCTCAGGCTATAGAAGTGGCAGAAAATTCTCTAAATAAGTTGAAGTCAACAGTTTTATTGTAGAATTTCCTGGGTTATCTCTCAAATCAGAGGGAATTCTCTGCCTGCTTGTCACCTTTGAGGAGTGAGGGATATGCTTGTTGCTCAACTTTTTCCCCTATCCATTCTGATTTTTCCCAAGGAAAAAAATATATATTTTAATATATATGCACATATATTTTTTCCTGGATATTTTTCATCCTGGAGTTGTTTCCCTTCCTCATAGGTAGTCTCATGTATGAGAGAGCCCACATGTCATCACACCTTCTGGTAGTGGATGGAATTTCCTGCTTTTCTTGAGTAACTGCAGAGTTCTTGTTTGAGATGTTCACTCTTGTGAACCATGTGGAAATGTTGCTTGTAAGAGAGTGCATCCTTTTCTCTTCTCAGCTCTATGCCTACTAACTTGGAAACAATTTTGTTTTCTGTTGTTTTCTTTCAAATTCATCCACATTACTTTCATTAGGTAATTCAGTTAGTGACAAGAATATGTTGTATAAGACATCTCTTGAGAATATGCCAGAATTCTTATTACAAGATGTATTCCAGTCCAGTGAAACTGTCAAAACAAAATACCCCAGGTTAGAAAATGACTTTTGAAACATAAGACCAACAATGCAAGAAAATAAAAGGCATTGAACTAAACAAAATAGCAGTGGAGCAAAAAACTTTAGGATGTTGGAAATCCTCTTCACCCTACTTTTTTATGTAGAGCTAAATTTATCTTACCATAATAATTTATCATAGGGGGTAAATCAATCGTCTCTTCTAAAAGTACATTTTAAAAATTTGGAGAACCATAGAATCTTAAATATGGAGTGTAATTCAGTATCTTTTGGTCTACTGTTCCTCTTAAGAGAGTGTCTTGGCTTTGGGTTGCCTGGAAAACAGACTCGAAGACAAAAACTTTTGTATTACTGCTATAAGGGAGGGCTTTAGTGAAGCAGAGTGCCACAGTAAGGGGCATAGCAAAATGGGGAAGAAGACAGGAGAATCTCTTGTCAAGCCTATTGCTACTAAAGGATCCTATCTGCAGGACTCTCAATACATTTAAACTCTGTTCCAGGTAGTCATTTTGAGTGAGGAGTAACTAAGAATATGCTTATTTTATAGTCTAATAATTTTCTTTTTCTGTCTTTACTATGTTTCTGTCTTTACTACCTGCATACATTCTTGCTGATTTACTACAATTTCAAAAAATGTCTCACATTTATTTAAGGCTTTCTTTACCTGCAGTTACATTACTTTTTACCTGGACAATTATGGCATTCTGATGAGTGAGTCTACCTCGCACATCACTATCAGGTTAGTCTTATATTCTTCCTCCTCACAGAATTATCTGCAATTCTTCATCTAGGCTCTCCATGAGTTACTTTACATTCTTGTGTCTGCATGGGCCATTAATGATGAACTAATGTATAAGAAGTAAAAAATTCATTTCAAAGCAAATTAAGCAAAATAAGGACATACTGTACATCAAGCACGAGTCCATTATCACTTAGTTCCCTCGGTTGCTTGTGCATAGTTGTTTTGCGCACATATTTTCTTTGTGTTGTTGGATATATCTTAAAGTTGATGAAAAACAGCTGTAGACATTTTAAGTGCAGGGACCCAACACTAGAACAGTGTCTACTTCTTCTAATACTTAAGTAAAAAGAAATGTTTGCTAAAATTCAATAGAGGACCCTTTGATCTAATCAGACATATGCTTCTCCTATACCAACTCCCAATTAAACAAGATAAATAAGGCTGCCATGATGGACAAAGAATAAAGAGGGTAGAATTAAATATCGCTGGATCTTACAGTAGCTGAAAGGAGAGAAGAGGGAAAGACGTTGATGAGTTTTGGGCACCCAGCATCTGCTGGATCTAATCAGCTTGCCGTGCAGTTCCCTAACATCTAAGAAAATGATACTCATACTCAGCTGTGTGTCTTCCCTTTGTCTTGACAACCTAGTTACCCTGTACAGTACTCTTCTTTCACTGCAGTCTGTTACAGTCACATCTGTCCTCTAACTCCAGTCTTTAGCATGGTTTTGGTTTTAATCATTTAGATTTTGAAAAGGAAGGTCTTACAGCGAAGCCCAGGTGTGTTTGAAGCTCATGATTCCCCAGCCTTAGCTTCCAAAGAATCCCTCATGAATCTGAGTCCAACCACTAAACGGATACGATCTCTTCACCACCTTACCAATAAAATTATATGATTAATCTACTATATCATGTGATTACCTTATAGTCCAAGTCTGAAATATTTTTAGGTTACCCCATCCTGTTTCTAGAAGAAATCAACAGTCTTTATCTTGAATGGGCAATGTTTTAAAAGAAGAGAAATTATTTAAAAAATAATTATATGAACCTACATCTTTCTGCTTGGGTAGTTTCTTGGAAGTAGGAAATTTCTGTTTTTTTTTTTTTTTTCTAGCTTTATGGTTCTAGAATTTACCAGACTATATATCAACATTGCAGGGTGCACATATTATATACAAGTTAAAAAAAAAAAAAAGATAAGATAGTGTCATACTTTCTCGGATTGGCAAAAAAGAATCAATTTTTCAAAAAAGCAACCTAGAAAGAAGAAAAAAATAATTACCCGACTTTCATGGAAATGACTTAGAAGGTAAAGTGGTGGTGTGCAAACATGAAGAATCGAGTTAGTTCAAATCTTCAGCACCCATGTTTAAAGCTATACATAGTAGTGCACATCTGCAATCTCCTGCCAGCTGCAAATCTCTCATGCTACCAAAAAGAGCAAAGAAGAGATTATTGACATAACTTTAGAACCTACACTTTTCTGTAGAGGAGAGAATCCTACAGGACTCTACAATGTCACCTCTAGCTAGTGCCACACTTTAACAGAAGACTTTGCTTTCATTTATTACTGCGGCATCCACCGCAAATTTGCATTTCTCAAGATAGACGTTATGCTAGAGTTGAAACAAAACAAAGTAAAATTAGAAGGTGATCTTGTATCATGCCCAAGAGGCTCTAACTGCTGTTGCATTGTGGTAAAGTTTCTGTGTCTGCCTGACATTCAGGAAGGTACAGTAACTTGGGTGTTGACATTTTATTTTTGAAAAAGTTAGGTAATTTTATTTTGTAAATTCCACTGGGTATATATTATTAATATATATTGGGAAAGTTATATGATTTCCTGCCTCATAAGCTTCATGAATTAATTAAGGATGATACTAATAACCAGGCTTTCGAACTGAGAGAATTAAAATGGAGGTTAAAACTGTTGGTGATGATCGAATTGCCCTGGATTATAGCCTCTAGCTACATGGATCCACTGAGAACTTAAACTGTGACTAATCTAAGCAAATGCACTTATGCTTTTACACAGTTTAATTCACTTTAATTATATTTAAATGGCTACTGGATACCATATTGCACTAGTATAATAAATAATAACTCCCAAATAACTCTTAGATATTTACGGTTTCTTCTCAGAATAATAGGCTCCCAAAAAGGTTTCCTAGAGATTACAGGAAGATATGTGTTTTTTTAAAAGGGATGATCCGACTAAAACTAGATGTACATATCTCTGTGTTTAAGGAGTTTAGTAAATATCAACGTGTTTTCGTGTTTCTGTTGCTGTGATAAAACACTGTGATCACATGCAATGTGGGGAAGAGTTTATTTCAGATCACAATTTTATACCACAGCCCACCACTGAAGAATGTCAGGGCAAGAACTCAAGGCAGGAACCTGGCGTAGGAACTGAAGCAGAAACTATGGAAGATTGATGCTTACTGAGTTGCTCACCATGACTTGCTCCCCCTCATTTTTCTTACCACCCAGGACCACCTAATCAGTGTAGCACCACCCACAGTGGGCTGGGTTCTCTCACATCTATCATCAATCTGAGCACTTGAGAGGTATAGGCATGTGATACTCTGTGAGTTCAAGACCTGGCTACTCCACACAGTGAAAGCCTGGGATATATATAGAGTTAATAAACAAACAAGCAAATAAATAAGTATACACACATTTTTGTTTCTGTTCTTTTTTTTTTTTTCAGACAATCTATGTAGCTCTTGCTGTCCTAGAACTCCCTATATAGGCCAAGCTGACCTTAAACTCAGAGATTTGCCTGCCTCTGCCTGTCAAGTGCTGTGATTAAAGGCTGTGCTACTATGCCCAGCAATATTTTCTTTAAAAATTAGAAAATGTAATAGATAAACAACACCAAACTTTCTTCTTATTAATTTGATTACAATTTATAATCCTTTAGTTGTTTTTCTACCAATATTGAACCAAATTACCCATCAGGACTTTTGAAACCTGTGTGCCAAAAAACTACCCCTAAGGGTACCTAAACCACATATTAGTCCCCTATCTGATTTAGAATTGGTAAAGTTCCTTTCCCAATCTGTTGGTGGCCTTTTTGTCTTATTGACAGTGTCTTTTGCCTTACAGAAGCTTAGCAATTTTATGAGGTCCCATTTGTCAATTCTCAATCTTAAAACACAAGCCACTGCTGTTCTATTTAGGAATTTTTCCCCTATGCCCATACCTTCAAGGCTTTTCCCCACTTTCTTCTCTATAAATTTCAGTGTCTCTGGTTTTATATGGAGTTCCTTGATCCACTTAGACTTGACCTTAGTACAAGGAGATAAGAATGGATCAATTTGCATTGTTCTACATGATAACTGCCAGTTGTGCCAGTACCATTTGATGAAAATGCTGTCTTTTTTCCACTGGATGGTTTTAGCTTCCTTGTCAAAGATCAAGTGACCATAGGTGTGTGGGTTCATTTCTGGGTCTTCAATTCTATTCCATTGGTCTACCTGTCTTTCACTATACCAGTACCAT
>NC_034604.1:42446078-42452636 GCF_900095145.1 Mus pahari
ATAATATAAAAAATCCCTGCATCCCTGGAATGAAGCCTACTTGATCATGATAGATGATTGTTTTGATGTATTCTTGGATTCGATTGGCAAGAAGTTTATTGAGTATTTTTGCATCGATATTCATAAGGGAAATTGGTCTGAAGTTCTCTATCTTTGTTGTGTCTTTATATGGTTTAGGCATCAGAGTAATTGTGGCTTCATAGAATGAATTGGGTAGAGTACCTTCTGTTTCTATTTTGTGGACTAGTTTGAGAAGAATTGGAATTAGGTCTTCTTTGAAGGTCTGATAAAACTCTGTACTAAACTCATCTGGTCCTGGGCTTTTTTTTTTTGATAGGGGGACTATTAATGACTGCTTCTATTTCTTTAGGGGATATAGAACTGTTCAGGTCATTAATCTGATCCTGATTTAACTTTGGTACCTGATATCTGTCTAGAAATTTGTCCATTTCATCCAGGTTTTCCAGTTTTGTTGAGTATAGCCTTATGTAGAAGGATCTGATGGTGTTTTGGATTTCCTCAGGATCTGTTGTTATGTATCCCTTTTCATTTCTGATTTTGTTAACTAGGATACTGTCCCTGTGCCCTCTAGTTAGTCTGTAAGGGTTTATCTATCTCGTTGACTTTCTCAAAGAACCAGCTCTTGGTTTGGTTCAATCTTTGAATAGTTCTTTTTGTTTCCACTTGGTTGATTTCAGCCCTAATTTTGATTATTACCTGCCATTTATTCCTCTTGAGTGTTAGTTCTAGAACTTCTAGGTGTGCTTCAGGCTTCTAGTATATGCTCTCTCTATTTTCTTTTTGGAGGCACTCAGGGCTATGAGTTTTCCTCTTAGGACTGCCTTCATTGTGTCCCATAAGTTTGGATGTTGTGGTTTCATTTTTATTAAACTCTAAAAAGTCTTTAATTTCTTTCTTTATTTCTTCCTTGACCAAGGTATCATTGAGTAGAGTGTTTTTCAGTTTCCACCTGAATGTGGGCTTTCTATTCTTTATGCTGTTATTGAAGATCAGCTTTAGTCCTTGGTGTTCTGATAGGATGCATGGGATAATTTCAATATTTTTGTACCTGTTGCGGCCTGTTTTGTGACAGATTATATGGTCAGTTTTGGAGGAGGTACCATGAGGTATTGAATATCCTTTTGTTTTAGTATAAAATGTTCTGTAAATATCTATTAACTCCATTTGTTTCATAACTTCTGTTAGTGTCCATGTGTCTCTGTTTATTTTCTGTTTCCAGGATCTGTCCATTGGTGAGAGTGGGGTGTTGAAGTCTCCCACTATAATTGTGTGAGGTACAATGTGTGCTTTTAGCTTTAGTAAATTTTCTTTTTTAAATGTGGGTTGCCTTGCATTTGGAGCACAGATGTTCAGAATTGAGAGCTCTTCTTGGTATTACCTTCAATGATTATGAAGTGCCCCTCCTAATCTTTTCTGATAACTTTAGGTTGGAAGTCAATTTTATCTGATATTAGAATTGCTATTCCTGCTTATTTCTTGGGACCATTTGCTTGATAAAAATTTTTTCCAGCCCTTTACTCTGAGGTAATATTTGTCTTTGGCACTGAGGTGGGTTCCTTGTATGCAGGAAAATGCTGGGCCCTGTTTAAGTATCTAGTCTCTGTCTTTTTATTGTGGAATTGACTCCATTGATGTTAAGAGATATTAAGGAATAGTGATTATTGCTCCCTGTTATTTTTGATGTTATTTTTATGTTTGTGTGGCTATCTTCTTTTGGGTTTGTTGAAAGAAGATTACTTTCTTGCTTTTTCTAGGGTGTAGTTTACCTCCTTGTGTTTGTGTTTTCCATCTATTATCTTTTGTATGGCTGGATTTGTGGATAGATATTGTCTAAACTTGCTTTTGTCATGGATTATTTTGGTTCCTCCTTCTATGGTAATTGAGAGTTTTGCTGGGTATAATATTCTGTGCTGGCATTTGGGTTCTTTCAGGGTGTGTATGACTTCTGCCCAGGATCTTCTTGCTTTCATATTCTATGGTAAGATGTTTTGTGTAATTTTGATAGGTCTGCCTTTATATGTTACTGATCTTTTCCCCTTACTGCTTTCAGTATTTTTTCTTAGTTTAGTGTATTTGGTGTTTTCATTATTATGTGACAAGCAGAATTTCTTTTCTGGTACAGTCTATTTGGAGTTCTGTAGACATCTTGTATGTTCATGGTTATCTCTTTCTTTTGATTAGGATGTTTTCTTCTGTAATTTTGTTGAAGATATTTACTGGCCCTTTAAGTTGTGAACCTTCTCTTTCTTCTATACCTATTATCCTTAGGTTTGGTCTTCTCATTGTGTACTGGATTTCCTGGATGTTCTAGGTTAGGAGATTTTTGCATTTTCTTTGAATGTCATGTCAATGTTTTCTCTTGTTTCTTCTGCACCTGAGATTCTCTCTTCTATCTCTTGTAATCTGTTGGTGAATCTTGCATCTGTGACTCCTGACCTCTTTCCTCAGTTTTCTATCTCAAGTTTTTTTCTCCCTTTGTGATTTCTTTACTGTTTCTATTTCCATTTTTAGATCCTGGATGGTTTTGTTCAGTTTTTTCCCCTATTTGGTTGTGTTTTCCTGTAATTCTTTAAGGGATTTTTGTGTTTTCTTTTCAAGGTCTTCTACCTTTTTACTTGTGTTCTCCTGTATTTCTTTAAGGGAGTTTTTTATGTCCTCCTTAAAGTCCTCTATCATCCACCAAGAGATGTGATTTTAAACCAGAGTCTTGCTTTTCTGGTTTGTTAGAATAACCAGGGCTTGCCATATTTTCTGATCATTCCAAGTAGTTTTGTTTTTTGTTCCATATGTTTTTGCCCTTGCCTTTCACCATCTGGTTATCTCTGGCATTAGGTGGCCTTGCTGTCTCTGATTTTGGCTTGTCCCTCCTGCAAGCCTGTGTGTCAGTATTCCTGGGAGACCAGTTCTCTCTGGGATGAATTTATGTATTGGGAGCTATAGTACAGGGTCAGCTCTTGGGTGTGGACAGAGACCTGAAGGATCCTGGCTCCAGCTGATCTTTGCTTCCTGTGTCCTGATGGCTGTGGGAGTGTCTCTATTGGGCCAGGAATATCAAGAAAAGTGTTGGTCTTACCGTGCTTGCAGGTGTTTAGGCACTCCTTGGTAGTAGCTTTATCCTGGAGGTATTTGTATATTTAGTTCTGTGGCACAGGATCAGCTCTGGGTGCAGATCAAAACTAGAAGACTCCTGTCCCAGGCAGCTCCTTGGTTCCTGTGTCCTGAGGGTTCTTGGCTGGTTCCTCTGAGCAGCAGTGGTGGTCCTACCTGTGCTCCCATGTCTGTCTGCACTCTTGGGAGGCTAGCTCTCTCCTGGCAACACCTTCGTATTGAACTCTGTGGCACAGGTCCCACTCCAGGCACCGCCTAGGGGCAATCTTATGTAGGTATTTTCTCAATTCAGGCTCCTCTTCCCAGACACCTCTAGTATGTGTTAAATTGTCAAAATACCAATCAAGACACATGCAAATTGTGTCCCGATTTTCTGTGATTTAGGTATTCTTTAATTTGTTCCTGTCATACATTTTGCTGTATGTGTTTGGTTCCCAAATCCTTCCCCACAATGGAATTTTTATCTGATTTGTTTATTTGTTCATATTCTCATGACCAATTTTATGTCAACACAATGAAGAACATATGGGGGTCAATATGGACACATAGTTGTAGTAGGAATATTAAGAGAGAAGGCAGAAAGGCTTTCTTTGAAAAACAGCCAACAAATGCTTCTTGAGCAATTAGCATATTCTCCTTTCTTTTCTGGGCCCTTGAGAGGTCAATCAGTTCGTAAAAAATGATTGTAGGTTGACTTATACTTTACATTCTAGTAAAATAAATAATAGACATTTTAAAGACTATCAACTATTGTAAAGATACGAAAAAAAAAAACAAACCTAGAGCAGGGTGAAAGGTATGTATGCATATGCTATGTAAAATATGTTGGCCAGAGAAGACTGAGTGTAGAAACAAGCTGAATAGTGTGAAGGATTTGGCTGAGTTCGTGGGGTGTTTAGGGAGTTGAAACTTGGAATGGGGGAATCATAAGGTTTAGGCTGGAAGCATCTTTGGGATACTGCGGGGACTATGAATTGCTCACTGTGTCTAGACATGAGTGACCCAAGTATATTGTGTGTGAAGAGGTCAGAGAGGTAGTGGGGGGTAAGTTTTGCTGGGTATGTGGAAGGGCCATTGAAGTCATTGACTCAGCGGTAGATAGGAAGGTGGGGCAGCCAGCAGATGCTGTCTTTCTCTACCCAAGCGTGTGCCTTGTGGTTAGGCAATGCCTTGGCTCCCACCAAACACTTTAAAATTTCCAGGCAATATGTAGGTTTCAAGGAAAATTCCAGATTCAAAATATTTGCTTTTAGTTTTTAACCAAATTTCGTATGTGCTAGCGCATTTTCCATAAGTCAATTAAATTTTCTCATGAGTCAACTGTTATTGACTAAATCAACATGTCCCAAAATATTTAGGACAGTTTTAATTGTTCAAAGTAAATTAGTTGGAAAAATTGTTTTAGGAGCTGGTTGAAAGTAGAGTGAAATTATACCAAAAATGGGGGCGGAATTTAAACCTTGTAAAAGGAGTGAGCTATATTTGATAAGCATGAATACCTGGGGTTACTTCCTGTCTCTGGGGATTCATTTCTGGTATAAATCCTCATATTTAAACTGAGGTTTAAATCTATCTCAGAAAGTAAAGGTATATTGTACAGGCCTACCAACTTTTGTTTGATTCCCAATATAAAGGTGGATATAGAAAAATCTACTCCCAAGTGTTGTCTTTGGGCCTCTAAACTCAGCCCCTTCCACACACAGGTGCGCACACACAGATACACAGACAATAAATATAAACTAAAATTTCACAGACCCACATTTAGATAATGGGTTAGATAATGAGTCTCTCTATTATTTTTCTGCTATCAATATATAACTGCTTAATTTCCAAATAATAAAAGCCTCTGAGCATGAAGACCACCCTGCTTTCTTTATGACCATTACGTCTATGTTGGATAAGTCTCACAGATCTCTCATTTTATTTTATAAAGCAGCTTATCTGAAGAAGCCTGCAATACAGTCTCAGGAGCTGTCTGTAACTGGGACGACAGTGGATCATTTTCAGAACTGCAGCCACAGTCAAAGACAGAAGAGGGTGGCTCCTTTTCTCCTAACTAAATGTTTGCATATAGAAGCAACTTTGTGACTTGAATAGTTGTAGTATTCTACATACGTATATAATTTTGTGTAAACCCCAACATATTGCTGTATTTTAGGATCCTGAGGTGGAGGGAACAAGCAAATCAATTGGAGGTAGACTGATTTACATGGCTCATCTTAGGCTCCATTTACTTTTCAATGGTGTGAAAGTGTTACACATTGGCTAGACACAGTTCTTCAGATAGGGAATTTGGTCTGATCTCAGAGCCACAAAGCTACTATATAGAATAGTGTCATAGAGTTTTTCTTTATGTTCCTGTCGTAATTTTACACTTCAGCTCTTAAATGTATGTCTTTAATCTGTTTGTGAGTTGATGTCACTATCTGTCCAAATGAGGTAATAATTCAATTTTGTGAATATGGATAAGCATTTTCCTCAACATATTTATTGGAAAGACTATGCTTCCCTACTTATACATCCTTTGCTCCTTTGTCAGAAATCAATCAATGAGGGGTCTACTTCCAGATTTTATTCCTGCTTCATTAGTTAGTATGTTTTATTGACAGTCTATTGTTTTTTTAAATTATTTTATTAGATATTTTCTTCATTTACATTCCAAATGCTATCCCGAATGTCCCCTATACCCTCTCCCCGCCCTGCTCCTCTGCCCACTCACTCCCACTTCTTGGCCCTGGCGTTCCCCTCTATGGGGCATATAAAGTTTGTAAGACTAAGGGGTCTCTCTTCCCAATGATGGGTGAATACACCATCTTCTGCTACGCACGAAGAGACACGAGCTCTGGGGGTACTGGTTAGTTCATATTGTTGTTCCACCTATAGGGTCGCAGACCCCTTCAGCTCTTTGGGTACTTTCTCTAGCTCCTCCATAGGGGGCCCTGTGCTCCATCCAATAGCTGTCTGTGTGCATCCACTTCTGTGTTTGTCAGGCACTGGCATAGCTTCACAAGAGGCCACTATATCAGGGTCCCTTCAGCAGAATCTTTCTGGCATGTGCAATAGTGTCTGGGTTTGGTGGCTGATGATGGGATGGATCCCCAGGTGGGGTAGTCTCTGCATAGCCCATTCTTTTGTATTAACTCCAAACTTTGTCTCTGTAACTCCTTCCATGGGTATTTTGTTCCCTATTCTAAGGAGGAATGAAGTATCCACTCGTTGATCTTCCTTCTTTTTGGTTTTCTTGTGTTTTGCAAAATGTATCTTGGGCATTCTAAGATTCTGGGCTAATATCCGCTTATCAGTGAGTTCATATCAAGTGACTTCTTTTGTGATTGGGTTAACTCACTAAGGATGATATCCTCCAGATACATCCATTTGCCCAAGAATTTCATAAATTCATTGCTTTTCATAGCTGAGTAGTACTCCATT
>NC_034604.1:42454147-42461647 GCF_900095145.1 Mus pahari
TATGCTTTTAAATCTGAGTCTTTCTTTTCGGGTGTGTTGGGGTATCCAGGACTGGCTTAGGTGGGAATGCTGGGTTCTGATAATGGTGAGTGGTCTTGGTTTATGTTAGTAAGATTCCTATGTTTGCCTTTAGCTATCTGGTAATCTCTGGAGTTAGTTGTTATAGTTGTTTCTGGTTGAAGCTTTTTCCTCCTGTGATTTTGTTAGCCTCTGTCAGCAGTCCTGGGATTCCAGTTCTCTCCTGAGTCTCAGTGGTCAGAGTACTTGCTGCAGGCAAGCTCTCCTCTAGCAGGGAAGGTGCATAGAGGCCTGGCATTCAGATCTGCCTCCTTGCTTAAGATGTAGGCCCCAAATGGGGCCTGTCCCAGAAGATGTGTTGCTTCTGCAGCTTGCACACTCACCTGCACAGGCTAGAATCCGAGGGAGCCTGGACACGATATGTCTCTCTCACCAGCTCTGTCAGACAGAGCCCTCCTGGGTGGCCACCTTTCCTCTGGTGGGGAAGGTGCCCAGATGTCTGGATTCTGAAACAGGGTGTGTCCCAGAAGCTAGATTGCTTCTGTCTGTCCCAAAACTATGTCACTTCTGCAGTCCACCCTCTCACCAGTTCAGACTGGAGCCTAGGCGAACTGGAGCAAAGATGGCTCCCATAACAGCTCAGGCAGTGAGAGCGCTCCCGGGCGGACACCTCTGCTCTGGTGGGGATGGTGCCCGGATGTTGGAGCCAGAACCAGGTCTGTCCCAGAAGCTGTGTTGCTTCTGCAGTCTGCCCTGTCCCCCAGCAACGACTGGAGCAAAGATGGCTCCCTTACCAGCTCAGGTACTGAGAGCGCTCCCTGGCAGACACCTCTGCTCTGGCGGGGATGGTGCCTGGATGTCTGGAGCCTGAAACAGGTTCTGTCCCAAAAGCTGTGTTGCTTCTGTAATCTGCCCTCTCCCTGGCAAAGACCGGAGCCTGGGTACACCGGAGCAAAGATGGCTCCCTTACCAGCTCAGGCAGTGAGTGCCTAGTTAATATGTTTTATGCTGGTTTAGGTCATAATCAGTTAATTATTTATTTTGAAATTTGGAATGCAGTTTCTTTGTATTTGGTACAAGATTGTGTTAGGAGAACAGATCTTCCTGTACTCCAACCACCCAGTAAGCTGAAGCAGGAGGATTGGTAGGTTAAGGGTTACCATTACTGAAAAGAAGGTTCTAAGACAACCTGCATTGTATAATCTACCTTCTTAGTGTTCAGGTTATTTAGACCTTTTATGGTTCCATGTCTATTTGAGGAATCTCATCTACTGACAGGTGTGTCAGGATGTTCCTGAGAGTGAAATAGCTCTAGTCTCATGCTTCATTCTATACTCCTGCTCTGTCTTTGATTCCTCCCCCCCCCCAGGTTCATTTTCATGTGTCCCTGAAGCAATTCTCTTAGGGTAGAAAAATTTGGAAACTTTTCTGTGTCTGGATGCTGTATCTTGGCTTAGATTTTGGGAATTTTCAATCATTGTTTTTGTGTATATACTTTCCCAACATTTTTATTTCTCTGTTTCTAAAACTCTTGCTATGAAGAGGTTAGTTTGCTGGTTGATCACCTATAATACCACTGAGGAGAAAGGGCTCATTTTACTTTAGAGTTCTGAGTTACAGTCAATTATGACAGTGCTAGGTTATGTTCCATTGCAGCAATTCTAGTTTATAGTCCATTATGGTAGTTCTAGGTTACACTACTGTGATGGTTATTCTAGGTTACATGCCATTATGGTGATTCTAGGTTATAATCTATTATGGCAGTTCTAGGTAATACTCTGTTATGTCAGTTCTAGGTTATACTCTGTTATGTCAGTTCTAGGTTATACTCTGTTATGTCAGTTCTAGGTTATACTCTGTTATGCCAGTTCTAGGTTATACTCTGTTATGCCAGTTCTAGGTTATACTCTGTTATGCCAGTTCTAGGTTATAGTCCGTTATAGTTGTTCTAGATTATAGCCCAATATGGTAGTTCTAGATAACATTCCTATGAGAGTTAGTCTTGACTGACAACTTAACTATATCCAGAATTGGCTAAAACCCAAATGCCGGACCTACTTGTGAGAATTTTTTCTTAATGAAATAATTTGAAGTGAAAAGACCCACTTCTAATCTTGATCTTTGAGATGGGAAGATACACTTTTTTTGAATTAGGATTTTTTTATTGGATATTTTATTTATTTATATTTCAACTGAACTTGTGTCCTCTGAAAGGGCAGCAAGTCCCCTTGGTCACTAAACAACCTTTCAAGCCCAGTCTTGCTCCTCTTTTCCTCCTGTCCCAAATTCCCAAGTGCTGGGATTACTGACACGTGTCTTCTCACCTGATTACTATGGTGCAGGCAAGCTCTCTACCAACTGAGACCACTCTTACTGTCACATTTTGTTTGTCTATCTTCATTTGGATTTCTTCAATATTCTTTTTATATTCAATTAAAAAAAATCTTGGCTTTGTCTCTATCATTTTGTTTTCAGAGTTGTTTTAGTGATATTATGTGTGTACCTATGATTAGGTTTCCAAATTATTTTGTGTTAATTTATATCATTTCATAAAAATATAAACTATCAGCATAGAAGTATTTTCCATCCTTTATATTGTCATATATATGGATATATAGTATGATTCCCAACTAAGCCCTTCCTTTATAAATTGTATTGATTATGGTATTTTACCTCATCAATGAGAAGGTACAGAGAATGATTCAGATACAGAGGATTTGATTTGACTTAAGGTGTAATGCAGATAAACAACCCTTTTTGTACCCAGCAAGAAACAGAGGTTTGGAATACGACTGATGATCAGAAGTTGATAACACTGGTGGAATCCAAGTCTTGTCTTCTGCCTGCCTTAGTTTTATCAGTGAAGAGAAGCAAGATTGACACTTATAAATGAGGAAAAGGAAGAGGGCGTGAAGATTTGGAGAGTAATTTATTAAACAGACATTTGAGAGCTGGGAGAAGTAGTAGTTGTCGGAGTGTTTTAATTTTTTGTGAATATGTTAAATTTAGCAAGGAGTATTTAGTCCTGGATCTTTTGTCTGACTTTCTAAGTACTTCATAAATGCTTTTAATATGAAGAGCCATTTCTTCCTTCATTTTCACATAGGGCAGCATCGTGAGTAAATACAGGAAACCTCACGGAAATGAAAAAAGAAAAAAAACAACAACCTCTTGAAAAGCAATGTTCTAGTGGCATTTGCAACTGGATAGGTTAGGTTCTTATGTTGAAGCCTAGGCGTATTTAATAATGAGAAAATATAAAGTTTTTGGAGTTGAGCAGTCATATGTTTACTAGGATATTTAAGGAAGCTTATCTTGCAAATGTGCTTTAGATAGTGTCCCAAGGAGAGAGAGCCAGGCACACTAGTGAACGCAGTCCTCTTATTACCTGCTCCACGGTGAACACTGAGACCTTGTCTCACTGGCTCTCTGCCTTCCTGCTTTCATCAGTGCTTCTGGGGTCTTTGATCTGGAGAGACATTCATACTCACATTGCTAGTCCTGCCTAGCTCCCTTTAATTACACAAAACATCCTTGCAGCTCCGAATGGCTTGGTTCCTTCACTACACATTTGCATATTGTGATTCTGTGTTAGTTTCTGAACTTTCTACCAATCCATAAAGAAAACCATGGAGCACAACATGTGTAAGATTCTTTGGTAATGGTTTAAGATGCTTGGGGCAAGGAGAAAGGAAGAAACTCGGAGACTAGTCCCTGCATCTATTATAGGTCATTGGGATGGAGGTTCAGAACCAGGGCAGGGCAGGGTTTGCTCCTAGGGAGTTATCATGTTGAGATGGGACAGTACTGAAAATGCAAGCATTCTCAATTATGCTTTGGCAGCTTTCTATTTTGTCCTGACGAAAAATTAAATACAGTGAAATTGCTTATGAAGTGATAATACCTCATAGAACTAGGAAAAACAGCACTTTCAAACACTCACCTGGACTGTGTTTGTCTTGTCTTTAGTTGGATCTGTGTGCTAAATCATGTCACTACCACTGACATTCCATCCCAGCCATGCCAGAGATCAGCAGGCATGGAGACTGGGTTTTTTTCCATTCTTATTTTATTTTTCTCTCAGATCTGATTTTCTCTCCACTGTAGAGTCTCAGATACATGGTCACAGCAGGTTATAGTGCACACTATTTAGACTGAAAACTATTTATCTCCATTAATGGATGTTAGGATGTCAGATAGTCTGTATCTTAGCTCCTAGGCATTAGCTCAAAAGGGATTTATTTCATAAGAAATTTACCAGGGAGATAATTTATTGAGGGAAATGTTGTATAGAAATTGAGGCAGTAATGAAAAAAAAAAAAAATTCTTCCAAAAGACTCAGAGACCCTTCAGTGTTCTTCTCCCTCACACAAGGCCATTTCTTGGTGCAGATAGTGTCATGATAAGTCAGGGCTTCCTTTTATATGAAAATAATTAACTTTGTCTTATGTCTTCATGCCAAGCTGAAATGCTTTTCTGATTAAGTGAATGGTTTTTTTTTTTTTTTTTAATCACGAAATCACTAATTTCACATTGTTGGTTCTGCAAAAATCTATAGTATAGAATTGTTAGCAAAGAGCCGCAGACTCTAAACCCCTTAATTTTGAAGAGAAATCCCGGCCATTGGTGCTTTAACTATATCCAACTATTCACATATCACTAAATAATTCATTTTATTTTATATGTGGATTGCCATGTATATTTACATAGATAATTTACTTTCCAATCTTTCATTCCTTGGAAAAAAAAAGTAACTGTGCATTTGATGATAAATACCATCCAGAGAAATGTCTGGAAGGTGGATGTTAACTCAATTTTAATTTCCATTTATTTATCATTTCCTCTTTTTTTTTTTTTTTTAAACCAAATGCATCCAGAGTTGGGTACATGCCAATTTTTTTCCCAGACAATTTTGTGATGGTCCAAGCTGAAATATCTGTTTTCCTGAGAAAAACTACCACAGCAATCTCATGCATTTTCATTTAATTTATTCTTTTAATGTCAGGAAGAAAACCGACTGAGCAAGCATGGCAGTGATATTTCACCAGTTAAACTTGTTATTTTGGAAGCACTATTTGGATTTAAACAGAATGTGAGTGTTCTGACCTCTAAGTTCCCAGCCCTGCACACCATCTAACTGGTCACATCTTCTTGTGGATATTTCCAGAGTCACCATTTAAATCCCCTGACGGGTGGGAGATGCTGTGCCCTGATCAGAAAGTGAAATACTGGGGCCTCCTGACAATATTTATTAATCATATTGATGTATTTTTTATTACCTGGATAAAAATATATTTTCATTCAGAAATGATTATTAAGATAGGTTAAAAGTAGGTACCTTTAAATATGACGGTAGAGAAAATATCCTATAGAGCACAGTTATATCCCTGGAGTGCCAAAAGGCATGTAAAGTAAGTGATTTGTAGAGGTGTGGAGGAAAAATAATAGAAGGAAGGAAGGAAGGGATGGAGGGAAGGAAGGGAGAGAGAGGAGAGAGAGAGAAAGAGAGAGAGAGAGAGACCTCAGTTGGGGACTGTCAGTGGAAACCATGAGTGAAGCCTGTCTTCTCCACCTTCAGTTCCGCCTTGGAAACAGCCTCCTGTCTTAACGCTTATTGCTATCTTGATACATTACTCTCACAATTGGCCTGGACTACTTAGGGCTATATAAAAATTCACAAAGGGACGAGAGAAGAAGGTAAGAAAGCTGATGTGTATCGACTTTTATGTGTCAGACAAACCACTAAGTGAGTTATCACATTTAATTTTATCAATAGCTCCATTATCCAGTGAAGAATTCAAGAAAAACTCTTAGGCAACCCTGGATGTATCACGATAGGAAAGTCTGTGGTGTGATTACTTTTCTAAAAGCTGTAGCGTAAGCATGATTCTCACAAGTCAGTAAGTTCATCATGGACTCCTAGGAAGAATCTTCTCATGTCCTGTGTTTTTAGGACCGGGAAACTATTGAGGAATTTTTACACCTTAAAAGCTTAAACATTTAATTTTTGAGCTGAAAAATTTCCCTGCTATCCTGTAGAAGGATAAACATCTACATAATTGATTAAGCCATTTTTAAAATTTTACTTGTATAAGAAAAACTTGCAATTTCAAAAACAGAGTCCAAGTTATATTGTTTGTGGAAATAGCAATCTATATTGTCTTTAAGTGTTACTTCCTCAGTTAATGTCCTTCCGCCCTGACTCCAACCTTCTGGTTCTTTTGGGTGGGAGAACATACTCTTTCCTATATGTTCATATCTTTGATAGCAGCTAATATCATATGCAGATAAGTAGAAGTAGCCTGTGCCCTTTTCTCAGAGCCCTCATTTATGACTAGCATGTCCTATAGTGTTTGAATCTACTTTTATGAGAGGTCTGTTTTAAACATAACTTTGAATGGAGTTAGTGATGTTCATTATTTAAATCTGAAATAAATTGTTGGCTATTTAGTGGACAGACTGTGTTTTGGCCAACTTCTCTTCTGCTTCTGGTGCTCAATCTTTGTTTAAATCATTTATTGGTCTTTGTGTTAATGGAAAATGACTGACCTTAGATTATACTTCTGACTCTTATTCAAGCGAGTAAACAATTTAGGCAATTGTCTGTAAATTCTGGATGCTAGCCCCTTGACTGAAGTGTAGCTGGTAAAGATTTTCTCTGTTGTTCTGTGGACTGTGTGTCTGATCGCTCTGCTAATGGCTTCCTTTGTTCTGCAGGAACCTTATTCTCCTGTAGTCCCATCTGTTGATACTTGGTGCTGTTAACATTCTGTTTAGAAAGTTCCTTCCTGCCCCAGTGCCTTCAAGAACATTTCCCATGTTTTCCTCTAAAAGTCTTTTGTTCTTGTTGTTTCAAGTTTTAAATTAAGATCTTTGACTGATTTTGAACTGATTTTTGTACAAATTGAAAGATAACAAATCTAATTCAATCCTTTTGCAGGTGAGTATCCAGTTTTGCCATCACCATTTACTGAATAGTTTCTTTTTTTTTTTTTCAATGTATGTTCCTCTTTTGTCAAAAGTTAAGTGGGCATAGCCTGTTGATTAATTTCCAGGACCTAAATTGTATTCTTTTGGCCCCCTCTCTGTTTTTATGACAGTACCTGGATCTCTTTATCATTTTGGCTCTGTAGTATTATTTGAGGTTGACTCTTGTAATACCTCCAGCACCATTCATACTTCTTATGCACTGGCTATTTTTCATCCTTTGTGGTTCCATATGAATTCTTGGATTGCTTTTTCTAAATATGTGAAACAGGAACTAAAATTGGAAATCGGCAAATGGGCAAATTAATTGAATAGACAATTAAAAAAAAAAAAGAAAGGAGAAAAATCCACCAATGGTCAATAACTATTTAAAAAGTTTCCAACACCTAGGTATCAAAGAAATGAAAAATAAAATTACTTTGACATATCACTTCACCCCTGTAAGAATGGCTGTTATGAAGAACTACGACAACAAATGTTGGAGAGGATATGATG
>NC_034604.1:42462887-42465597 GCF_900095145.1 Mus pahari
TCCTCCTCCCTCCCTTCCTCCCTCCCTCCTTCTCTCTGTGTCTTCTTTCTTTCTTTCTTTCTTTCTTTCTTTCTTTCTTTCTTTCTTTCTTTCTTTCTTTCTCTCTCTCTTGAGTATGAATACATAAAAATGGTATTTGATAGTAAATGTATAAAATCAAATGCAAAGTTATAAGGCTCTCAATGGTGATTCTAAAGGCATAGAAGTTCATCAAGATTTATAGTCTTTGGGTCTGGGAAGTAATTGTTTGAGTGGCTACATTAGTCACAATAAACTGATTAAAAACAATGATTAATTATTTAGCTAAAACTATTTTCATGTGTGATTCACAAATACAGAAATATTCCTAACAAAAAATATTCCTTCAAACCTTATCCTATTTTTAAAAATATATACTATGGCTGTATGTACAGGTCTGGAAATTTTGAACAGCTGGGTTTGTTTGTCCAGAATGTTCCATGTTGTGACTTTGAATCAAACACAATCTTCAAAAAATTTATTAAGAGCTTCTCCTGTTCTTATTGCTGGGGACAGTATGAAGCTGAAAGGATTTCCAGCTCTAATGACTTTGCCAGGTTTGAAAAACCAATTTAATAGTGCTTGAGACCCCTTTATGAATGTGAAGTTCCCCACTGCTTTTGAGGGGCAGCCTATTGCCCTAGGAACTTTGAACAATCACCGAAGAAGACATTGCACCAGGAGGGTGGAAATGGTGCATATTAACTGCAGCAACTGCACACAATCCACGATGAATGGCTGGTCCTCTTTTCCCCTCCATCCCTTGTGATTAGAAATAAATTTGTTAGGTATGTCCACGAAACTAATTACATCATCATGAGGAATATCCAGTGGGGAAATCTTTTCTTTTCAGATCAAAAGGATGGCTAGCAGCTTCTGTGCTCAATCTAGTCATCTGTAGGAGAGAGTGCCAGGGAAGGGATAGCAGCTTGACGCCCTGGGAGCATCTGCTCACAGAAAAGGGTAGGATATTAACCATGTACTGGGGAGGCAGCTGCAAAGCACACAGTAAACAGGAATCAGGGGAAAGCTCACCCAGTCGGAGGAGACAGTGAGAAGGGAGCTGATGGAAACTGAAGACAGCGCACGGAGACGATCTTGTTTTTAAAAACCACCATCAAGAAGGAGTCCTGTTTTGTTACCAGTTCTGATGTTTTTCCTCCCACAGTATCTTTCCCCTCACATACAAATAGGGCCAGGAACTGTTGCTAGGTTGTTATGAAGGCTAAATATGCTAATTATAAGGCACTATATATATCATAGTTTTTATAGACTAATACCAATCAGCATTATTTGGGTTTGGTTTTTGATATTTTTACAGTTTGGAGGAACCGATCCAGAGTCTTGGCCATATTAGAGAGACACACTATTATTGAGTTATATTCCCACTCTTACAAATTTAATTATTAATGCTTCACCTAGCATCTACACACTTTATAACTTAGAATTGTCATATGGGATACATTTAACAGGCATACTATTTTTTTTTTTGAAGAGACTCTTCCATGGAAGTGATATCAAGTATGATGCTTTTAACCAATACTGAGTGCCACAAACTATCAGTACTCAATCAGTTGATGCCAGTGACAAGAATAGAGACATTAATAATCAGAGTAGATGGGAACACAGCCCACATTTAATTTTTTAAATAAAAAATTGATATATCCTTAGATAAAAATGACATATTTTATATGCCTATACCACAGATATAAAATATGCCTCATATCACATAGGTTCCACTGATTGGGTGAATCTAGAGTGATTCCTGGATTTCAATACTCAATTCATAGAGGAAGAAATACAGGCCAGAGGAAGCACAGACTTGGTTGAATGGTCTGATAGATTGCTGGTTGCAAGCCTACCTCTACTCCAGAAGGAGCAAGTCACCAGTAAATTGTTCCCAGTGTTCTCTTAGCAAGCTCGGGCTACTTTGACAGTTCTCACAAGTAGATGATGCACAGAAATGATGTCAGTCAACTGAGAGGCAGGGAGGTTACGAAGCTGATGCCCCTCCCCACCTCTGCTGACTGGCTAGTTCACAGTCTTAGAATGTTATGTGTCGAAGGTGGCACGGCCTCTTGCATCTCTGCAGACAGCATGAGGCTGATGCTTCACCCTCTCCACCCTCCTGTTTCTTTCTGATCATCACTCTAGCTGAGCAAGTCATGATTTCTTTTGTGCTAAGCCATCTTTATCTTAAGAACGAGAGGCAGAGCTATAGACTGTTAGTTTTATCTATTTCTGTAGAACGGGGTAAGTCTTTTCCTCTTTGGATCTACATTTAAAGCATTACCACTGGCCTACGTACACTACCATACCTTTAAGCACTTTTGGGAACAAAGCACTGGAGAAAACAAAAATCAAGACGTGGAACAGATGGTAAATAGGTAAAGCAGGGGCAACACAGTCAGGTCAGGAATCATGTTAATAATTAAAACTGCTTCCCTCCCCCCACACTACATAAACCAGTTTTTGGAAAAGTTTTACAAATATGGTATCTATTTCCACTTGTTTAGAATGGTTGTTTTGCTAGGGATTGGTTTTTTCTATCTTAACTAGGGACTAACACAGCAGAGTGTGGGTGCAGCCTAACTGCTAATCACAGAGGCTTACAGGCTCTGGATCTATGAAGAGATCAATCATCTATATCTATATCTATATCTATATCTATATCTATATCTATATCTATATC
>NC_034604.1:42465746-42467339 GCF_900095145.1 Mus pahari
TATATATATATATATATATATATATATATATATATATATATATATATATATATATATATCCTGCTCACTGTTTCCCTCCCTGCCACCTCCTCCCACAATCCTACCCTGCCTATTTCCTCTTCTCCTCTGAGTGGGTGTGGCCCCCTGGGGTATCCCTCCACCCTGCATTTCAAGTCTCTGCTAGGTTAGGTGCTTCCTCTCCAACTGAGGCCAGACAATGCAGCCCAGCTGGAAGAACATATTCCACAGACAAGTGACAGCTTTTGAAATAGAAGTGCTATATGTTGATGATAACATTCCTTGGCTTTGTGATCATGGGGTATATAATACCACCATTTAGGTCTTAGTTGCTTTGTCTGTGAAGGGAGACAGTAGAGGTTCATGATCTCTAATACTGTTTGGAGGGTTACATGAGATCAATTATGTAAACACACCAATATAGAAACATATTCAACACATGTTTCCAAAAAGGTAGAATATAAAAGGGAGTGCACTATTTGATTAAAAGTGGGAAGCCTATCTTTGCTCCAGTGCTTGCTGGGGAGAGGGCAGTCTGCAGAAGTGACACAGCTTCTGGGAAAGATCCCATTTCTGGCTCCAGACACCCAGCACCTTTCCCGCCAGAGGAGAGGCATCCACCGGGGATGGTTCTCAGTGTCTGAGCTGGTAAGAGAGCCATCTTTGCTCTGGGTGGCCCTAAGAAGCTATACAGCTTCTGGGACAGACTCTGTTTCTGGCTCCAGACATCCTGCACCTTTCCTGCCAGAGGAGAGGTGTCTACCCAGGAGGGTTCTCAGTGCCTGAGCTGGTAAGAGAGCCATCTTTGCTCTGGTGAGTTGCTGGGGAGAGGGCAGCCTGCAGAAGTGACCCAGCTTCTGAGAAAGATCCCCTTTCTGGCTCCAGACAAAAGGGCACCTTCCCCGCCAGAAGAGAGGTGTCTGCTGGGAAGGGCTCTAACTGCCTGAGCTGGTAAGGGAGCCATCTTTACTCTGGTTCACCAAGGGTCCAGTCTGCACTGGTGAGAGTGTGGACCCACAGAACCTACACGGCTGTGGCACAGACAGAAGCAACCTAGCTTCTGGGACAGACCCTGTTTCAGGCTCCAGAAATTTGGGCACCTTCCTCGCCAGCGGAAATGTGGCCACCTGTGAGGGCTCTATTGGCCAGAGTAGGTGAGAGAGTCATATTGTGTCCAGGGTCCCTCGGTGGCTAGTCTGTGCAGGCGAGTGTGTAAACAGCAGAGGCAACACATCTTCTGGGACAGGCCCTGTTTTGGGCCTACATCTTCAGCCAGGAGGCAGATCTGAACTCCAGGCCTCTATGCACCTCCCCTGCTAGAGGAGAGCTTTCCTGCAGAGAGTAATCTGACCACTGAGACTCAGGAGAGAGCTGGATTCCCAGGACTGCTGACAGAGGCTAACAGAATCATAGGAGGAACAATTTCCAACCAGAGATAACTATAACAAGTAACTCCAGAGATCACCAGATGGCGAAAGGCAAATGTAGGAACCTTACTAACAGAAACCAAGACCACTCACCATCATCAGAATCTAGCACTGTCATCTCAGTCAGTCCAGGATACCCCAACACACC
>NC_034604.1:42468788-42480521 GCF_900095145.1 Mus pahari
TAGTCAGCTATCATTGGGAAGAGAGGCCCCTTGGTCTTGCAAACTTTATATGCCCCAGTACAGGGGAATGCCAGGGCCAGGAAGTGGGAGTGGGTGGGTAGGGGAGCAGGGGNGGGGGGAGGGTATAGGGAACTTTCAGGATAGCATTTGAAATGTAAATAAAGAAAATATCTAATAAAAAAGTGGGAAGGCATTTAATTATATAATTCCTTATAAGTTATATAATTTATATATATAATTATAAAATTATACATATTATAAACTTATATCATTTGAACAGTTTTCATTGTCTTTGGTGCTTTTGTTGTCAGAATATTAGAGAAATTAGGCATTTTTCATGGCAGAAATGAGAAGAGTAGAATGGGCATTGTTGCTGTTAGCTTACTGGAAAGTGCAACAACTACTGTCAGGCTTTCTGCTACATGTACCTGTCTCCTTTACTTTCCGCAGTAGCCAAGGCAAGTCACAGGAAAAGCCTTTTGTAGGATTCAACCCTTGATCTCAAAGTAGTTTGTCTGTTTTTCCCTTCAGTGCTTGTCAAGGGTTGAGGGGTAGTCATAGTTGGTTCAGAGCTAGTGTGGTCATTCGAATGCTCTAGGACGGACTAGCCGTCTAACAATCCATCAAGATGGACAAGGACAGAAAGCTTTATAATCAGATGTGCTGCATGACAGAATTATATAAAATATTATAGAACAGAGAAGAAAGTGAACATGACCTTTATTATCGTAGAAATGCTTTTTTAGTATAATTGATTAGAATCTTCATTTTGCTTCCATTACATTTGAAGGTCAGGATGAAGAAATGATCCTTTTCTGATGCTAATAATGCTTATAACATGAAACAAAATCTGAGTTTTCTTAATATCAAGATTTATTACCTGGGTAAAATATTGATTTTGGCTTTACCTGGGCTAGAATTTTTCATGTATGCTTGCATGCTACCTCACCAATGTCTGTTTTAATCTCATGTTAGCAAACAAACGGTGAAGTTTGAGCTTTTCTTTTTATATACATGTAGATAGTAAACATACCCAATTAGATGAAGCATACATTTTGTAATTCATGTGAATCTCTCTGGGTCCCCAAGTGAGCTGATAGAATCCTTTCAGAATGTTATATGATTGGGTTGTGTGCATGTGTTGTGGAGCTGACCATTGTTTTCAGAAAGAGATCTACGTTCTCTAGTGCATGGAAAATCCTAAGGTACAGCTAAACAGATGCATGGCCAGAAAGGGTTAGCAAAGGGGCAGGAAAGATTCATCTTCCCTGTTTATGAGTCTACTTGCTGACTACAGCATATGACTAATGGTGCTGGGACCATAGATGTGTTTGGAGAATGATTCTCTAGCAATACATTTTTATGTCTTATTTTAATAACTTTTTTATTATATAAGTAATACACATTCATTGCAGGGAACATAAAACCATAAATGAACAAAAAAAACAACAAAAGCTTTCCATATCCCGTCACCCATGGCATATAGGCTTTTTCAATGTGTATATATTATTCATGTTTTGTAACTTTTGTTATTATGAGTGTCAAGGAAAGATTGAGAACAAGAAATTGTTTTCCATTGCCATTTTGCCCCAAGGAAGTCTGATGATCTAGGATACATTCACTATGTACTTCGTCAAACATGACAGGGATAAACTTAGAGATGCTATTTATGCAATGCTCTCTCTTTACTAGGTTCCCTCACTAAGTATTGTAGTAGACTGGACACAATGATGGGCATTGGAAGCAGAAAGCACGAGTTCAAACTGTATTTTCTTCATTTTGTGGTTCTGTCAACTTTATACATTATGCAGCAAAATTATTTGACATAGCCAATGCCTTATCTCTTTACACTTTCAATTTCATGTGGTTCAGTATAGTTTCTAAATTTTTAAAACATAGCTTTCTTATGTATAACACATAAGATGATGTTATTGGATAGAGCTGCTGGAGAATTCAGTTATATATTTATAAAGAACTTGGCACACAGTAGGTCTCTAAAAAGTTTACCTTCTCATTCCTAAAGTTTTCAATGAAGATATAGAAAGATTTTAGAAGATAAAATGAGATAAGATCCTCAAAGTCATAGGAAAGAATATAAAATTAATATATATATAATAATTTTTGCATTTGCATAAAATGATTTATTTTATTTTATTTTTTATTGGATATTTTCTTTATTTACATTTTAAATGTTATCCTCTTTCCTGGTTTCCCCTCTCAAAACCCTCTACCCCATACCCCCTCCCCCCTGTTCACCAATCTACCCAGTCCTGCTTCTCTGTCTTGACATTCCCCTACACAGGGGCATAAAGCCTTCTCAGGACCAAGGGCCTCTCCTCCCATTCATGTCCAACAAGGCCATCCTATGCTACATAGCAGCTGGAGCCATGGGACCCTCCATGTCTACTCTTGATGTTGGTTTAGTCCCTGGGAGCTTTGGGGGTACAGGTTGGTTTGTATTGTTGCTCCTCTTATGGGGCTGCAAACTACTTCAGCTCCTTCTGTCCTTTCTCTAGCTTTTCCTTTGGGGACTTTGTGCTCAGTCCAATGGTTGGCTGAGAGCATCCACAAACGAATATTTCAGGCACTGTCAGAGCCTCTCAGGAGACAGCTATATCAGGCTTCTGACAGCAAGTACTTGTTGGCATCCACAATAGTTTCTGTGTTTGGTGACTGTGTATGGGATGGTTTCCTAGGGGGGCAGTCTCTGGATGGTCTTACCTTCAGTCTCTGCTCCACACTTCGTCTATGTAACTCCTCCCATGGGTATTTTGTTCCCCCTCTAAGAAGGACAGAAGTATCCATACTTTGGTCTTCCTTCTTCCTGAGCTTCATTTGTTCTGTGAATTGAGTCTTGGGTATTCTGAGCTTCTGGGCTAATATCCACTTATCAGTGAGTGTATACCGTATGTGTTCTTTTGTGATTGGATTACCTCACTCATGATGATATCCTCCAGATCCATCCATTTGCCTAAGAATTTCATGAATTCATTGTTTTTAATAGCTGAGTAGTATTCCATTGTCTACATATTTTCTGTATTCATTCCTCTGGGGGATCTGAGGGACATCTGGGTTCTTTCCAGCTCCTAGCTATTATAAATAAGGCTGATATGAATATATTAGAGCAAGTGTCCTTACTGCATGTTGGAAAATCTTCTGGGTATATGCCTAGGAGTGGTATGGCTGGGTCCTTTGGTAATACTATGTACAATTTTCTGAGGAACAGTCAAACTGATTTCTAGAGCGGTTGTAACAGTTGCAATCTCACTAGCAATGGAGGAGTGTTTTGCTTTCTCCACATCCTCAGCAGCATCTGCTGTCACCTGAAATTTTTATGTTAGCCATTCTGACTGGTGTGAGGTGGAATCTCAGGGCTGTTTTGATTTGCATTTTGCTGATGACTAAGGATGTTGAATGTTTCTTTAGGTGCTTCTCAGCCATTTGAGTTTCCTCAGGTGAGAATTCCCTGTTTACCCTGTTTTTAATAGGGTTATTTGGTTCTCTGGAGTCTAACTTCTTGAGTTATTTTTTTATATTGGATATTAGTCCTCTATCGAATGTAGTGTTTGTAAACATGTTTTCCCAATCTGGTGGTTGCCGTTTTGTTCTATTGACAGTGTCCTTTGCCTTACAGAAGCTTTGAAATTTTATGAGGCCCATTTGTCAATTCTTGATCTTAGAGCATAAGCTATTGGTGTTGTGTTCAGCAAATTTTCCCCTGTGCCCATGTGCTTGAGGCTCTTCCCAACTTCATTTTCTATTAGTTTCAGTGTTTCTGGTTTCTTGATCCACTTGGACGTGAACTTTGTACAAGGAGACAAGAATGGATCAATTTGCATTCTTCTGAATGCTAACCACTAGTTGAATCAGCATCATTTGTTAAAAATACTGTCTTTTTTCTACTGGATGGTTTTAGCTCCTTTGTCAAAGATCAGGTGACCATAGATGTGTGGGTTCATTTCTGGGTCTTCAATTCTATTCCATTGATCTACTTGCCCATCACTGTATCAATACCATGCAGTTTTAATCACTATTGCTGTGAAGTACAGCTTGAAGTCTGGGATGCTGATTTCCTCAGATATTCTTTTATTGTTGATAATAGTTTTTGATATCCTGGGTGTCTAGTCATTCCAGATGAGTTTGTGAATTGCTCTTTCTAACTCTATGAAGAATTGAATTGTAATTTTGATGGAGATTACATTGAATATGTGGATTGCTTTCAACAAGATGGCCATTTTTACTATATTAATCCTGCCAATCCAAGAGCATGGGAGAACTTCCCATCTTCTGAGGTCTTCTTCGATTTCTAACTTCAGAGACTTGAAGTTCTTATCATGCAGATCTTTCACTTGTTTGGCCACACCAACATACTTTATATTGCATGATCATTCTAATGAAATGATCATGTGGTTTTTTTTCTTTTTTTTTATGTAGTGGATTTATTGATGGCTTTCATATACTGAGTCATCCCTTCATCCCTGGGATGAAGCCTACTTGATCACGGCGAATAATTGTTCTGACGTGTTCTTGGATTTGGTTGGCAAGAATTTTATTGAGTAATTTTGCATTGATATTCATAAGGGAATTTGGTCTGAAATTCTCTTTCTTTGTTAGGTCTTTGTGTGGTTTTGGTATCAGCATAATTGTGGATTAACAGAATGCATTGGGTAGTGTTCTCTCTGTTTCTATTTTGTGGAATAGTTTGAAGAGTATTGGTATTAGGTCTTCTTTGAAGGTCTGATAGAACTCTGCACTAAACTCATCTGGTCTTAGGCTTTTGTTGTTGTTGTTGTTGTTGTTGCTGTTGTTGTGAAACTTTTAGTGACTGCTTCTATTTCATTAGGTTATGGGACTGTTTAGGTGGTTTATCTGATCCTGATTCAATTTTTGTATTTGGTGTCTATCTAGAAAATTGACCATTTCTTACAGATTTCCTAGTTGTGTTGAGTAAAGGCTTTTATAGTAGGACCTGATGATTTTTTTTTAAAATTTCCTCAGTTTCTGTTGTTATATCTCCCTTTTCATTTCTGATTTTCTTAATTTGGGTACTGTCTTTGTGTCCTCTAGTTAGTCTGGCTAAGGGTTTATCTATCTTGTTGATTTTCTCAAAGAACAAGATCCTGGTTTGGTTGATTCTTTGTATAGTTCTTTTTGTTTCTACTTGGTTGATTTCAGCCCTGAGTTTGATTTTTCTCTGCCATCTACTCCAGTGTTGTCTCCCTTTGCGATTTCTTTATTTTTTCTATTTCAGTTTTAGATCCTGTTCTTTCTTGTTTAGTTATGTTTTCTTGTAATTCTTTAAGCGATTTTTTTTTTGTTTCCTCTTTAAGGTTTTCTACCTGTTTACCTGTGTTCTCTTATATTTCTTTAAGGGTGTGTACTTCTTAAAGTCCTCTATCACCCCATGAGATGTGATTTTAAATCAGAGTCTTCCTTTTCTAGTGTGTTCACTGTGGTAGGAGAACTGGGTTCTGATAATACCAAGTAGTCTTGGTTTCTTTTGCTTATTTTCTTGTGTGCACCTTTTGCTATCTGGTTATCTCTGGTGTTATGTGGTTTTGTTGTCTCTGACTTTGGCTTGTCCCTCCTGCAAAAGGAGTATGTTAGTACTCCTGAGAAACCAGTTCTCTCTAGGAGGAATTTAGGTATGGAAAGCTGTGGTACAAGGTTAGCTCTGGGGTACAGAGAGAAACCAGAAGGATCTTGTTCCCAGATGATCCTTGCTTCCTGTGTTCTGATGGCTCTGTGAGGGTCCCTCTTTGGCTAGGAATTTGAAGAGATGTTGTGATCTTACCTGTGCTCAAAGGTGTGTAGGCACTCCTGGGAGACCAGCTCTCTCCTCGTGGTATTTGTGTATGTAGGTCTGTGGATCAGCTTTGGGCACAGATAGAGACTGGCTTCCCCTTGGTCTCTGTGTCCTGACGGTTCTGGCTGGGTTCCTCTGAACAGCAGTAGTGGTCCTACCTGCACTCACAGTCCTGTCTGCACTCTTGGCAGGCTTGCTCTCTCCTGGCATTATTTGGGTATGGAGCCCTATGGCAGAAGATCTGCTACAGGTGGAGATGGAAACTAGATGCTGCATAATTATTTTTAATGCTGATTCTTTTGAAAGAGGCTAGAGAACTAATAGCCTTCATTTTCTTAAGATAGAATAAAGGAGAAAAAGAGCAATTAGATGTAATTCCCTAGGTCATCATGCAATTCTGTGAAAGTTTGCCAATGGTTCAGGAGTCCTGGAGCCAAAATTGCCTGCCTCAGAAGTCCCCTATGTTACCAGTAGCCCTTCCTTGCTGTCATTGGTCATTGGGTGGGTATAGAGAAGGCAGGATCTTTAGAAGCAACACCTGTGGGCTTAAGTCAGAGATCTAAGAGACACATCCTCGAAGCCGTTGCCATTTTCTATAAGATACTTGAAAATATTAGAATTAGAACCGAAGAGGTGTTTAGGATTTAGAAAGTCTATAATTATAAGATTTTCCAATGCTATACCCCTCCTCTTAGGAATGTTAACTCCCTACCCTGGCTTTGTGCTAGGCCAGCTCTTCTTCCCAGTCCTGATGCTTACACATGTCTCCACAAGTCTCTAAAGATGAGGCTGTGCTGTGATGGCTGTTGACAAATTACCTTTCTTTTGTGTCTTGTACTTCTCATTAAGATCTAGAGTACTGACATGAAATGACTATCATTTTATCTCTGGGCAAAGAAGTCCCAGAGAAGGAAAACTGATCAGCTGACTTGTAAAATGTTTAGGGACTAGATGCTTCATAGCTTTCTAATTATTACTAAGTTATTGCCTGTGGTTATGATAATGACACTGGAATTTCTACATATTAGTGAGCTGATAAGATGGTATAATTCTTCAATATACAGTTACTGGGACTAACTTTTCACTGTGCATGTTTTGCTCATTAGAAACATAAGAATCCATAAAAACTTAAAGAATGTTTTAGTTTAGTTTATTAATTAAATACTATATTGTCATTCTTTTCTAGTTAACAACAACAACAAAAACCCCACATGCTAATGTCACAAATCCAGGGCAATAAATGATTGACAAGCTTGTCATGTGTCCACATCTTTCCACTTTCCCTAGAGATTTAATATATTTCAACAGTTATCACAATTGTGTTAGAATTTATTCATTGCAAAATTGTCAAAGTCAATGTGCTAATATCAAACTTTATATTAACAACTCAAAATAGTTCAAGCCTTTAAATTGTTGACATGGAAACACATCTTTTTTTCACCTTATCAGAACCCTGCATATGTGCCTATGTGGACTGGGCCCTGGATTAATCAGAAATGTGCCTTTTGATTATACTTTGAAGTCAGCAAGAGTTATGAGGAAAGTCATTATGAACCACTGTTCTGTATATTTGCAGAAAACAATCAGTGCTACCATGTTAACTTGATCTTTCTTTCTTTCTTTCTTTCTTTCTTTCTTTCTTTCTTTCTTTCTTTCTTTCTTTCTTTTTCTTTCTTTCTTCTTTCTTTTTTTCTTTCTTTCTTCTTTTCTTTCTTTCTTTCTTTCTCTCTCTCTTTCTTTCTTTCTTCTTTCTTTCTTTCTTTCTTTCTTTCTTTCTTTCTTTCTTTCTTTCTTTCTTTCTTTCTTTCTCCCTAACTTTCTTTTTTGTTCTGCTTTATCAAGCTGGTACCATTTTTATATCATCCACGTTTTTCCAGTTTGTAGAGCAAAATAACAGATGTGCAAAGAAGAGGGGGAAAGTCCTTTGCTCTGTCAATGCTGTGTTCAAAAGTTAAATGTATTTTTTAAATTAAGTAAATAGTATTAGAATAAAAAAGGTATAGAAAATGATACTCCATTCAAGATAAAGTCTTAAAGCATGTTAGAAAACAAGACAAGACAAAACAAGGGAAGGACTAGGGTTAAACATGTGGTTTCTGCAACTCACACAGCCTGTAGCTCAGTGGTTCACTGTGGTCTTTAAACCTTAGTTCAGCCATTAGGGTAGAGAATATGGATTCTTTCTTTGGTTGGGATTGATTGTGGTGACCAGGCTGAGAATCTTAAAGCTGTCTGTCTGTTACAAGGTTCTTGCTTCTCATAGTTTCATAAGAGGTTTTATGTTTGTTTGTTTGTTTTTTGATAAGTGGTCTTTGTCACTGTCTGCCAGCTGTTTCTCTAATACCCATGAGAGAAGATAGGCTATCTTCCTCAGGAAGGGAGCTGGCGAGGGGAAGAATGACCTGCATGTGTTCCACAGCCCACGTTTGAGATTGTTTTCTTCAATCTGCCCAGGTTACTATGACATTCAAACATAACTGAGGAAACTTCTGGCATATGTTTCTACAGAGTACAACAATTAATAGATATTTCAGAAAATTTGGCAATTAGACTTGTGGAGATTCTACTCCAAAAATTTCTTCTATCTCAGATCAGAATGTAATTTTCCTTTCTTTCAGTTCCTAAAGTCATCAGGGAGTGAGCATGTTGAGGCTGGCAAGTCTTGAGAAAAAGAAAAGAGAGTGTGTGATTCTGTACAGGGGAGGGAATGTAGTCTAGGACCAGCCCAAAACTTAACTGATGCCACAAGACCTGTCGGTTACATGGAAACATACTTATTCTTTCATCATTTCCTAATAAGCAACAATATCTCCCATCTGTATTCTGTTGGCATGCAGTTTCATAGCCATTCATCCATCCATTCAACCATCACACATTTATCACACATTTGCCATGTACCCCAAACTGTGACTATGTGGAAGATAGAAAAGTTGCACTTTGTTGCATTATAGATGGTAAGGGCAGGGCTATGGGGTCAAGTGCATAGTGAATCCCTGTCTTCTCTAAGCATGTTGACAGATTCTACAGAACAGAGTTAATGTGACTTTGGTGCCTGGTACAGAGCTCAGCACAATAGAACAGTATGTTCACTGGGGCACATCTGGAGAAGGGCAAACTATAGATACTTTTCATTTAGAGCAAGTTAAGCCTATTCAGATTCTTGCCAGTGGTAATAAGACAATCAATGTTATAGTAGTTGGCACAGGTAACGCTTCCCCCGTCACATTCCATCAACCTCCATAGCCGTGCACAGAGCTGATGGCTAATCCAGAATTCATTCCCCAGAAGCCATGTGTGTGGGCCCAAACAGTCAAATGAAGCCATGTATTGCCATCAGCGTTTTAGCAACTGGAACAAATCTAAGTTGTTATTGTCAACTCTGGTAACAGCCCGCAGACATTAATTAGTTAAATGAAGAATACATTAACTACATTTACCTTGACTTGAGTGACAGTAAACCCAGGGAATGTTACAGATACCCTATCAGACAAACTTGTAATCAGACCCAAGTGCTTAGCTTCATGCTACATTTACTTTCTCTTGGTGTTATATTTAATTTTTGGTCATACAGATTGCTATTTGCCGAAGAAAAGGTGGCTGCCTGATTCAGTTTTATGAGCTAGAATGGAAGTAATCAAAGTATGTGAATAATTAAGTTGGAAGTTGTTTTTGTTGGATGGTAAGTCTGAATTCTGGTGATGAACAGTAGAAAATAGCTGTAGGGACTGTGACAACATTTGAAGCCACCCTACTGGCAGGACACTCTTACATACAGTTCCCACTTCCACAAGGATCGACTTAGCTCCTTTTCCTCTAACATACTTTTGAGTCTCCTCCTAAATAATGATTTTCACTCTGCTATCGAGGCTGGCTACTCTGCTTACACCAAGAAGCACGCAGGGAAATAAATAAACATGGAAGACAATTATTCTAGAGTTATGAATGTTCCAGAGGTTCTCTGCACACACCCAGGCACTAGAAGAAGTAATTCACCAAGCATAGTTTGGGGTCTTCCTCTTTGATGATCTGACTCCTGATTTCACTTCCTGGAGACATGAATTTCAGTGACCCCCAAGGAGTTACCCAGGCCGGCCACAGTCAGTCCTTGCAATAGAACTTTACCATCAGTTAAGATTAACTTAAAGGCAACTTGAAGGTTGAAGAGGTCCCCAGACTGGTTAAAGATTAAGACGCACCAATAAAGCATAGATTTAGGGAAGAGGCACTGTGCTTTGGGGGCCAAAATATACTTGATCGGTTGTAGTGAACTGTTATTGATTGGTAACTGTTAGGATTGAGAGGTATTTTGGTTTAGGACAATTTCACATTTTAATATTACTTTGTTATTAAATGGCAGTAATGTTTTTAAAACGTTGTTATGATCCACATAAATGATAAAACATGTATGCACTACAGGCTGTCTTGTGTCACTATGGCCAAAAAGCATGTCAGTCAAAATAACGCAGGCCTCCAAGTATATCTGAGGGCAGAGGCTTCTCTTTCCTTCACCAGAAGGAAATCCTGGTCCTGGTGTTCAACATTCGCATCTTATTCCTTAGGTCTTGGGTTTCTTGTAAGGAATTCTTTAGGTTGAGCTGAAGCTGAATTGGATTCTGGGATCAGAATTTACACACCGGCTTCCTGATCTCTGAGAAAAACAGGAAGCCAAGTGTCCTCTAAGGAGAGCAGCAGCCACCAGGAACAGCCTAACAGATGCTGTGTGGTCACAGAGTCCATCTCTGCTGAGATGCTGATAAACCCCTCACCCTCCCATGACCTTAGTGGCTCACACACCCTTCGTGATGCATTGTTTCATTAGTGTCTACTCTTGAAAAAGAAAGATTGCCGCTCCATAGAAATAAAATAAAGCTCACCAAAGTGAGTTATCAAGTAGGCTCGCATGGCTGGGAAGTAATGGCTTTTAGGTTGTAGTCTTCAGCCCAAGGATTTTTTTCATCAAACCTTTCCACATTTTTCAGCAGGACCACATATGAAATCTCTTTCTCCTACAAGGCCACACAAAGGACCCATGCTGTGACATAATCCAATTACAGAGTCACCCTTCTCTTAGCCAAATTACTATTTTTTTTTTGACAACCGTTACTGTATATGTCTAGTGGCAGTAGGAAATTAAAAATTAAATTATTGATAAAGCAAATTCAACTAACGACAGACCCTACTTTTCCTAATATTGCAGAGAATATATGCTATTTAAAGCATATTAATCTAGCTGTTGATGTTAATATTATTGATCAAAGGGTCATTTCATACTTAACAAGTCAATGCATCATTTTGACACAAAAAATAATTGGATGATGTGTTCTGCCACTAAAGAAATTTCTAATTTTTAGGTTTCTTCAGGACTCAAAGATAAAAAGACATTATCATCTTCTTCTAGTGCATAGGGTGTTTTTTAAAATGTAAACTCTAAGGTGTAAATGTGCAGTTTAACAGTCTCCCTTCCTTCTTTCCTTCCTTCCTTCCTTCCTTCCTTCCTTCCTTCCTTCCTTCCTCCCTCCCTCCCTCCCTTTCCTCTTGCTTTTCTTAATCCTTCTCTTCCTCCTCAATCTCCTTTCTTTTGGGGACAGAGTTTCTTGTAGCCCAGCCTGGCCTCAGACTTTCTATGCAGCTAAAGAGAATGTATTTCTTATCTCCTGCTTTCATATTCCAAGTCCTGCCTTCATGACAGGCACCTGATGCTTGCTTGTCTTACTTTACTGCCGGGATTTGAACTCAGGCTTTTACTTCATGTGAGGCAAGCATTCTACCAAAGGTGGCCCGCTCCTGATCTAAGATTCTAAGATTTGCATTTTGAACAAGCTTCTTGTGTCTTCTTCTTCTTCTTCTTCTTCTTCTTCTTCTTCTTCTTCTTCTTCTTCTTCTTCTTCTTCTTCTTCTTCTTCTTCTTCTTCCTCCTCCTCCTCCTC
>NC_034604.1:42480651-42482193 GCF_900095145.1 Mus pahari
TCCTCCTCCTCCTCCTCCTCCTCCTCCTCCTCCTCCTGAGACCAGTTTTAGGAGTGACAGTCTTACTGTAGGCTCTCTGTGGGTAGAGCGACTGGTAGCACAAGAACCAGGCTGTGGTGCAGAAACTTACAATCTGTTTGAAGTGAGTGGTTGAAAATGAAGTCCTTCCGTGAGTTTTTGTTTCATTTTTATTGCATTTTTCACCAACAGTAATGTGCGACTGCAGTCGAAATGTTCTCGCATCCCTGACAGTAGCTCGTTATGTACTAAATCAGCGGCGGCTCATCTCACCATTTCTGCGAATGGCTTCTGGGGCGGCACACATTTTCTAATTTCATGTTCTCAAAAACCTTTTCATTTTGTTGTCTAAACAATTCATTCGGAAAACTCCAGGCAATTTAGCCTTGTCTTACCATTTTCTCCAGTAGGAAACAAGTCCCTTGTGTCACATATGTGCTTACCTGAAGACATCTATGGGCTGTGCTCACAGTCCCTGTCCAACTGCCCCCTTTGTGGACCGGATAGATGTGGCTAATCTCCACCTGTGCTTTTGATCCCCATCCCTTGTTTCATGTTGTCAGTCCTTGCTGTAGCTTTACACTGATGTTCCATTCCCCACCCCACCCCCCGAAATTGAGGTTGCGAAGGAGAAGGAGAGTAATTGACTGACTCCTGATTGAGATTGTTTGCCAGAGAACTGAAGCTTACCAGGAAATGGAACAGTAATTGAGGAAGCTGACAGAGCCGTGTCCCCATCCCCAGAGTACAACTCGAATGGATTGCCTTTGCTCCTGGAGAGTCGGAGCAGACTGACTTCTTGTATTAGAAAATGTCTAATTTATGGACCAATTTCCCATTGAGATTCTTGCAGCATGCTAAAATCCCTCTTACCCCATTTCAATATTTACAGGTAGTATACTTACACATATATTAAATAAAATTTGGTACAAATATTACATTTGTGTTTGTACTTAGTATTACATGTACTTAACTATATATGGGGAGAGAAAGAGTCCTATCAGAAGGAGTTGGCTCATAACTTTATGGAGGTTGGCAAGTCTGAAATCTATAAGGTGAGGTATAACCAGGGCAGTCTGTAACTCTCAGGCAGGAGCTGAAACTACAGTTTACAGGTGGACTTTTTTTATTCGTCATGTATTCCAAAGTGTTTGTCAGCCTCAAAGAGACAGGGCATGTGATCATGGACCTGACAGAGGCATTTATCTAAAATGGAAAGTAGAAGAGGTTTGCCCATTCAGTACAAGGAAATATTCTTCAAGTTACAAGGCAAGGGAACATGAAAATTGCAGGAAAATGGAGGGAGGGAAAAAACCCCATGAGAATGGCAGCTGCAGTATTCCAGTTGGCATATACATATTCAAATGTGCATAATTTATTATTTATTATTTTTTTTGTTTATTTATTTATTTATTTATTTATTTATTTTTTATTATTTTCTTTATTTACATTTCAAATGCTATCCCGAAAGTTTCCCATACCCCTCCCCCCACCTCTGTCCCCCTACCCACCCACTCCCACTAC
>NC_034604.1:42482204-42507815 GCF_900095145.1 Mus pahari
ATGCGGGTCCCTCCTCTCCAGCCCGCACTCTCCTATTTATTATTTTTTATGACATTAGTGTGTTCAACATGGGAGTCTGCACTTTGAAGTTAATCTACAAAAACAGATACAAAAGTCTTTTATTCTATAGAATCAAGTAAATGAATTGACAGAGTTTCTAAGTCTGGATTGGTGGGGCTCCACTCTACCCTACAAAAACTGACAGCTCTACGCTCTTTAAAACAAGCATCTCAAGGTTAAGGAGATAGGTTATATGGTAAAGCTCGGATCCTTAGAACCCCAGTAAAACGCAAACACCTCAAATCACAGCACAGTGGCGTATGCTACTGTATAACCCCAGCACTAAGGATCAGATCATCCCCAGAGCTTACTCGCCAGCTAGTACCTTGGGTCACGGAGCGCCCAGTTCAGCTGAGAGACCTGGTCTCACAAAATAAGGTGAACCGCCAAATATGAAAACTGAGACATCTGCAAGGACATTTCTAGATATACTGTGATCTCAGCAAAACCTTCCAAACCTTTAAATATTCCCAAGTCTGATAATGTGCCGTGATTCCGTTTAGTTCTGAAAGTGTCTACTAACCACACAATCCCCTCCAGTAATGGTTAAGATCCATTGCTACCAGTAGTTGTAAAATCCTGACCACTGCTTGGGTACAGTTAGTTCGATTTGATGTGTGAATGATTTAAACCTTACTTTGTGCTTTCTCAAGGTTTTAGTCTTTCTCATCTTCCCAATTGGGCAGAAAAAAAAAATCATCTTATACTACCACAAAGGTTGTAAATCCAATGTCATTTAACAGTGGATTTTTTTTTTTTTTTAACGATAAAATCTCAGTCCAAGGTCTTTGGCATGGATTTTTTTTTCTTAGACTCCTTTTTTTTTTTGCCATTTACTCTGTCAATGGGACTTTCAAAATTGTATTTCCTCTAGAACAGCTGTTCTCAACCTTTGAGAATTGAACAACTCTTTCACCAGTGTCCCCTAAGATCATTGGGAACCACAGGTATCTGCATTGAGATTCTTAACAGTAACAAATTACAATTATGAAATAGCAAGAAAAATAAGCTTATGGCTGGGGGTCAGTCACCACAACATGAGGAAGTATATTAAATGATCGCAGCATGAAGAAGGCTGAAAAGTACTGTGATAGAACAAGGTTCGCTTTCTTTGAGCCAGCACGTGGTGACAGGATTCCATCTTAGCCAGCCTGCAGGGTATTTGATGATGCTTTCATAATATTTTTAGGAAATATGTCTTTCAGACATATGTGCCAGTGAGCACAGCACCTTATCGTGGATGTTTGACTACATGCCTTTCTTCTGGAGACCCTCTGAATGTCAAAATATTGCAAGTTTTCTCCTTCAGTAAACCAATTGTTTCCTGTACCCATCTTCCTTCACTTACATATATAGAGTAAGATAGTCACTAAAATACTTATGTAGAGTTTTTGTAGGATAAAAGAGTGATTTGAATAAAAAATTATTTTTGTTGTATTTTAATCAATTCTATGTTTACCTTGTAAAACATTTTCATTTTATTTCACATTGTAGAATACTTTCTATCTACTCTACTTCTACCAACTGTGGCATCTGTCTCTTTCAGTGGTCACACTGGATCATTGTCCTTATTTCTCTAGACAGATTCAAAATTTCCACCGTTTCTAGCAGTAAAAAACATATTCAGAATTCATAGCCATGGCTTTCTCTACCTAGACAGGGGGAGTCCTTCTTTTCCAAAGCATTTAATTTTTCTTTTCAATTAAACACTACTTAAAGCTTCCAAACCTAAGAATGCTAGTGGAACACTTAGTGGCCAGAGGTTGCTGAAGTGACAGCTGAAAAAAGACAGTGATTTTAAGTTGTGACTGAGTATTTTCCAGTTTTATATTTAGCATTCTTGTTTCTTTGAATGGTTTTAGAGGGCATGTAATCAATAATTTAACTACTCTAACACATTCTTCTTTCATTTTTACTTTCCACAAAATTTCTCCTGCAATTTTGCCTTTTTTCTTTTTTCTTTTTGTTATTTGTCACAATGGCCCTTCTCATTTGTACTTTATAATCAGATTATTGCCCCAAAGAACATTATTTGCGACTTCAATAGAAATTTAAGTATGACTTCAAACAAAGCAAAGAAAGACAAAAGTATATATAAAATACAAGTTAAAAATTGTTAACAATTACATTTATTTGTGTGTGTGTGTGTGTGTGTGTGTGTGTGTGTGTGTGTGTGCATATGATGTAACACAGAAATCAGAGAACAAACTGTGGGAGTCAGTTCCTTCCTTCAGTCATATCAGGCCTAGGGATGGTATTCAGGTCATCTGATTTAGTAGCAAAATGCCTTTACCTGCTGGGCCATCTTCGTATGTCTAGGTAATAGCAGATAGAGGCACAAAGGGAGAAATGAATGAGAATTTCTAACTTTTCCTAATGGGTACTCCAAAAGAACATAACGGCAGAAAATTTTCAAAATGCGTAGATGAGAAACCCTAAAAGAGTAATGCACAGTCCAAGACAGAATTGAAATTGGACCTCATGACTCACAGTCCTTACTGAATATCAGCCATATTATCTTTACTGGATTGGCTGAGATTTGTGGATGTGATAGGGCTTTGCTCTCATGATTCATATAATATTTTATGGCAAAGATGATAGGATTGCAGATGTAATGAAGGCATCAAGGTTTTTAGTTAATAAAATTGAATTTTCTGGGGCTGTGAGTTTAGCTTGGCCATGGAGCACAGGCTAAGTATGTGAAAGACTACCAGTTGGAGTCCTAGAATCATAAATAAGAGGGAAGAGAGGAAGAAAGAGCTTCTCCTACTTGGATGGGATTTAATTAGACAGGTGCCCTTTGAAGAGGAATTAGATTCTTTTTGAAGAGAGTGAGACTCCTATTAATTGTGTACAAGCAAGAGGCCGTATTGCAAATGCACTGCCTTTGGCAGGAAACTGAAAACTTGTTTTAGGACAAGAGTGTATACCAGATAACACAATGAGAAGATGTGGACAACTTGGCTATACAGCTACATGGAGAGGAATTCTGTCAACGAGATGAGGGAGATTGAGAGTGGAGTTTTTCAAACCTCGGATGGATCTTCAGGTCTTATCTTGCTTAGATTGTAGTCTCTTGAAACCCAAAGGTACACCATGCCAAGATTCTTGAACTCTGAAGGAAAATATCAGATAACTTTTTTTTAAAAACGTTTTAGGCCACTAACATGACAGCAGTGTGTTAAGTAACAACACTGTACTAAGGTACTCAAATTGACAAAATTTTGCTTATCAGAGTAAATACACAAGTCACTGTAAGTGATAAATTATTGTATCTTCTAGCTGTAGATCTCTGAGGACATAGGAACCACTATACACCACATCCAAGATTGTAGATTCAATCCATTATTCAGTGATCCTTAAGGGTACCCCATTAGAGTAGTATGTAGACCAAGACATTTGTGTAGCAGGACAGTCTGCTCTGTCTCTCATGTTGTTATAACTCAACAGATCAGATAATGTTGAATGTATCTTTTAGTCCAAGAAGCTCTGAAGCATCTTAGGAAAATTCCCATAGAAAAACTGCCGGACCAATGTGCTTAGTTCTGAAATAAAGTTATACCTTTTGTAGTAAACAAATGTTCTTTATTTAAAATACAGTTCCTGGCAGGGGTGGCTCTAGCAGAGCCTGAGGAACTGATTGGATTTGCCCATTATCTACACAACCAGAGCTACCTACCATGAGGTATGCATTACCAGATGCCTCAAGAAATTAGATTAGGCAAGGCAACAGTAATCTACTGTGTGGTGAAAAAATGGGAATATTTGGCATTAAGCCTAGGTAGAGTCAAGAGATACTAATAAGTTACATAAATAGGTAAACTGTACGCAGATGCCATTTACTTACATTAGTCTAACACATACCATGGGCTTGCAATATGTTTTTCCAGAGTAGAAAAACTATTTCACATCCATATTAGTAGTTCATTCAGAGATTGCTCCATAAGATATTATGAAGGAAAATTCTACTAGGCAAAGATGTGGATGGAACTCTTATATATCTGCATCATGTAGAGAGTAAAGTGGTTGGAGATACAAGCATGCCACTGAAAACCAAGCTGTGACAGTTCTCCGTTAAAATTTTCCTGGGGAGATATGAGCAAATATATACTTACTCCAGATAAACAAACAAACAGACTAAAGTATTAATTCCACTGAAGTACAAATTGGTAAGCCAAATTGGGATTATTGATGTTATAGGAATTTGAATGAAGGATTGGTTACTTAGAGGAGCAAGTATGACTTAAGTACTTAGAAGTACAAGTACTGCAGAAAAGGGCACCTCAAACCCAGGGTCAACTCTTAAAAGCTATAGCCCCAGAGCTCTCTGCATGGCTTGTAGGCAACTCAACAGATTGAAGAATCTTCTCACCCAGCAACTCTTTACTTCTTTAACCCTGGCTAGGAATTTTATAGTTCTTGTTCATTTTAGGAACTTATTGAGACTTGTGAATTGTCTACTTTCTGAGTGTGTCTCAACTTCTTTTTGAAGCAAATTTTTTAACTTGAAACTTCCAGAACCTTAAGGAGGCTCTATTTGAGATGGTATGAATACTCTCCCTATTCCCTTTTGAAGAAAATATTCTAACTTGGAACTTCCTGAATCTTAAGTAACCTCTATTCAAGATGGGATGTTTCAACTCAAAAGAAATTGTTATACAACAGAAAAGAAATGTGTCCAGTTGGTCAAAATCATGCAATAAGTATGAAAAAAAATCTAGAAAACTAGCTAGCAGATGCACCAATTAGACATAACTAAATACATAAAACATTTTGTCTCACCTTGAAGGATATTTTCAGAGATTAAGTGTGCAGGATGGTTCATTCTATGAACATTATCCAACTTCTCTCTTTAGCCTCTTCTGTATCACAATGGTGTCTGGACAGATTGCCACAATGGTGACAATAGAGGTTATTCATGGATCCCCAAAATAGACCTCAATAATAAAGCTTTTTAACTGCTGCCACTCCTGAACTTCCTATTGTCCAATAGTAGTGAGGTATGTTGAGTCTCTGATTTGTATATTAAGCTAATATCATTTGAATGAAGAAAGAATAGCACTCCTTTGTTAGTTTGGAGCTCTTCAAGGATGTCTTCTATTCCAACTTCTGCCCAGCATTATACTAGAGATTCCCTCTCTCCACAGGGCAGGTTATCACCTGGACAAAGGGAGCTCTCAGAGAGAATGGTGTCTCCAAAGTGGGGAGGAAGGAATAGCTTTTCTGTTTATCAAAATAAGTCGCAAAGGTCTCGTCTATTTTAAAACACAACAACATCTGGCTTTACCAGTTTATAATTCAGGATTATATAAGTAGACTTAGGACTAAATAAGTGGGGTAAGAAATATCGTTTGTTCTTGAGACATATTTTATTAAAATAGTTCAATTTCAAGATCAATGGACTCAGGAGTGCAAAGAGGACTTGAGAGGGGTGTTAGACTGTTGAAGATGGTGCGGTTGCATGATGGTGTGTTTGCATGCTAACAGTGGTGGGGCTATCACACCCTGCTCTGTTGGAATTCAGGCATTAAATCATAAAATCTTTCTTAGTAAAAGTTTTCAGCTTAGGGCTATAAGACAAGGGCAGGAGTCCAAGAAGTGTTGTATAATTCTTGTTTTAATTTGGAAGGCCTAACACGTTCTTTCTTTTGATTATGCCAAATTCATGAATTTTTGCTATAATGGCCAGGGAACCTGAGAACACTGCCTAATTTGCTGGCCAGTGCTTGAAGTTTGAAGCTCCTTTCCCACTTGCTTTCCCAGAGTCTAATTCAAGGTGATCCTCTCTGAGGCACAACTGGTTTAAGTGTTGGCTTCTCCTCCACACCATTAAATGGAATTTGTGGGACATTGCAAAGTCTTTCCGGACTCAGAGTGCCTGGATGCACAAAGCCAATTTACTTCTTGCTGCTTTTGTCTTGGGCATCTCATCCTGTGCCTTAATGACAGCTCAGCAGTTTTAGTAGCCCCCGCTTAATGGGTGAAAGCAGACCCCGTCTGTCTAAACATAGCTTATTCACTCGCTCTCATCAAAACAATTCAGTTTTGCTACATGATGGGGCAGTGGAGCATGGAAAGCAGCCACCTAAGACTCCATTCAGGTCCGAAGCTGGACCCTGGGGCGAAAACAAGTCAGCCCAGGCAATGGCTTATATTAAATCCTTTTTTTTTTTTTTTTCCGGAAGAGAACCTGTCTGTTTCTGAAACAGGGTTTCTGTTTCAGTGGGACAATAGAGGTTCTTTGGCAAGAACAACCCAGCATAGTTAAAAAGCCATTAGAGAAACTTTCTCTTTGAAGGTGTGAGTTTTCATTTTGAATGTAGGGTGTCGTTTGTTCTCAAACACCTTTATTCCACAGCTCAGAAAACAAAACAAAACAAAACAAAAAGCAGATCTGAAGCAAGATGGCACTTGGTTTAATTCTCTTGGCAAGGGAGCATTTACCACACTTCTTTCCTCTTTGACCAATTCACAAGGAAAGTAGCTGTGTCTCACTCTCAGTTTGTGACTTCTATATCCTTGTCATTGGGTGCTTTTCATTTCCAGACCTTTATCCAGTCCTGACCTGCAGAGATAGAGCAGTTGAAGGAATACCAAATGACACTTAAGATAAAAAATAACCACTTCCCCTAGGCTCCCTGAGGGATGTAATTTAAAATGTAAATGTATTAGCGATCCTTCAGTGAAAAACCTCTTTCCTTGTAGCTTTCAGTATTATGAGAAAGGTGGATTTCTAAGTGATATTTAACAAGTGTGCATTTAATGCTGCTACACTAAGTTAGTTCATTCAGCTCCTTTGTTTGCATGCATATGAATTATAAAATGTTTATTTAATAATTAGTACTTGTTTACATTCACCCACTATGCATTTTTAGTTCTGCTGTTATTATTTCAAAATAAGCCACATACATGATAAAAATAAGACTACATAGTAGAACTGTATTTTGAATCACTTTTCTTCTATTGGAGCATTGTGTGTGAGGTGTCAAGGCATTTTAGGCTCAGACAGTAACTATATGCATTCAGTGCTATGTGACCTTCATGGACCCCAGGAAGATTCTAGAACAGTGATTCAGTTTCAGAAAATCGAGTTACAGAGACGTTTATTAATTTTTATAGTCATGCTTCTCAGATAACTGCAAGTGATTTATTTTTAATCTCTAAAAATAGGACTGGTTACAAGGGTCAGGGGGAAAATTAACAACCCTTGTAGCAGCATTGGAAAGTGAAACCTTAAGGAATTGGTTCAAACTTGGCCATCAGAAAATGGTAGAGAGCGAGCTGGGAGATTAAACTTAGCCTGATTGCGGGACCCATCGTCCGTATTGCTGCTGAAAAGGGGTGTGCTCAGGAATAGCGTGGTAACCATTTGTACTCATGTCTCCTGCTCACGAGCTTGCATTTCTGAAGGGTTTCCATGTTGGATCACATGATGAGACGCCTATAGGAACACTTCACGAAAAAAGAAGGACCCACTTGAAACTTCCGTGACGTCAGTGTGTCAAGAGAGATGATTTCAGGTCATAGACAGGATGGAGCAGCTGAACTCCTTATAAAGTCTAAGTCACCGTAAAGAGTTCTAGTGTGTGGAGCGATGCTCTTGCGACCACGAAAGCCTGTCTACCTAATGAGGTCTGTGCGTGAAGGAATGAGAGTCCGCACAGTGTTTGGATGTCAAGTAATGGGAATCTGCGCAAAGTTTAGTCAGCAGCGTGAGCAGAGGTATTTGATTTAAATGATGCTAATGTATCCTATTCTCACTTTCTGGATGTCCGGGTCAAGTCTAACCCAGCTGAGTCTAGAAGAGGTCTAATTTGAGTGTGTGTACTCAACATTTCAGACCCAAGCATGGAGCCCCTGGTATTTAACTGTAGAAATGAAATTTTAAGTTCAAGTGTCTCTTTCCTAGTAAGATCATTTTGTATCCAATTTAGGTTTCTATTCTCGTACTCCTTGGCTTTGTCCTTGAGGAGCAGGATGGAGGCACACTGTGCTTTTGTTGTGGAGTGAAGCAGAGGCAGTGCTATCATCTGCCTGAAGGGTGACAGTTCCTGGTTCTCCACACCTGCAGAGCCCTAGACGACATATCACATTCACCTTTCGTGCCTGGGAAAGCATATTGTTTATAGTGTTTGTTCTTTTTTGTTCTTGCTGAGGGCTTTTACTTCAAGCTTGGTCTCAATTCCAGCGCAGGTGTCCCAGCATTGTCTACTAAGGAGAGAGCAAGGGAGTGGACCTGAAGCTTTGTCACTTTTAATCGGGTAGCCTTTCCTATGATTGACTGATTGACTTGCAGCCTCCAATAGGTTTTTCCAAGACATTTAGGAAATACAGTGTTTTCTTTTCTCTGTCGCTGACATTAGTGGCACTAAATATTTAATCATGGACGAGGACTGCAGACGCTGTCTCTGAGTGATGAATAATGAGCCCCTGTACATTTGTGACTCCCTGTTGTTGACTGATTTGGTTGACTTTGTGTGGTTTGCAGGGACAGGTTGAGCAGGAGTGGCTTTGTGCTGATGGCGGAAGAGAACGGAATGCCAGGGACTCTGATGAAGGTGAATGTGTGTGGCTGCCTGCCTTGATGAATTGTTTCAACCACAGCTTGAATAGTTAAGCACCTTTCGGCTTTTCTACTTTGTTTCCCTTCAAAGACATGCAAACATATCCTCCACAGCTCTCTAAAGTTTACCTTCTTGTACATTTGTGGCATATTCTTTTCCCCATAGGTACAATTTTACATTTGTACAAATGGCAAAGCTAAATAACTGGGAAAATAAATCACTAATTTTGACTGTGCATCAGCAATAGTATGTTTGGGCAGTAGAATTGGGTTTTCCGATTGAAGTGCTCATATCAATCTCTGGTGGACTTTTGACGCCTCTGCTTTTACAGCAACGTGGACACAGAACAAGAAGACGGCTATCTGCGGGAGAAAAGGGACTGAACAGAATGTTTAGACAACTCCACTGACATCTGATTTCAGATTCTCATTAGTTATAGAACCGAATTCTAAGTTAATTATTGCTTTTAGGATCTTTCTCTTGAGAGAAAGAGGGAGAGAAGGTCTAAGGGAGAGAGGGAAAGAGAAAAGAGAAGGGAGGTGACTTTGGATGTACTAGGGGATTTGGGACTTTAGATAGCCAATTATGTGAAAGGGGAATGATTCCAGTGTTGTTCAATCTTTCTGTCTGTCTGCCTGTCTGCCTACCTATAGTCCACCGGGATGGTAGTTGGGTGACCCTTTCATAGGGGTTGCCTAAGACTTTAAAAAAATATTTATATTGCAATTTATAATTATAGCAAAATTGTAGTTATGAGGTAGCAGTGAAAGCAATCTGATGGTTGGGGGGGGGGGGTCACCACAATATGGGAAACTGTATTGCAGCCCTAGGAAGTCTGAGAAGCACTGGCTTAGAGGATGTCCCAAGGTATTCTATCCCTGGACTACAACACAGCATGTCAAGACACCAGCTTCTCTGTCGTTTGCTATTGCTACTCCCCCAACTCTTCTGGGAGCTCCCTAGGTCTACTAGACTCAAGCATGGTCCTGGTCCACAAGGATCACTCTCTGGTTGCAGCTGAAATAACTGATACAGCAGCTCTGTGGATGGACATCGTCTCAGCATTTGTTTTTAAATATTCTGTTACTGCTTGATTGTTCCAAGTAACACAGTTTCTTTAGTGATCATATTATGGTTGTGACTGATTAATGTAAAATGTAGTAAATATCTATACTCTTTTTTTCTTTTCGAGACAGGCTTTCTCTGTGTAACTCTGGCTGTCCTGGAACTCACTCTGTAGACCAGGCTGGCCTCAAACTCAGAGATCTGCCTGCCTCTGCCTCCCAAGTTCTGGGATTAAAGGCGTGTTACCACCATGGCATATCTACACTCTTAGCAATGGAAATAATAGTATGGAAGTCAAACTGGATAGAGAGATAAAATGAAATAAACTAAATAGTCAGGATTTTACACAGTCATTAACAACATTGGCTCCGAAATCAAACTGACATGGATACAACTTTTAGATCTGATATTCGGCAACGGTGGGAACTTTACCAAGACACCCCTGATGTTTTCCTAAAGAAAAAGAAGACTACACATTTCTCTCACTGGGTAAGGAAAAGCCGTGTGGAGGATGTTTAGGCCACTGAGGTTCACTAGAGTAATTGTTATGTAGACAATAACAGCAATATACAAAAAGCATTAGAGGTTTTTCTCTGGCTAACTTCCTCATCCACGGCAGATGTGATCAGGAACATCATTTCCTGATACGACGGTGTTGGAAGATTTCTCTTTGCCTTCCACAGCCAGTCACAGGTAAACACACAACCATTTTTCTTTCTTAAAAGCATCATGGTTGTTTTCTCTGTCTACTCAATGGAGTTTGCAGGTTCATCCTTGCTAATGAAACTTTTGTTTTGTAAGCTGAGATGTGCATATGAGGTTTCTGACACAGCATGCATATCTGCAGCACAGCATCCTGTTTCTCATTTTGTCTGGTGAGTGGAAATTTAGATATATCATTGAAATTTCCTTTCTGAAACAATGTCCCTTCTTTTCCACAGAACCCCAAGAGTGTCAGATTCTCACTAGGTCATTCAGAGAACAGAAGTACTGTGTTAGTATGCAGAGGGAACCAGGTGTTTCCATACACCCAGTTACAGAAGTACAAGTTCAGAAATCATCCACTGCCTCTGAGTTAATATGCTTGAAAGTAGCGGTGTTGTGCTACACATTCATCATCTGCATTATCTTCCATCTCTGTGGAATTTTCCCTTTCTCTCCACGTGCCAGGTGCAAGTTTGTGATGTCAGATGAAAATTGAATTCTTTTGCAGACACTTGACCCTAATCAAGTATTTGTCATCTTGGGAACTGTGTGTAGCATATCCTGCAGAAAAATCCCTGCTCCTGGCTGCCATTTGGTTCTTTTTGATCCAGGATTTTGCCATAGCACCGTTCTTATTAAGGTAAATGTGTCCCCCTTTCTTGCTACAAAACACAGTTGGCTGTTAGTCAAATCTAGAGCAAAGCTTTCTGATGGCAAACCTTTACCTTTCCTAAATACCAACATTAGGGAATTGGGTTGTTATTGTGTGATATAAACTGGTGAAGGCATGTCCCTTCCCAGTGATGAAGTTTATTGTTTAACAAGAATGTCATGGTCACTCATGCCACCCTGTTCCATTGACTGCCCACAGCCCCTTTTGCCTATCTTTTCTACATTGTCAGTGTCTTCCAGTTCCAATTGCTGAATTCCTTCTCGTTTCTGCTCTACCTGGCTAAAGCCCTTTCTTTGCAGCTCATTCCTTCCTAAGGTGTGTTAGATGCCCTCTCAGGAGAAGACACTTTTCTAGGTCAAAATCAATCCCACCAAACCAAACAGGTAAGCGCTCCCTGCTTAGGGTTGAGATGATAATGAATCTCAGGAGACCAGAAAACAACATTCAGGTTTCCTTTTTGTGTCTATGGTATTCAGGAATAGCTACTGGATACAAGGACTAGAAAATAAATAAAAGTAAATAAATAAATAAAAAAACCCATCAACCTACTTTCCAGGGTTTAATGTTAGGGCAGCATTTAGTCCCCATAGCTACAGGATAAAAGGGAAGTGGTAGGTGACTTATATTGTCTGTGACATTTAAATCACCACATGCTGGGACCTGGCTGTCCAGTCCTATAGGAAGTTTTGTTACTGTGTTCTTAACTCTTCTTACGCGGTAAGTTGCTGCCACGTAGATCACATGAGATGTTTCTTCATGCCAAGGTGTGGGAGGTCTTCCTAGATGCTTTTGTAAATTATGGAAAATAATATAAAATTAAATTTTTATTTGTGTCAGGCACAGAGTAGAATTTACAAATCTTAAGAATACAGTGCAGTTCATTTTTGTTTATTAATATGACAAGATAAATGCCTTAAAAGGTACCATTATTTCAGTTTGCATGGGTTTTTCTTCTTGCGCTCCATTACAGGTTCTGTTAGCAATTGCATCAGTTTTTGCCGATGTATATAGCTTGATATCTTAAGGTCAGAGTGCTCTTTATTTATTTTAGCTCTTGCCTCTCTTTCTGTGAAGATTGTGTCTCACTTTGTTTTGTCCTTTTATAATATGAACTTGTTCTAGGTGGGCACTTTGGTGTAGGGATTCCTGACCTGTGGATCGTTTGTTTGGTTTTGGTTGAGGCTTACTTGGGTTCTCAGTAGCTTAGGCTTTGTGTACATTTTTAGTTCAGAGATTTATAAGCCATGCACATGTAGTGTATTCTCTTTTAAACTGACAAGATTGTTCTCAGGAGTTCTACTTCTGTCCTAATGTGATTTGCCATTGCTTTCTGGAGCTAGCAGGTATTTCGGTACTTGAGGTTAAGTTACACCTTCCCTTCATGGTGTAACTAAACTGAAAGGCATAGTTTAATGTAGGCACAGTATGATTTCCAACCCCTCATTTTCAAACATCAGTATTTAGCTGAGACCAGAGGTCCTATCCAGGAAAACTGCGACCCAAACAACCTTGCTCTGTTTTTTTAACTTTGTTTTGTTTTGTATGGATTTACTTTCCCCAAATTTCAGACATTGTTTGTGCTTTTAAGTAATTTAAAGTGGCTTTTAAAGATATTAAAATCTACCATAAATTCACTTAAAATGATCATTCTGGGTTTTAATACTCTGATGGAGTTGATCAGCCTTCCCTACTGGAGCCTTTTCATTATCTTAAAAGAGTTGCAGCCCATTTGGCCGTTGCTACAATATCCCCACCTTCTGGGATCCCAAGCAGGAATTAATCTACTTCTAGTCCCTGTGGATTTTCTTATGCTGAACATTCACCTCGTCTGAAATCAGACGACAAGAAGTCTTAAGAATCTCTCCCTTGACTTAGCTAAGCACTTGGGAGGTTCAGCCATACATTGTGTAATACATGCCAGTTCTTCAATGTTCTTCTTGTTGTTTTGCTTATTAATAAAATGGAACAGACATTGCAGTGAATAGCATTGTCCTGGAGCACCGTCTCCCCTCTGAGGACTTGCTGCAGATCAGAGTGTACTGGCTCACTCTTATCCTGAAGCCCTGAGTTTACATCAGGGCTCAGACTTGCTGTTGTGTGTCCTTTGAGTTTTCACAAGTATATAATAAAAACACATGTTCACGGTGTGGTAGAGGAGAATTATGCCCCCAAATCCTTTGTATTCTAGGACTCTCTCCATCCCCTGCAGCTTCCTCTCTATCTGCAATAACAAATCATCTTATTTTTTCCACCACAGAAGCCAGCTAGGCCTCATTTTAATTTAGTTTGCAAATCATTTATATCTTATTTAATTACTTATCTATTTTTTTTTCTAGAAATAAATTAACTTCTTGGGTTTAGGGAGATGGCTGGGTGGTAAAGGCCCAGTGAACCAGACATGACCTTGACCTCTGGAAGACAAGTGGCAAGTCATGAACTGGCGATCCCAAGGGTTCTTCGATATGATCATGGTGGAGAGAGGATCATTCTAAAATCTCATCATCAAGGTAGCCTGGAGTTCACAGCAGTAACCAATGTTTGACTTTTGAAAGTTGTTCAGCCGGGTGTGGTGGCACACGCCTTTAATCCCAGCACTTGGGAGGCAGAGGCAGGACAACCAGGGCTATACAGAGAAACCCTGTCTCGAAAAACCAAAAAAAAAAAGTTGTTCATTATGCTAGAGAACAGGCAAGAGCCTACATACATGTATGCAAAGGTAGAAATTAAATTTAGTTTTTAACAAAGTTTAAAGTACATTGATTGGTAGCTTTACTTATTTGATTTGTAAAAATGTGTGTGTGTGTGTGTGTGTGTGTGTGTGTGTACAACTCATAGAAGTTAGTTCTCTCTTTACACCATGTGGAACACAGGATCATTGGTTGCAGGTGTCTTTACTGGATAAACCATTTTTATTTGTCCAGAAAAAGAAAAAACTATATCTTTGATGATTAACTCTTTTGATGCTTTTACTTGTCAGGTTGAGTCAAACATTCTCTTTCTCCTGTAGGTCGGTCGGAGGCCTGTGTGTTTCTGGGGAAATGTGCACATCATATGCATAATCCTGTATTTAGATTTTCATTTGATCATAGAGATCCTCCCATCTCACTTTTGCACTAATGATGAATATTCTTTCATTTATTGCTTCAGCAATTTGTTGTTATTGTTGTTGTTGTTGTTTTGTTTTGTTTTGTTTGGATTGGTCTGTCTGGTTGAAAAATAATTTCCATTTCTCTATTTAGAGAATGAATTTCTGGCTCTATAGATGTCCTCGATGTGTGCTAGATAAGAGCTCTATCACTCCATCGCTAAGGCATAGCCCCAGAACCTATTGCTTCATAAACTTTAATAGGGTCTCCCTAGGTTACATGGGCTGCTCTTGACCTCCTTCTGCAGTCCAGGCAGGTTTGAATTTGTGGTCTCCTGCCTCAGCCTTCCAAGTAGCTTAGATTACAGGCCTGAACCACCAGGCCTAGCTTCAGGTGTTTGTTTGTTTATGGCTTATTTGTTTATTTTTATGTGTTTGCTTGTGGGTGTGTATGTGCCCATAGCATGTGTTTGCACGTCAGAGGACAGCTTGTTGGGAATCTCTTCCATCTTCCTATCAGATGGACTCTGAGACTGAATTCAGGTTGTCAGGCTCAACACAAAGTATTGTTTGATTTGTGTGATATAAACTGGTGAAGGCATGTCCCTTCCCAATGATGAAGTTTATTGTTTAACAAGAAGTTTATTTATTTGAAGTTTATTGTTTAACTTGCTAGTTCCTCGGTGTTCTGTAGAAGAAATAGCTTGCAGCTATTGGGCTGATGTTCTATAGATGTCTAGTAGGTCTTGTTGGTTTACAGGGCTGTCCAATTCTTCTAGTCCCTGTTTCTTTCCCATTATTAAGGTAAATGGGTATTAAATACCCAATATTATTTGGAACTGTGTATTTTCTCTCAATTCTGTGTCTGCTCCAACAATCATGCTGTTTGTAAATATATTGTAATTATTGTATATATTCTTCATGTATTAATCCTATTATTATAAATGCCCTTATTTCTCTGGATTTTATTTGGAAAACCCATTTTGTTAGATTAGTGTAGTCATCCAAACTTTCTTATGTCTGATACTTGTATAACAATCTCCTTTTCATTATTTTCAGACTACTAATATTTAAAACATGTCTCCTCACGTCTTAAAAGAAATACAAATTGCTGCTAAATACTTGAAGTGCCAACATCCTTAGCCATCAGGAAAAATGCAAATTAAACTGCATTGAGACTCACTCTTACCCTCAGTTGCAATGATTATTAGTAAGAATACAATGACAACAGATACTGGTGAGGATGCTGGGAAAAAGGACCCCGTATTTGTTTCTGATGTGAGTTTAAACTGCCACAGCCATTATGGGTATTCATAAGAATACCCCTCAGGAACTAAAACTAGAGATATTACACTAACTATACCACACCTGTGTTTATTTCTGAAAGAATTTAAGTCAGCATACCACACTATGACACAGATACTTGTACATCCATACCTATTACTACACCATTCACAGTATCTGTGGTATAGAACCATGCAGTCCCTTCAGCAGATGAATGGATAAAGATGTGGTATGTGTAAAGGAGTTATATTCAGCTAAAAGAAAAAAATTAAATTATTTCAGCTTTAAAAATTGTGGATTAAGAACCATCATATTGAGTGAAATAATCCTTGCCCCAGTATCACAAATATTATATATGTGTATTTCTCATAGTCAGAAAGTAGATTTGAATTTGTGTTTGTAAATGTGCCCACTGTATATATGTTCATGCACATGTGGACATAAAAGTAGAATTGGGCTGGTGAGGAGAGATAAAAGATGTACAGGGAAAAGAGAAAGTAATAGGTGATGGAAGAAAGGCAAAATATTGTACATTTTCCCTCATACACAGAATCTAGGTATATATATATATATATATATATATATATATATATATATATATATATATATATATAATGCTATTTGAGGATGGTAGAGGAAAAAATGAGGGAGGTAGTGGCCAGGGCAAATATGAACATGGTACAATGATATATATGCACAAAAATATTGTAATAAAAATCATTATTACACTGTTATTTTTACAACAAAAATAGACAGACAAAACACGTCTCTTATAGACAAAAATATGTAGCTGGATTCTATTTTCTATTTAAAATCTAGCCTGGCAATCTGTTTCTTGTTAGATATTTTTAACCCATTCACATTTAATTTTATTTTTACTGTTACTGGTATAGGTATCTGCCATTTAATTTCTTTTTCATTTTATGCATCCCATGGAATCTTTTTTTATTTATTCCACCTCTATTGCTGTTTTAGTTCATTTATTATATCATTTAATCTGTTTTGTGGTGCTTTACAAAAGAGGATATCTGACAGTGGATATCTATAATTAAGAGCTATTCATCTGCTCTTAGTTCTGGAGACTGGCAAGTCCAAAAAAGGCATTGAAATCCTGCTATGTCATCACATGACATGAGACAGAAGGGCAAGGCTGCCACAGAACAAACATGTTGTGCAGAGCCCTAAAGAATAAACAGTTTTGCACCCATGACCTCTTATCTCCAAACACTGTTACATTTTTACCTACATTTGTAGCACTTGGATTCTCTCAGACCTTTTAAAAGTGTATCATGACTTTAATAAATATTTTGTAGTGAATAATTACTAATGTCACTAATGAGGATTTTACTTTTTGGAGTTACTTTTTGGATTTGAAGATATACCTTATGAAAACCTTTCCACATTTATGCTGACAATTCCAATGACACATAGTTATAATTCTTACTTTATATTTTGTATCTCTTAAAGTAGCTGAGAGAAGAGAAAATTACACACACACACACACACACACACACACACACACACACACACACATATATATATATATATATATGTGTTGTTTCTCATGATAGGGTGCCTATTTATCACTCTGGTATCCTTGAATGAGGTGGGTCTTCTTGTTGGGTCAAAACTTTTATTTTTAGTTTGTCTTGACTTTTACCATTTGTATTTTGATGTTTCTGGTAGTGTAGTTTTTGTATGACCTTAACCTGAGTTTGGTCAATGGCTTAGCTATACACAATTCAATATATTTCATCAAATTGGCAAAATGTTGCCTTATTTTCCTAAGGATTTTTTCTTTCTCTTTCTCCTGCCTATCTGGTATTCCTATTATATACTGGTTCAATGACAGCTTCATTTCTCTGAGTCTTCCTTAATTTTCTAATATCCATATTTTCCTTCTTTTGCTTTTAAAATCATGTGGTTCTGCTGTAATAATTTCTGTGCAGCTTAATATCTATGATTGACCCCTTTTAGATGATTTTCCTATTTGGGGTCTGTAGTTTTCTTTTTTTAAAAAAATGAATTATTTTTTATTTATTTTATGTATATGAGTACAGACACCCCAGAATAGGCCATCAGATTCTATTACAGATGGTCATGAGACACCATGTGGTTGCTTGGAATTGAACTCAGGACCTCTGGAAGAGCAGTCAGTGCTCTTAACCACTGAGCCATCTCTCTAGCCCTGGTTTGTAGTTTTCAATCCAAGAATTTCCATTAGGTCTTTTCTATATGACATTGATAACATCACCAACAGTCCCTTCTTGATGATGCAGTGTTACCTTATTTTCCTTTATGTCTTTCACTATAGTCCCTTCAGTTCCTTGATATAGTTATTGTGACTCCCCTGAAGTTTTTTTCTCCTGTCTTTCATGTATGAACTCATCACTTTTAGATTCTTTTGCTACAATTTCCTAATGAGAGGGTCATATGTTCCTCTGTGTGTTGCTTTAGATTTCGGCATTTCTCTTACTGTTTTGTTGAAAACTCTTTTGGGGTCAACTTTTTTAGGACCATCTCTGTTGTTTGCTTATTATTTATGTGCTCAATGGCTTGGGTAAATTATTTTAAGGAAATCTGTGTTTTCCTCACAGTGTGGAGCATCAGAGTTAACTCCTCATAGCATACAATCTTGGGCAGGTGTACAGCACACCTGGCTTCATTAAGACCCTTTTTTTTCTTCTCTGATCTTTTTATAAAGCCATCTCCTTTATTTTGAATCATACTCATATGCTTAACTTCACAAATTATCAACTGGCTGTTTTGGATTATCTAGACCTGGGAGGACTTTTTCATTTATTAACCTGCCCATCACCATAAGGGAATCTGTATTAAATTAAGGTCCAGGACAAGATTTTAGATGTTACTTAACAGAGTTGTCAACCTTTCAACCTACCACTCAAATTTCTACTGTCTTTGAGAGAGGGCCTTACATTGAACAGCATTACATTCTTTTTCAAATAAAGTATTTATTTTGTGAAACACCCCTGTCTGTAGATTACCTTTCACCTCATACCCCACTTATGAGGCCCCATTGTGAATGCATGGAGACTCTTACTAGCTTATTACTCTGGTCACTGAACCTCCATGCTGGAATGGTCTAGGGTGAAGATAATCAAAGATTCAGTGGCCTTAGCTAGGTGTGCCTGATGGGCTTAAGAAGAAACAAAGAAACTAGAATTAGACTTTACAACTGAAAGTTGGCTCAGATGAGAAATACCTGCGTATTTGTTCCCCTTGATGTGCAATCTCCTTAAGTGGGAGCCCAAAGCAGAGAGGAGACCACATCTCGGAGTAAAAGGTTGATAAACCTGAGATACGGAGAGAGACATAAGGAGGCCACGATAAAATTGCGACTCAAATGCCTCGGCCTCTTCCTGTTTGGGACATAGACACTCTTGGATGATTTATTGCTTTATTTGTTATTAAATTGCTTCCAGAACAATTATAACAAGATATCACAGACTGGGCTCCTGATGGTCCCACAATATTGACATCTATGGTCTACTGGAGGCCCCAGAGTCAAGTTGAGTCTCACTGTTTTAGCTTCTCGTCCTTCACACCACTCAAAATCAGGGTTCTTAGTCAGGTAACCATCCACCTCAGTTCGAATCTCTATCTTGCTCTGTCTTAAAGTCTCAGTTCTAAATCTGTGGCCCATAGAACAATCCAGGTTAATCTTTCAAATTCAGGGCCTTTGAATAAATCATGTCTGCAAATATACCTTTCTCATAATGCAGTATGTAGTTCCCAGTGATTAGGAATTGGCATCATGGTTGGCCACAGTCCAGATTACCATAAGCCACATATCACAATTTCCAGATAGATGAAGTGTCCTTTAAAAAGTGTCATTCATTATCAGCATTAACACTTACTCTGGAGGACATAGGTCCATGGGTCTTACATTGGCACTCCATGTCTGTAAGTCTTTTGAATGTAGAATTCTAAATTGTTGGAACAGAACAGTTTTTCAGTTTGTGCCCTCAGCTAAATTTAGAAACCAGGAGACTCTGTAATTTCATAAAGGCTCAGAGGCGTGTAAACTCAAATTGATACAGAAGAGTTCCTGGTTAATGGCAATTAGCTCCCTGTGGCTATTCATTTATTCATCCACAGATGTGTTCCTGCAATTTCAGGTTTGAAAACTGGATATCTTATAATAATGGTTCATATAAATATCTCACTGAAGAAACTTTTCAAAATGCAATGACTTATATCTCCTTGCAGGTACCATACTAGGCACCAATTCATACTGTTAGAGAAGCTATGATTTCTGGCAGCTTGAAGAGTTGGGCTTGGAACAAATCTGACGGCTCACATTTCCTACACCTGAATTTCCCCCTGGGAATATACTCCACCACATATCAGACAGGTGATTTCCTTCCTGCTCTAACATGAAGCACCCATCCCAGTAGTTCCCGAGGACAGCCTTCTACCCTTAGCCTCAGTGAGCAGCACATGACTTAAATGTGGGTGTTTGTCATTGCTAACAGTGATGGGAGTAGCAATGTGGAGTGTTTGTGTACCTACTTCTGAGATTTAATTTCATGAATCTGCAAACTGCAGAAGCTATATCTGCTATCTATTAGGAAATTTGGGTGAAAATTAAATCAACAAGATGATGGACTTAAGAAATAGATTGCTTAAACACGAGAAAATCAAGAAGAAGGAAGGCCAACACGTGGATACTTCATTCCTCCCTAAAATAGGGAATAAAATACCCATGGAAGGAGTTGCAGAGACAAAGTTTGGAGCTAAGAGGAAAGGATGGACCATCCAGAGACTGCCTCACCCGGGGATGGGATCCATCCCATAATTAGCCACCAAACACAGACACTATTGCATATGCCGGCAAGATTTTGCTGCAAGGACCCTGATATAGCGGTCTCTTGTGAGGCTATGCCAGTGCCTGGCAAATACAGAAGTGGATGCTCACAGTCATCTATAGGATGGAACACAGGTCCCCCAATGGAGAAGCTAGAGAAAGTACCCAAGGAGTGGAAGGGTTCTGCAGCCCTATACGTGTAACAACACTATGAACTAATCAGTACCCCCAGAGCTCTTGTCTCTAGCTGCATAGGTAGCAGAAGATGGCCTAGTTGGCCACCATTAGGAAGAGAGGCCCCTTGGTCTTACAGACTTTATATGCCCCAGTACAGGGGAACACCTGGGCCAAGAAGTGGGAGTGGGTGGATAGGGGAGCAGGGGGGAGGGTATAGGGGAGGTTGGGGATAGCATTGAAATGTAAATGAAGAAAATATCTAATAAAATACTTAAAAAAAGAAATAGATTGCTTGAAGACACCATCATTTGCTATAGTATAGCAATGTTTGATAACATTGACAACAACAAAAGTATGAAGTTTTTCTTTATTTATAGCCAGCTAGGTTTCTCTATTTCTTTTTTTTTTAAATATCTTTATTTAATTTTTTTAAAACTTATTCACTTTATATCCTGCTCACCGGATCCTTCCCAGTCACCCGCCCGCAGTCACTCCTTCTCTGTTGTTCCCCCTCACATTCTCCTCTGATCTGGTGGAGGACTTCTGAGTGTGCTCCCCGCCCCCCGCCCTCGCCGCACTTCACGCACTTCACGTCTTTGCAAGTCTCGGTACTTCCTCTCCCACTAATGCCAGACAGGGCAGCCCAGTTAGTGGAACATATCCCATGTACAGGAAGCGGGTCCTGGGATAGCCCCTGTTTCAGTTGTCTGGGACCCTCTTATCTCTATTTCTCATCTGTTCTCTCTATAGGTCTCTTCCTAGCCTTGAGTTGAGTACCTTTGAATCCTTTCACTTCTTAAAATACACCAGTGACATTTTTTTCATGAACGCTTTGGAGGGTACTTGCCAGGAATTTGAGACCCACAAAGCATAATGGTGGCTTCACAGCTGTTGAGAGACCAATGACAAAAAAAAAAAAAAAAGAAAAAGGCAAAACCACGAGTGTTGGATTTTTCTAGGCAGAACTTCTTTTGATTCATGCTCGTGTAGGAAAAGCATGCATTTCGTAAAGCGAGGCACTTAGGTGGTTCCCAGGGACACCCAATTACGAAGCCCCCTGTCAGCAGTGCTGTCGTCCCCCAACAGTACAAGCCAAGAATAACTTAAGCCTTCTCAAGAGCCTTCATTACCACCAAGAACTCTAAACACACATACCTGAGGGAACAGAGAAATGACAGCCAAAGCTCCCATAGGCCGGTAAGCACATTGTTGAACAAGTTCCAGAATTTTCTCCGAAAGGGATTGTTGGGAAAATGAGACACAGTGCAGGGGTTGAGTCTACAGTGGAATTAGTTTAAGGCATGGTGCATTAGTATATTGAACTTCCCCATGCTACTGCTGCGTTGGGAGTTTGAAGACATGGCGTGGGCTGTGCAGATCTGCAGGGACTCACCCAGCAGCGACATGCGGCCCTGTAAGAGGACTGCTACAAACTGAGCCCCAGAAAAGCAGGGCTGGGCCCAACTGCTCTAACTTAGGCTCTCCCCCAAGGACAGGCTCGGGGGAGCCTGGGCACTCAAAGGAGCTGGTTGAGGGCAGCACCCCATTTTTATGAGCAGCGGAATTCACTAAATTAAGAAATAGAAGAATGATGATGAATCAACTGTAACGTTGCTCCTTTTGACCACACAGTGAAACAGTCCTTTTCTAGTTTGATAGGGGATTTTTGGATAGATACCCTTGCTTGTTGTCATAGGCTTTCTTTGGCTATTTTTTCTCCTTTATTCCCTTTAATTTCTAGAAAAATCTTCCTGGACTCCTGGAGTTGTTATTTGTATCCGAGGAATAGTCTTACCTATTTCTTGTAAATTTCAGGGCATTTGATCCCCACACAACCTCATAGCTTCATATCCCCTTCATCCCAGTCCCCAAATCCTCACTTGTATTTACTGGTTAAGATGTCTACACTTAATTTCAAATATGTGCGAAAGTAAAAATAAATGTTTAAATTATCTCAGAAGGTTTTATTATAGCATTATATGCATCTGCCATGATCCATCATCATAGGTGCAGTAGGATAAGGTGCTAAGGTGTCAATGAGACTTAGATTATTTTTAAAAAAGATTTATTTATTTTAAATATGTAAGAACACTGTAGCGGTCTTCAGACACACCAGAAGAGGGCATCAGATCACATCACAGATGGTGGCGAGTCACCATGTGGTTGCTGGGAATTGAACTCAGGACTTGTGGAAGAGCAGTCTGTGCTCTTAACTGCTGAGCCATCTCTCCAGCCCGAGCGTTAGATTTTTAACACAGTGGAAATCTAGACTTCTAATGCTATCAAAGATGTTTTGTTGGTAGAGTTGGGAAAGGTCTGACTCGGAAGGATACACAAGATGCCAACCTGTACGACTTCTTGTTCATGGAACTTGAGTTAGGTTGAGAACGATGGGGAACAGGCTAACAAAGCTGGAGTAAGAGGACAGAACCAGAGCCCCTTCCTGGCAAAATGAGCAAAGGATAGCATGGAGGTGTCTGATACTCTGAGAGCCCTTGTGGTAAAGACACTGCCTTTACTTGGGGAGTACTAGGTCCATAAATGGAATTTTAAATTTTTTTACTGTTTCTTTTGTTTCCATTATTAATCAGCTCAGCAAAGTGTTCTTAATTAGCTCAGGATCTCTCCATACTTTCATTTATTTTCTTCAAGCCTGCCTCTTCTGTGGAAGAAGGTATTTTTCCTATCTTTTTTACCTGATTCCTAGTGTATTATCCACTAGGTTTATTTGAAATTCTCTTTAAAACTACTTAATTTTGGAATACTTTTAGAATTAAGACAGGTTGCAGAATCAAGGGTGATGAGGCAAGAGACTCAGCAGTTGAAGGCTAACCTTGGCTGTCCTGAGATCTGAAGCCAGCATGGCCTTCATGAGGTCCTGTTTTAAAAATTAAAAAAAAAAAAAACATAAACTGAGTTACTGAATACCTTCATTTGGTTCCCATAGTGACAACACATGTCCAATCACAGTACAGCCATCTGTAAACTCAAAGTTACTTTAATACTCAGTCAGTATTTTTATTTTAACAGTTTTTGTAGCATATCTTCTTTTAAAAACAATTCTGACTTAGGCACTGGAGATATAGCTTAGTGGTTAATTGCATTGGCTGCCTTTACAGAGGATCTGAGTTCGATTCCAAGCACCCATGTAGTAGCTAATGACCACATGCTCTTTATAGGAGATCTCCCATCATCTTCTGGCTCCTGAGACATAAAGCATACACGCAGTGCACATAAATACACACATCAAAGTACTCCCATTAATAATAAATAATAAACCTCAAGAAGATTTCTGACTTAGACTTCAATTTCAGTTTTCCTTTTACCTTGGTTCTTTGCCTCATTTTAATTTTTTTTTGAATTAGCCCATTTCCTTGGTAGACTACATTATTTTGAATTCATTTACTATTTCTAAAATATCAGATTGATAATATCTATTTTTTTTTTTTTTGTCAAGAGTGTTGTGAATGTGAGAGTCTGTCCATTCTAGTTGGCTGTGTCAGGTAGTCATGGTACTTGGTAAAGATGTTCATTTTGAACACTTGATTAAGATTTTGTAAGTTCAGTTACTGTGTTCAATTACTAGTACTGTCACTGTAAAGCTCAAGAGGTGACATGGCTTAAGGTAACAGAGTTTTATTCCTTCACAGTCCTTTACTCTGGGAGTCTGACATCAAGCTTTTTTTTTTTTTTTTTTTTAGGACTTTGTTCCCTCCTCGTGCAGTGCCAACATTGCCTTGGCTCTGATGAAGGTGTCATGGCAGACAGCGACATAGTAGTGATGCTGAGGGGCATTAATCACATGATGGAAAAGGAAGGGGGTGGGTGAAAGGCTGGTCTTATACTCTTTATATAGTGTAGCTCTAGAGAGCATGTACTGAGGGTTCACTGTGAACTACCTTAACCCCTTCACAGGTTTGCATTCTTAAATGAACTAAACACACATTGTTGTCCATCCTCTTAAAAGTCCTATTTACCTTTAAACTTCCAAAACATGAAGCTTCAGGAGAAAAAGTAGATGCAAACTATAGCAATGACCTTCTGAGGTTAAAAGAAGAGCTGGATTTTAGAGAAACACCATCAAATGTTGAGTTACATCCTTAGAGCAATGAACATCTTTGCTCTATACAGTACTCAGACTCGGCTATTTCCTTATAGCAACAACAAATGTGATCTTATACATAAGGTCACTGAAGATGTAATTTGCTCAATGAAAATGAGGAACTATTTCCTCTTTTACAATAATTATGAGCCTTGTGTGTGGTTGATCTGAGATCACACAAATGCCATTTTTTCCATTTTTCTTCTTGGACTTCTTGTTATATCCCAAAGATGGTTCTTGCCAGAATTCTCTCCTCTTCCATTCACTTATTTTAAAAACTTTTAATGTTAATATGAGCTCATTTCTAATTTTCTTTTGTTATAATCTACTGCTCTAATTACGTTACCATTATTTGCTAAAGTTGTCCTAGATTTGGCCCCTGGGGGATTATGGTTTTACATCTCCTCCTGATAACCTTGCCATGTGCAAAGCAGTGACATTTCCCCTGGCGACTCTGCTCGTCTTCAGGTATCTCTGAATTACTGTTACACCGTCACTGGCACCTTTGAACTTGAATAGTCTTATTTTCATTCCTTAGCTCTTCTTTTGGTTTGTTTGTTCTCCAGTCTCATCTCTCATATTAGATCCCGTATCATTACAATTTTCTTTTTACTTTTAAGATGAAGAATTAAATCCCAGGGGTATTGATGTAAATTACTGTAGCTTGGTTTAGTCTCTGCTTTATGTGTTTGCTACTCACTCAGCATCCAATATTTTGTGTTTTCTTGGGGAGGGGGAAATCTCATAATGGAACATGGAATGTTCTTTCTAAGTATAAGGACACTCCAACTTTCTTCTGGCATAGATTCCTAAGCACCTGGGTTTCTTTGTATTAAACACTAAGTACTACTGACAACGCCTTGCTTGGCTTTAAATCCTTACTAACTTTAATTAAATACACCAAGCAGCTTTTCTCCCACATTCCTAAAGCCTTAATTTTAGGAGCACGGACACAATGAGGAGGCCCTTCCTGTGACAGGGTGGAGTAAGTAAGTGTGGCTGGATAAGTGTTTGCTGGAGGATTAAGTCAGTGAGAGCCAAACCACGGCTTTTTTTTTTTTTTTTTTT
>NC_034604.1:42508460-42510361 GCF_900095145.1 Mus pahari
TTTTTTTTTTTTTTTTCTGTCTTGGAAATATTTTATATCTGAGGATACAAAGTGATTTTTTTAAATGAGCTGATCTTTGCTGACTCCTCTGGGATACAGAGTTACATACAACAATTAATATGTCTTCTGTCACTAAACATTACAGAATTGGGCATTGTTATCCACACGTTACATGTAGAAGAATGGAAACCTGGAGATTTACAGCAACTAACTATATTTGAACCCTAATTATCTGATTCCAAAGTTCCCCTGTCTTCTTAATTTCTGTAATGGTAGGTGATCAGTTAATATTAATAAGATTTTGTCAGAAACAAGGTGAAGACCTCTTAAACGTAGCCTGCTCCTGGAGACACTAAGGACAGAGTGGCACATGGTTCTGAGTTCTGTGCACACACAAATGCACTCACACCTCGGAAAAGTCCCATAGAAGAGGTGGTTCAAAGGAGTAAAGGACCATGGCTTTAGTATTTCAGAAGGCAGAACGGCCATCAGATTGTGGTCACCTAGCTCTAGACTCCATGCTAGCCACCATGTCCTGCATGCTTTGTCCCTCAGACACACAATTCCATGTGACTGAGGAGCACTTATCAAGGAGCTGCAATAATCACATTATATGCCCCCATTAGTAGGCAACCCGAGCTACTCTCAGAAGCAAGCTTAATAGGGCCCAAATGGAAGAGGCGTGTCTCTAAATTCCCCAGATCTCACATAGAATCAGCTGAAATGTGTACTACCATTGGCTCCAGCTATGAGAATTATTCTCCACCTAACTCAATTTCTAAAAGATGCTGTGTCAGAAGAATCAGAGAACAGCACCCCTCAAAGACCAATTTCTTATCTTTCGTAACATTTTCCTAAATTTGAGAAGTGGGGGAAATCATCCACTGAATATGATACCTTCATTATGGAGACAGCTTAAACCTCATCGGTCTTTTACGTTGAATTCTAAATTGTCTGTGGTTGCATTCTCCAGCCAATATGCTTTGGAGACCATCCGCTCACAAAAAGATTATTTTCTCAGTGCTCTGCCAAACCCTGGAGTTCACTGCTGTTTTTTTTTTTTATTGCATTATTAGAAGATAGAGTCTATCTCTCTAAATCGAGAATGTGTGTACTGTGAAATGTAGAACATATTTTTCTTTTAAGTCTTGTTTTTCTGCAAATAATAAGTGCACACAGTAACTGTAGAATTAAAGAGGATTATTCTTACATGTGACCACAGTGCGTTCATATGGACATGTACCTTCCTAAGCCCTTGATTGTAGTTTAATTACAGTGATTTATTAATTCAGGCATCATTGTGGACAGGAAACACCAATCAGCATTCTATATAACTAGTTTTATTTTTCTATACAGTTATCATAAGGTAACAGTTTAATATGAGACAAATATTCTAAATTATCTGAAAATTCTTAATGACAAATTGATTTGTAGAGGAAAGACTACTCTGGAATGGAAAAGCATGTATATGTTATATTCTTGGTGTCCTGAGCTGTGCACATTTGGGAGACAAAGAAGAGATAACTAATGCTGGATTTTGTCATCCAAAGACAATGTAGAAGATAGCAGTGAACTGTCAGCTGCAGAGTATGGGGCTGAAATCTGTGTAGGAAGAAGAGAGATCAGAAGAGATCTATAGAAGATAAATATCAATCTGCAACCAACCAACCACATTGGAAGAGAGGAGAAATGTCTGAAGGGTACTTTCAGTTTGCTTGATGTGGGATAAGAATCGTTATTCTCATTTGGTAAGTAACAGCTGCAACAGATTTCAGGCTACAAATGCTCTGTATGGCCAGAGCTATGTTCATTTCTGTTGCACAACTGCAACAACTCAGATTGGAGGACAGTTGTTCGAGAAATGGAAGACGAAATTCTTTCCAGGTTTTTTTTTTTTTTTT
>NC_034604.1:42510503-42518983 GCF_900095145.1 Mus pahari
CTCCTCCTCCTCCTCCTCCTCCTCTTATTTCCTGTACCCCCTCCTCCTCTTCCTGAGTTCAAGCATGGACAATCTGTTGCAAGGACTTGCTTATAGAGAATAATGGACAATTATCTCTTTAGAAAAAGATGGGTGGCTTTTGCAAGAGTTGATTAATACCAAATGATGTTGTTTGAAACAATTGTGGGAAGGGTGTTGGCGATGGTGAAGGAGTAAGCTGTAGATGCTTGCTGTGTCTTATTTTCCTTGGCGACTGTCATAAGCAATAAAACTTGTCTTTTGTGCGACTTCTTGGCATTGTCATAGGTGAGAACTAGAAAGTCTGTGTCCTATTCCTGCCTCTGTCCTTGTTTTATCGCTAAGCACAACACCCACCACAGCATGCCTCTTTTTTTCCATTTTCTAAGGCAGTAGACATGCCCTTACTTGGATCTTCCATCACATTTCTTCTTTGTTTTCCTTCTTTTTATTGGTTATTTTATTTATTTATATTTCAAATGTTGTTCCCCCTTCCCTGTTTCTCCTCCTAAAACTGCTCATCCTATGCTCCCCTGCCTCTATGAGGGTGCTCTCCCACCCAACCTCTCCTGCCTCACCACCCTAGCATTCCTCTACACTGGGGCATTGAGACTCCATAGGGCCAAGGGCCTCCTCTCCCATTGATGCCAGATAAGGCAATCCTCTGCTACATATGCAGCTGAAGCTATGTGTACCTCCAGAGGATAGGCATGGCCCCCATTTGAGGAATAGGGCTACCCACCCATTTCAAAAACTTTAACCCAGAATCTCTCCTGTCTAAAGGAAATGCAGGGACAAAGAATGGAGACTGAAGGAAAGGCCATCCAGCGACTGCCCCACCTGGGGATCTTTCCCATCTGCAGACACCAAACCCAGACATTATTCCTGATGCCAAGAAGCACTTGCTGACAGGAGCCTGGTATGGCTGTCCACAGATATGAATGCTTGCAACCAACCATTGGACTGAGCATGGGGACCCCAATGGAAGGAACTGAAGGGGGTTACAACCCCATAGAAAGAACAACAATGTCATGTATTTTCTATTGCAATGTCAACTACTTTGCCTATGTGGGATTCTCAATTGTGACATAAAACTTCACATTAGTCAGAGTCTGGCACCGTCCAGGGAGGTCTCTAAATGCTGAGTGATTTCAGAGGCTAAACTGGACTAAAACAAAGATCTGCAGTCAGTTCCAATGGATGGAAGTTCCAAGTTCTCTGAAATTGGGTGAGTCTGTCATCCCCACCCAGTGCACAGATGCTAACACAAGCCATGGTTTGCTCCATCTGGTCAACTGAGGCCTAAGCATCTCTCTCTTCTGGGGAAGAGAGGGGAAAATCCTAAAAGAACAAGCAGTTTGGAATAGCTCACCCATTCATGGAGCTTATAAATACATATGTGAAGCTGCCTACGCAGATTCTGGTGGAACAAGAGTGTTTGCTGTGGAATGCTGTCACTCGAGAAATGTAGCTGCATCTGCTCCTTCCCATTTTAGGATGCTGTCCTTAGAATAGTTCACCCCAACCCAGTTCTCTGCTATGAAGGGAGGATTCTGAGTATGGGTGGGAAGGGAAGTGCGAATATGGTGGCATATAGACAGATTGTACAATCAACACCCAGAATGGGGTCTCCCTGTACTTTTCCATCGTTATCTTTTGCAAATGGCCATCATAAAAGAAGGGCATCTTATACATGGTATGGGAAGGGCTTAGTGTCTGGAATGACTGTACAGGGCTAGCACTTTAGTTAGGTAGTAAGACAGGCTTCACTGCCCATATCATAGCAGAGTAGTGAGATTCTTGTGAATCCTGACACAGACGTTGACTTAGATGTTGACTGAAGATGATGTAATGTTCTCTTACCCTCTTATTCTCTTGCTCTTACTCTTGCTCCCCGACTCGACTCCCTCCTCTCTGACTCACCCCCCCCCCCAATGTGGCCACGACTGGACTCTACTTCTCAACTTTCCTCCCTCTTTCTGCCTTTTACAATAAATGCCTTAAAATCAAACCAAACCAAAATAAAACAAAAGATGATGTAACAATGAAATATAACAGAAGTTTAAGTAACAAGTATGCTTTAAGGCAAGCACATACTCACATATTTATGTTCTGGCCACATTCATGAGTGTGTATATTTAATGTAGCATACTGCATCACACTGTCAGTTTTATATGATATTGCATTCAATGTAAAAAATACATTAAAAACAAGATGGATTTTTAAAGGGGCATAATTGTTCAAGGATTTTGTTTCAAGGCTAATCACTCTTTGTATGAATTTCTTGGGCTAAATATTTTCATTTTACTTTTGTGTACTGTATGGATAGGATATATTCTTGTGGAGGTGCAATGACTGTTTGTAGGAGTTGGTTCCCATCTTCTACCATGAGAGTCCCAGGAATAGAATTCAGATCATGATATTTCATGGCAAAAGTCTTCCTTGCTCTCAGAGGCATTTCCTCAGACCATCAAAAGGCATCTTCTGAAGGAACAGTCCTTCAAGTTAGAGTGTCAACTGTAAGGGTGGAGTGTAACTCAGGCAACACCTGTGAAGAGCCATGCCATTACTATGGATCTTTGTTTCTGGAGACCTGGGCTATGGTTTAGACCATGACCTTGAGTTGCTGATAGAACGTGTTTCAAATACTTTCATTGTTTCCGTTGGTTTTATTTTGTCTATGAAGGAAAAGACAATTCTTATTCCTTCCTCGTTTGTTCACTCAGGTATATGTGGGTGGCTTTCTGGCTTCCTGGTTGGCTCTCATGTTTCTGCTGACCTTTCTTAGAGCTCAAGGATTCAAATCCATGTGTTTTCACATGGCACCATCAATAAGTATTACTAGTGAAATGAGCTGTACAGTCACTATGGTATCCATTTAAACTCCCATTAGTTACATTTTTACTCGTTAAGCATCATTAAGTAAGCATTCGCAGCCCTGAGTATCTCACACCTCAAAGTCATACAAATGCTGGCTCGTGAATCCTAATAAATGCCCATGAATGGTTTTGAGCATATGACATCATGTTTCTCAGTCAGTACGCGAGCGGCTGATTGAAGTTAGGCATATGTTTCTACTGGCAACTGGGAGAAGAAAATGTGCCAAATGTGGTTATTGGAAAGTACTGTTCTCAATAATTTTTTTTCTAGATGGTGGTTGGTATATAAAGTATTGGTAATTGTCCTTAGCTTCTATTGTTGAAACATGTAACACATGTTGGTAAGTCATACTCAGGGGCTGGCCTATATGCATGGAGAGGGGTGATCAACGTGGAGGATACTGAGAGGGTCAGAGTAAAGTTTCTATCTGTAAACTAGACATGGCATTAATAGTTCAAGGTAGAACAATAATTCTGAAATAAGAAAGCCAGAAGGAGTTGAAATTAGGTCTAGGGAATCAAGGTGTCAGCAGGAGGCCCATGTTTTATTCTGAGCCAGACAAAGTTCCTTTAAGGTCTGCGGTCAAGGTCATTGGTGCTTGCAAGTCTATTGGCCTCAGATGCTACCCAGACATCCTATATGTATATGTTATGTGCTATATGTAATCAGTTTCATTCACAGTACTAGTACTATAAACCACTGTAAGGGATTATAAACTAGTACACATAAGCAATCTAAGTTTTGGTTTCTTACCTAATCCCTTAGAAACCAATTTATTAAACTAAATTTTTCATTCTCCAATAATTTCTAATTTTGCATTATGTTTTCTTTTTTATTAGATATTTTCCTTATTTACATTTCAAATGTTATCCCCTTTGCTATTTTCCCTTCTGAAAATTTCCTATCCTCTCCCCCACTACTCCTGCTCCTCAACCCACCCACTCTCCCTTTCTGGCCCAGACATTCCCCTATACTGGGGCATAGAACCTTCACAGGACCAAGGGCCTCTCCTCCCATTAATGGCCAACTAGGCCATCCTCTGCTACATATGCAGCTAGAGCCACGAGTCCCTCCGTCTGTTTTCTTTGATTGGTGGTTTAGTCCTAGGGAGCTCTGGAGTTACTGGTTAGTTCATATTGTTGTTCCTCCTATGGGGCTGCAAACCCCTTCAGCTCCTTGGGTACTTTCTCTAGATCCTTCAGTGCAGACCGTGTGCTAATGGATGACTGTGAGCATCCACTTCTGTATTAGTCAGGCATTGGCAGAGCCTCTCAGGAGACAGCTTTATCAGTCTCACGTCAGCAAGTTCTTGTTGGCATTTGCAATAGTGTCTGGGTTTGGTGGTTCTTTATGGGATGGATCCCCAGGTGGGGCAGTCTCTGGATGGTCATGCCTTCAGTCTCTGCTCTGAACTTTGTCTCTATAACTCCTTCCATAGGTATTTTGTTCCCCCTTCTAAGAAGGATCTAAGTGTCCACACTTTGGTTTTCCTTCTTCTTGAGTTTCATGTCTTTTGCAAATTATATCTTGTGTATTCTGAGCTCCTGGGCTAATATCCACTTATCAGTGGGTGCATATCATGTGTGTTCTTTTGAGATTGGGTTACCTCACTTAGGAGGATATCCTCCAGATCAATCCATGTGTCTAAGAATTTCAATAATTCATTGTTTTTAATAGCTGAGTAGTATGCCACTGTGTAAACGTACCATATTTTCTGTATCCATTCCTCTATTGTGGGACATCTGGGTTCTTTCCAGCTTCTGGCTATTATAAATGAGGCTGCTATGAACATAGTGGAGCATGTGTCCTTATTTCAAGTTGGAACATCTTCTGAGTATATGCCCAGGAATGGTATTGCTGGATCATCCAGTAGAACTACATCCAATTTTCTGAGGAACTGCCAAATGGATTTCCAGAGTGGTTGTATCAGCTTGCAATCCCACCAGCAATGGAGGAGTGTTCCTCTTTCTCCACATCCTTGCCAGTATCTGCTGTTACCTGAGTTTTTGAGCTTAGCCATTCTGACTTGTCTGTGGTTGAATCTCAGGGTTGTTTTTATTTGCATTTCCCTGATGATTAAGGATAGTGAACATTTTTCGGTATTCCTCAGTTGATAATTCTTGTTTTGTTCTGTACCCATTTTTTTTAGTAGGGTTATTTGGTTTTCTGGGGTCAAACTTCTTGAGTTCTTTCTATATATTGGATATTAGTCCCCTATCAGATTATAGGATTGGTAAAGATCTTTTCCAAACAGTGTCCTTTGCCTTATAGAAGCTTTGCAATTTTATGGGGTCCCATTTGTCGATTCTTTATCTTACAGCACAGGCCATTGCTGTTCTGTTCAGGAATTTTTTTCCCCTGTGCCCATATCTTTGACACTCTTCCCCACTTTCTCCTCTATAAGTTTCAGTGACTCTGGTTTTATGTGGAGTTCTTTGATCCACTTAGATTTGAGCTTTGTACAAGGAAATAAGAATGGATCAATTCTCATTCTTCTACATGATAACCACCAGTTGAGCCAGCACCATTTGTTGAAAATGCTGTCTTTTTTCCACCGGATGGTTTTAGCTCCCTTGTCAAAGATCAAGTGACCACTGGTATGTGGATTCATTTCTGCATCTTCATTTCTATTCCAGTGATCTACCTGTCTGTTGCTGTACCAGTACCATGCAGTTTTAAATCACAATCGCTCTGTAGTACAGCTTGAGGTCATGCATGGTGATTCCACCAGAGTTTCCTTTATTGTTGAGAATAGTTTTTGCTATCCCTAGGTTTTTTGTTATTCCAGATGAATTTGCAAATTGATCTTTCTATCTCAGTGAAGAAATGAGTTGGGATTTTGATGGGGATGGCATTGAATCTGTAGATTGCTTTCAGCAATCTTGGATGAATTTTCTTCCTTTTGTTCTAGAACTTTTAGGTGTGCTGTCAAGCTACTCGTGTATGCCCTCTCCAGATTCTCTTTGGAGGCACTCAGAGCTATGAGTTTTCCTCTTAGGACTGCTTTCCTTGTGCTCCATAAGTTTGGATATATTGTGGCTTCATTTTCATTAAACTTTAAAAAGTCTTTAATTTCTTTATTTCTTCCTTGACCAAGTTATCATTGAGTAGAGTGTTGGTCACCTTCCACATGTGTGTGGACTTTCTATTATTTATGTCGATATTGAAAATCAGCCTTAGTCTGTGGTTATCTGATAGGATGCATGGAATTAGTTCAATATTTTTGTATCTGTTGAGGCCTGTATTTGGTGACGGGTTATATGGTCAGTTTTGGAGAAGGTACCATGAGGTGTTGAGAAGAAGGTATATACTTTCGTTTTAGGAAAAAAATGTTCTATAGATATCAGTTAAATCCATTTGTTTCATAACTTCTGTTAGTTTCATGGTGTCTCTGTTTGTTTTCTCTTTCCAGGATCTGTCCATTGATGAGAGTGAGGTGTTGAAGTCTCCCACTATTATTGTGTGTGGTGCAGTGTGTGCTTTGAGCTTTACTAAAGTTTCTTTAATGAATGTGGATGCCCTTGAATTTGGAGAATAGAAGTTCAGAACTAAGAGTTGAACTTGGTAAATTTTATCTTTGTTGAGTATGAAGTGTCCCCCCCCCTTATTTCTTGATAGCCAGTTGAAAGATGATTTTATTCTATATTAGAATGGCTGCTCAAGCTTGTTTCTTTGGACCATTTGCTTGGAAAATTGTTTTCCAGCCTTTTACTCCGGGGTACTGTCTGTCTCAGGAAACCCTGAAGTGGGTTTCCTGTATGCAGCAAAATGTTGGGTCCTGTTTACTTCACCAGTCTGTTAGCCCATGTCTTTTTATTGGGGAATTGAATCCATTGATATTAAGAGATGTTAAGGGAAAGTCGTTGCTTCCTGTTTTTTGTTGTTGTTGTTGTTGCTGTTGTTGTTGTTGTTAGAGTTGGAATTTTNTTCAAGTGATTATCTTCTTTTAGGTTTGTTGAAGGATTACTTTCTTGGTTTTTGTAGGGTGTAATTTCCCTCCTTGTGCTGGAGTTTCTCTTTATAATCCTTTGGAGGGATGGATTTATGGAAAGATATTGTGTAAATTTGGTTTTGTCGTGGAATACCTTGGTTTCTCCACCTATGGTAATTGAGATTTTTGTTGGACTGTCATTTGTGCTCTCTTAATGGTCTGTATGACATCTGCCCAGGATCTTCTGACTTTCATTATCTCTGGTGAGAAGTCTCGTGTAATTCTAATAGGTCTGCCTTTACATGTTACTTGGCCTTTCCCCCTTACTGCTTTTAATACTCTTTGTTTGTTTAATGCATTTGGTGTTTTGATTATTATATGGCAGGTGGAATTTCTTTTCTGATCCAAACTATTTGGAGTTCTGTAGGCTTCTTTATGTTCATGGGCATTTCTTTCTTTTGGTTGTGGAAGTTTTCTTCTATAATTTTGTTGAAGCTATTTACTGGCCTTTCCAGTTGGAAATCTTCCTTCTCATCTATACCTATTATCCTTAGGTTTGGTCTTCACATTGTTTCCTGGATTTCTTGGATATTTTCTGTTAGTATCTTTTTGCATTTCACATTTTCTTTGATGTGTCAATGTTTTCTATAGTATCTTCTGTACCTGAGATTCTCTCTTCTATCTCTTGTATTCTGTTTGTTAGGCTTGCATATATGGCTCCTGACTTTTGTCCTAGGTTTTCTTTTCCAGAGTTGTCCTCCTTTGTGATTTTTTTTTTCTACTTCCACTTTTAGATCCTAGATGGTTCTGTTCAATTCTTTCACCTATTTGTATGCGTTCTCCTCTATTTCTTTAAGGGAGTTATTTATGTCCTTCTTAAAGTCCTCCATTATCATCATGAGAAGTAACTTTAGATCCATATCTTGCTTTTCTGATATGATGGTGTATCCAGGACTTGCTGTGGTGGGAGAGTTTGGTTCTGATGATGCCAAGTAACCTTGGTTTCTGTTGCTTCTGTTCTTATACTTGCCTCTTGCTATCTGTTTATCTATGATTGGAGCCTGTCCTTCCTGTAATCCCAGTTGAGTCAGAACTTCTCAGAGTCCAGCTTTCTCTGTGATCCTGTGATTCTGGGATCCTGTGAGGCTGAGATTCTGGGTGTGTCAGAGTTCTTGGCATTCAAGCTTCCTCTGAGACCCTGAAATCCTCATGTGACCAAGCTCCTGGGATCCTGGGCTACAACGATCCTGGGCATGTTAGAAGGCCTGGAAGTGGTACCTCCTTTGGGGACCATGGGGTCCGCTGAGTTCTAAACCAAGATGGACCAGAACCAACCACTAATCAGGCAGGCTTTCTGTGTCTGTGCTCCAGCTGTCCCCAGGAACCATGGTTCTGTTTGAACAGATGTTGTGTTTCACTCACCAGTGATCTTAAGATCCTGGGCATGCTAAGGCACCTGTGTGGTGGTGGAGAGTCCTCTGGAGACTGTGGGACTGCCCGCTGAGTTTGGGCCTAAGGTGGCCTGGAGCTGGTGCCAACTCTAAAGTGCATTATTTTCTCTTATACGTGGCCTTTTGTACTAAACATTTAGACAGCTACTTGGTTGTTGTTGCTTTTGTTTGTTTGTTTTTTGTTTTTTTTTGTGTGTTTT
>NC_034604.1:42519283-42538378 GCF_900095145.1 Mus pahari
ATATGGTTTTTTTTCGAGACAGGGTTTCTCTGTGTAGCCTTGGCTGTCCTGGAACTTACTCTGTAGACCAGGCTGGCCTTGAACTCAGAAATCTTCCTGCCTCTGCCTCTGCCTCCTGAGTGCTGGGATTAAAGGCGAGTGCCATTGTCTTGACTGATGATTGATTTGGAATATCCAGCCCAGGGTGGGGTGGTACCGTCCCTAGGCAGGTGGATCTAGGCTGTACAACAAAGCTAGCTGAATAGTAAGATAGTGAGGAGGAATAAGTAGTTTTGGCCGGAGTTTCTGCTTGAGTTCCTGCTCCGACTTCCCTCCATGATGGAGTGTGATCTGGAAGTATAATCTGTTCAAATCCTCCCCCCTCCCCTTTCCCCTGTGAAGTTGACTTTGGTTATGTTTTTGCTACAATAACCAGGACAAGGTGTGAAGGAACAGGACAAATTAGAGATTTGTTATAAAGGGCGAACTTGAAGGAACTATTTACATAATGTAATAGAAAAACATCTAACTGAATGTTTTAGATAAAAGAGACAGTTTTACCTTTTATTATGCAAATCAATTTCTCTCCATTCCTTATTTGCTATTGTATTCAGAAATTATCTTACTTATTATGTGACCAGGTGATATATTTAATTCTTTTAATGTGATATTGCTAAGTCAGTAATTTTTGTCTTTTCATAATTTCTTTTGTTCCCTTTCTTATGGAGTAATCTCTCTGGATTATGACACATTTTAAAAACTTGTTTTACTGAAAGCATAAAAGAAAAGAAATAACTGCATCTATAGCAGACATCAATCTATGTAAGGCAATTAACCAAAAAATAAATATAACCAATTGTTCAGCTATCTTAGAAATCCCTCCATAAACCACAATATTGCTTCACATAAATTTAATAGGAACCAATCAATGTGTTCTCATTATTATTTAATGTCCATGTAGTGCAAAAGTATATACAAGACTCTATACAAAATATAATTGTGTCTTGAAACCAATAAAATAGGGATCATTTAGCATGTAATTTCTGGGAGGATTATTACCCATGGATACATCATAAGCACAGTGATCTTGTCCTGCTATAAAGATACATTTATATTAGCTGGAACTATGAAGTTGATACAAGGAACTATAGTTTCAAACTTTTTAAAGCTATTTCTAGACATTGTTGACCAAAACTTTTGTTGGTCTTACATGGTTTAACCTAATTTCCATTACTGGGCAGATTTCAAGTTGTATTGATTTATAAAATTAAGTCATTCAGTTTTTCAGAAAACCATTCCCAGTGACAATAAAATGATTAGATGTTTGAATTAAATATGACATGCAAAGTTCTTATTAAGTTTCTTATTAAGTTCATAAGCCTGCTTTCAAAACCACCTCTATAGGACTCTATTTTAAAGGTAGTGGTGAATAGGGACCGGAAAATGTTAACAGTTCAAAAAGGATATAGCTCTTTCTTTTTTTTTTTTCTTTTTTTTTCTTTTTTTCTGTTTTTCTTTTTTTGTTTTTCAAGACAGGATTTCTCTGTATAGCCCTGGCTGTCCTGGAACAAACTTTGTAGACCAGGCTGGCCTTGAACTCAGAAATCCGCCTGCCTCTGCCTCCCAAGTGCTGGGATTAAAGGCGTGTGCCACCACGCCCGGCTGATATAACTATTTATATCTTCTTCCTTTTGAGAAGTTGTGAAAATGTTGTGGGAAGTCATACTGTGTTGTTATCCTAGGTGACAGAGGCACTGAAACTCACTGGAAAATTATTCCAGATGCTAAGAATGGCAAATCCCTCATCTTAAGTAGCTCCTCACATTTCTAAGAATCAAGCAGTCTGGAGAGTTGATTTTTTTTTTTTTCCTTACTTTTTCTCATCGAGATTCAAGTGAAGCCAGGAAAAATTTCTCCTTTCCAATTAAAGCAGAGAAAGACATGTCACTGAGTCCTTCTGAACAACTCTCCTTACCCTGGCTGAGAGAAGACTGTAAGAGGCCTCTCCAATGGACTTCCTAGAAATTCAAGTGTCAGGTTAAACTGCCAAATGGAGGGAGGAAAAGTATGCATCAGGACACAGTGAATGAGAGGACAGGAAGAGACATGCTTCTGTGAGGACATTTCTGTTGCAGTACATGGTATCCTAAGGTTAGGAGACAACGAGGTCTCCAGATGCCCTGGACCTGTCCCTACCTCCCACTTTCTCCCAACAAGTCAAATAGGGACCTATTAAATACCACAGCACTCTTCATCACCAATTTCAAATGGCATTCAGGGATTCCAAACTATATTTTTGAACATAGTTGGAATCAGTATATATCACTTTACTGCTTTGTAGCTTGAGCCCTCCCTCATTTTGAAGTTTCCGTTTTAATGAAAATAAAATGTCACCTCAAAATGCAAGCCAATCAACCACTTAGTCAAACATAGTAGACAGGGAAGGGAAACAAGACTATTTCGTACCTATTTAAGGGAAAGTCACCATTATACCAAATTGTCACTTTCCTAGCTGAGTACTATGGTATTTCTGACAGCCTTCAATGTCTGTTTTACACTTCTGATGAGTTCCTTAATCATCTATGTGGAATGTTACTTGTATAGCTCTACTTAGGTAAAATGCAGCTTTGTAATGTAAACAACTCTTGTCTTTTTGCTTTTGTTTTGTTTTGTTTTTTTAAGTTAGAAGGAAAGCAGTAATAGTGCTTTACCTTAGGGCTGCCTCTTAGTCTGTGGTTTAACTTTCCTGGTCTTATTCATTAGTATTATTTGGCTTTGTTGTTTCAACCGCAGGAAAGTGGTAAAGAAAGACTTGTGCCTTTGATTTTTCTTGAACATCCATGGCAATGCCAGCAAACTGAATTCAAGTAGGTTCATCCAGGAATGCAGCCTGAGAGTCCACATCAGCCCCCGTCACTGCAATGCTCTCCCAGGAAAGGCATACCCCTCTACATTTGCTTTTGAGCTGACTCTTCATTGCTCCTTCTTATTCCTTGGTTCCTCTCTGTCACCAGAGGGTATTCTTCCCCCTTTAGGCTCTATTTTCCTTTAACCGAATGAACTTGTCCCACTTCTCCCATTCCAAAGGAATGGACTAGCATATGGGCTCTTCAGGAGGAAGGTGAGGTATGGGGAGGAATTCTTTCATTGTGTGTTGGTTAGCTGGAGAACATGTATGTTATTTATCCTAAGATGAGACTCTGTTGTATGCTTTTCATTGTTTTGCACTGAAGATGCCCCAACCCCATGGACCCCTCAGTCACTAAATGGCAAAGTGAAAGGCTCCAACTGATGCTTGGTAGGAAGAAGATGACAGGGCTTTGGCAATAATCCCTGCTCCATTCTCAAAACTTCAGCTTTCCACTGTTTTCTACAGCTCACCTTGCTTAATTGGGCCTTGCCTCTAAAATGTACTCCTTCCATTTCCCATGGTGCTGCCTCTATCCATTTCTAGTTTCCATTCTGCCCCTCCCTGATCTATGATCTCATTGTGCCATCGATTTAATTACCTTGCATGATGGACCACCGCTCCCCCCCCATCACACAAGACTTCTTTCTAAGATCTATACTATGAAAGCCTGCATACTTCTGGTCTTCTCTAACTTCAATGAAGCCATAGTCTTCAACATGCTTCTTTGTCATAATGTTATCATTCACCAGAGAGCAACACCCTTATATACTAGGAAAGGCCAAGCATCTCCATACCTTAATGTAGGATGTGTCAAGATGGTCAATTTTCCATTTAGATATTTACACTCCTCACATGTTCACTCCTACTTACCCTACTTTATTTGGTATTCTCAGCAAGGGCTTACCTTGTAGAGTCTTGTCTTCAATCTTACTCCTCTGAGACTTGTTTCACTACAAGCATGATCTCTGAAACACATCCCTGATTATCCATTGATTTCCTTTAATCTGCAAGAGAAGTTCCCAGCTTCCTAGTCTCATTGTTTTGGTCCTGTGAGCTCAGGACATCTGACCTGTTGGCAGGTCTAGACCTTCTAACCTACATGTAGTTGCATGTAAATCAAACAGTACTTCCAGATTCTGTGCTTTGTGCTTAATCTTTTATCTTGGGGTAAAGTTCTTTTCTCATCATCTTTTCCTCAATACATGGCCTCAGTGTTTCAGTGCTGTTTGAAAAAGCTGTTTCAAACAGTTCCTACTCCACATATGCCAACTTGGCTTAATGTCGTCCCTGTGCTGCCCCAGGGCTTGGTGGAATCTCCCATGGGCATCACTGGATTATCAATGGAAAAAAATCTACTGACGTTTTTCCTAATGTTATTTAAAATGGGGACAATGATCTTCTATTCTATATTCTCATTTTCTATTGTATATCCTCTAGCATAGTTAATTGCTGAAGTTATGTGTATTCTTGTTGAAAAAGGCGGATTTGACTTTTCCAAGGGTCGTTATCCCCAAGTGCAAGTTGAGAGTCTCCAAGAAAATAGGTCATACATAAATCACTGTGGATATTCTTTCCCAGGCATTTTTTGACTTATTCTTTGTTAGTGACATGCTTCCCTCCCTGGTAACAGGAACACTGTACTGATTGGGCAATTGTTAGCTCACTTATGGAACTGTAAAGATATATGAGATAAATTAGACTGTTTTTAAAGACTGCAAATCTTTCTCCAGGAAAAAAAGGAAAAAAAAAAAAAAAAAACCCTACTCAATGACTGAGAAATTCTAATCCCCAGCTGCGCTAGTCTGGCCAGAATGAACTGTCAGTGACTGAATGAAGTGTCTGTCCAACTGGCTGCAGTCTGAAATGCCAGCGTGGAACTAAAAGAATGGGTTTGTTATATAGAACACATTTCTGTGCTATAAATGCAAGAGGGTACAAGTGCAGGGGTTAAAAATAAACCATCCGAAGTTCACAGTTAACAGAGATGTCCTGGGGGAAAGTGTTGTGAAAGACAACTGGAGAGACCGAGTAAAAGAAAAGAACTCATAATTTTATGATGGTTAATAATGAAGAGTCCTGAACACATACATGCCCTAGGGATTCTCTGGAGCATATTAAGTTTGTTTAAATATACAGCAAGGCTGTATGTTCTTAAAAGTTTGGGAGTTGTCATTAGCAACAGTGCAAATGGATGCCATTAAAAATTTGTTTTCCTTATTTGAATTGACTAAGTGGAATGTTATTTATAAGTCAGAGAAAGAAGATATCGTGATTTATTTTCTTTTAATGCATTTGTTCCAGGGAGCTGGGAAATGAGTCTCAGAACACCAAATGTCAAGCTTAAGATGTGTAAAGTAATAGGCACATCATTAGTCTGTACTTCTTCGTTTTTGAAATTAGAGCCCTGTGATGAGGATTATATACAAGTTTCTGCACTTTGTTTTCCCAATGCTGTGATATCTGAGTATGAGCAGGCACTTTCATATCCACGTTCTTTCTAAGATAGCCAGAAAATGAATTTGCATATAGAAACGGAGAATGAGGGTATTAGTTTTAAGAAATTAGTCTGAAAAAGCTGGAAAATTGCTTTCAAACATGTGAACCAAATTCCTCACAGAATTGCCACGCTGGCAATCTAGTTTCCCCATGCATGCTTATATTTCCTTTGCAAGCATACTAACACAGTCTTCCTATACCACAGATGCCAGCAGCCTTTCTGGGTACCCCAGATTGCACCCCCAAACCTCATGCTCACCCTTCATAATTTCACAAGGCTAATGTTTTTGTGATCTGATTTTCCAAAGCATGGTCTGCGCTGATCCTTTCTTAGTTCTTTGCCACTAAGAAAACTATACGTCCTTGCGCAGAAGGGAAGTTTGGAGGGCAGGAGAGGAAAGTGGACGTGTGAGAAAAGCACGGTCTGGAGCGGACTTTCAATAGCAGTATCGGAAGTGGACGTGTGAGAAAAGCACGGTCCAGAGGTCCAGAGAGGACTTTCAATAGCAGTATCGGAAGTTGTGGTAATTCTTAAGTCACCCTTGGCCCTTGCATATAATCAGTATGCTAACAGTCTCCTGAACTGTTTTCTGCACACGCCCCCTCTCTCCTGGCTCTGCTCTTTTAGACTTCACTAGAATCCGTTTATCCCACCCTCTCTTCACATACATTTTCCTTTTCTCTTACAAGCAATAATTTTTGATAATTGGCTCAAGACTGAGGGAAAATGTTAACTGCATCGCTTCTGTCTCCTCTGGGTCCTACATCGTGCTGTACAAATGAATACATTAGCACACGCAGTCATTTTTATCTCATTTCATATGTTTTATGGCTAGAAGCGGATGATTTGTGGCGTGTTTTTCTTACTTCGGATTGTCTGTTCACATTCAAATAGTTTACATCTGTTAACACTAAGTGGTGAGGACTGGATCCTAGTTTTATCATTCTTTATTTCTCTGTATGGGAGACCACCATGACCTTTCCTGCAGAGTCACTATAACTTTCTGGAAGACAGATGTTGATATACTTTCACCTCCTTTCAGAATCCTTTCCTTTTGTAAACCCATTCTCATATCTAAAATACTAATACAGCTTTGAATGGGAAACCACAGCTCTCCCCTTAAAGTGGATAAGAAAGCCGTTACTCAAGAGCCGCTATGAGTGCCCAGGGCCTGGGAACACAGATTTAGGTTACCCCAAATTTCACAGTCTACTGTAGAAACAGTTTCAAAATTTAAAAAAAAAAATTTTTTTTTATAGTAATGTAACAAAAAGTCTTAAGTCAAGACACATTTTAAATGTATATTAGTAGAGACGCCAGAGAGGTAGATTATAGCGAAGTAGAGATCTCAGCTCAGATGCAACCTGAAGACATTTCTAGATTTGGGGTTGGTGGAAGTTGGTGGCTATTTACATTGTGACTCATAACAGTAGTGAAATTATAACTATGAACTAGCAATGAAAATAATCTTATTGTTGGGAAATTACCACAACATAAGGAAGTATATTAAAGGATCACAGCTTAGGAAGGTTGAGAACCATCTAGAATCACAGATGGTTATAAGGTGCCACGTGGATGCTGGGAACTGAACCTGGCTCTTTTCCAGGAGCAGCAAGTACTCTTAGCCACTGAGCCATCTCTCCGGACCTCCCAAAAGGCTTTTCATCTGCTAGGCACAGGATACTGGGTCTGACACAGAGGTGAGCAAGGAAGGGCCATTTCTGAAGCTAAAGATGGCCCAAGGTCAAATGTAATCTCTAGATCTGCAACACTCCGACCTCTCCACAGCAGTCTGTATCATCATCAGTTAGCCTTTGTAGACCCAGCTTCTTTGCAGAAACTCTCACTCACAAAAGTCATCACAGTTTACACATGGTTTCCTTGAGCACACTGTTCCAGCATCCTTTCTCTGGCTGCCTGAGCTCCAAAGTCCCACAGGTTTCTGCAAGTTCCTCCTAACCACTTCCCACAACTGCCTATATTTTATTTTTTATTCATTTCCACAAAAAACTGAACTGAAAAGAATTGTACTAGTTAGGCTTTCTAGAATATAGGTTTTTGTTGTATTTGTGTATTCTAAAAAGCATATGATTTTTTGAGCCAAAGACACTGAAATGATAACATTTCATAGAAAGTCAGCTTTCTATGGTGAGAAAATAAGAGAGAAGGAGGGATGGAAACTTGGCAGGCACAAGTCTCCTGAAACTCGGCAATTTATTATTTTCATTTCATTTTTCTGTATACCTGAAGCTTGGGAAATGATATAGTTTCTTCATAATCTGTAGAACTACCTGTTTTTCTCTAAGTAAAACCCTTTCTTTTAGTCCAGTACCAAGACTCCAAGTTTATGTCTGCAATATTATGTTACTAATTTTTTTTGGAGGGGAGAGAAGCATATTAGTAATATCCTGAGAATGGAGGAGCATGGAGGACCTATAGGAAACCATAGATTCCTGTCTCTATAGGGACAAAGAAATCTGGCAGAGCTGAGGCCGGTGTGCATGTGTCAAGCTAGTTTTTGCCTGTTAAGGAACAGAAAAGGTGATGAGAGATCAATGGTGGCTGTATGTTCTCGGTCACAGTTTGGTTGGTTTCACCTGAGTTTCCCTGCTGTTTATTTTTATAAAGTTCCTAATTACAACATCTGCCTCCAGTGGCAACATCTCTGAGCTGAGTCTTGTCTCTCTCTACTCCTCGGGGTAACTGTCAGTCACGACTTCCTCTCCTTTTAGGCTTTACCTTATCTGCTGTCACCTAAGCTTTTGATCTTGACCTTAGCCATTCTGACAGGCTGAGAAAGAAATTAGGGAAACAACACCCTTCACAATAGTTGCAAATTATATAAAATACCTGGCTGTTACTCGAACTAAGCAAATGAAAGATCTGTATGACAAGAACTTAAAGTCTCTGAAGAAAGAATTCGAAGAAGATCTCAGAAGAAGGGAGGATCTCTCATGCTCATGGATTGGCAGGATTAATATAGTAAAAATGGCCATTTTGCAGAAAGCAATTCCCATCAAAATTCCAACTCAGTTCTTTACAGAGTTAGGGCAATTTGCAAATTCATCTGGAATAACAAAAACCTAGGATAGCAAAAACTATTCTCAACAATAAAAGAACTTCTGCTGGAATCACCATCGCTGACCTCAAGCTGTACTACAGAGCAATTGTGATAAAAACTGCATGGTAGTGGTACAATGACAGACAGTAGATGAATGGAATTGAATTGAAGACCCAGAATTGAACCCACAAACCTATGGACACTTAATCTTTGACAAAGGAGCTAAAACTATCCAGTTGGGGGAAAAATAAACCCAGCATTTTCAACAAGTGGTACTGGCTCAACTGGTGGTTAGTATGTAGAAGAATTCGAATTGATCCATTCATACCTCCTTCTACAAAGCTCAAGTCCAAGCAGATCAACAAACTCTAATAAAACCAGAGACACTGAAACTTATAGAGGAGAAAGGGGGGAAGGGCATTGAAGAGGTGAAAAATTCCAGAACAGAACACCAATGGCTTGTGTTATAAGATCAAGAATTGACATCTGGGACCTCATAAAATTGCAAATATTCTTTAAGTCAAAGGGCACTGTCAATAGGACAAAAAGGCAACCAACAGATTGGGAAAAGATCTTTACCAATCCTACATCCGATACAGGGCTGATATCCAATATATTCGAAGAACTCAAGAAGTTAGACTCCAGAGAATCATTTAAAATTTCAAGTAATTTTTTTTGTGTGATTCCTTAAATTATGTTTTTGTGCTTGGTTGATTTGGTCTGGCAGATGTCAGGGTTGTCCTTCTTTACCCATGATAAAATATGGGCTTCCAGCACATTTCCCCGGCTTCATATTGCACAGCTTGACATTGGCTGCAGCTGGCCAGAAACTGGCAGTTCCTTCCTACCTGAAGTGTGCTCATCCTGTGAGCCTTGGCTGGAAGCAGCAATAGAGTGTTCTGTTAGTATCCCTCTTGATAAGTCTTTTTGGACAAAATGTTGGAAATAATTAAATAAAATACAATGGTAATAGACTCCACAGGCTTATAGCTGGTACGTGTTCTGGAAAACAAAACCTCCTGCCCAAGTGGAAAGATTCCCCATGATCTTACTTTGATATGCAGCCTAGTAAAATATAACTCACAGGAACAGGGAGGAGAATGTGGGATAAATGTGAGGGAGAGGTAGGAAAAAGTTTGGAATTGGTGGTCAAAGAACACAAATCTTTAATTAGAGCCAAGGAATGGCTCAGTAGGCAAAGGTACTTGTGTAAGCCTGAGTTTGAGTCCCAGACTCAGGTAAAGGAAGAGGGAGAGAAGGTGCTCCACAGTTGTCCTCAGACTTCCACACACAGCATGGCACATATGAATGTATGCCCTTCTCCCTTAACAACTTCAAAAATTATTAGAAAGAAGGAATAAGTCCAAGAAATGTATTATAAAACAAAGTGATCAAGTTAATAACAATGTATTATATACCTGAAAGTTATTGAGAACTTTTAAATATTCTCATTATAAAAATATGTATATGAGCAATGGATAATAATGTAATTTAATAATATAATTTAATAATTTGTCAATGTATACATTTCATATCTTGTTGTGTGCACCAAATAAAGCCAGTCCATAGTACACATCTGACATTTTAGATTCAACCAACCTTCGATTTTTATACACACACACACACAGACACACACATTTTCTGTACAACTATAATTCCTTGTTATCTCCTAAACAATGTAGGAGAACAACCATTTACATTTGCATTCTAATAGGTGTTATAAGCAATCACCAGGTTCTTATAAATATATAATATATAAAGGATATATGAATGTGTATAAGTTCTATGCAAATGCTGTGTCATTTTATGTAAAGGACTTGAGTATCCATGGTTTGTGCTAACCTTGGAGGTCCCAAATCCAAGGGGTGACTATGTCAAGGGGTGACTATGTATACCACTTCTATTTACCGGTTTAAAAATTATAGTAAAGCTTGACATCAGTTGAGCTAGTCTCCCATTAGCAGGTGATGTCATAGACTTTGCACATCTGTATCAGTAAATCCTGTTGCTTCTACTTTTTAAAATTTTAAATAAGAAAATGACATATTTTCAAATCAGGCATATAGAGGAAGGCATGTTCTTTCTCTCTGAGTGAAAATCTTGCCTTTCCATCCAGAGGGAATTCTAATTTCTTGAGTTCTTTGAATATATTGGATATCAGCCCTGTATCGGATGTAGGATTGGTAAAGATTTTTTCCCAATCTGTTGGTGGCCTTTTTGTCTTCCTGACAGTGACCTTTGACTTTCCAAATGACCCAGCCAAGCCTAAGGGCCATTTTATGATGATAGTAGTAAGTATGAAATTACTGGGCTCGAATTTTGTCCACCCCTGAATGATGTGCCCTCTGTTTTATAATGAAATATTCACCATAGGTGAATGCAAACTTTCTGTCAAGCTTTTCTGGAACAAGTACCTCCAGTTGTCCCACTGTTGGTTGTATTCTATGACATCACGGTTCCTTTGCACAGCATTCACAAATGATACCTCTTTAGTCATTATTTGCTTACATGTCTGTTGTTCCCGCAATGGATACTTTATAATGAAAAATAATACCTATGTCTTATTCAACACTGTATGTTTTGTCAAATGGGGGAGGGGGAGGAGTCTTTTCTCTCTTATTCTGGGGGCTAGAGAAGTGTGGATATGTATCTTTGAGCCAATTAGATGAAAGACCTATTCTCACTCTGGCTTTTCTCTTAGTTATGTAAATGTTCTAAGCTTCAGTTTTCTCACCTGAGATGAGAATAGCACAAGGGGAGTATAATACAACCCACAGGTTCAGACTGAGTACAACTCCACTGCCCCAGTTTCCGACTCAGTGGAATAGTCAATACAGGTGTGAATTGAGGTGAACATAGTTGGTAAGGCTCAACTGGAAGGCATGGGCTTTGTAAGATGTTATTTACTTATTTATTCTTCAACAAATTTCATTGGTTATCTTTGGAACTAACTACTCTCAAACAAAATTTCTGCAGCTTTTCTTTCATCTATTAATTATGCAAACCATCTCAGAAGCCTGAATTATATATACAAATACTGTTACTATAATATAATTCTATGTATTATTTAGATTACATAAGTAATTTTAGGACACACACAGACACACAGACACACAGACACAGACACACACACACACACATACACACACACAGGAATCTATGACAAGGAAAGTAATTTTTTGATTAAAAGCTTAAAAATTCATTGGCATGGGTAAAACCCTGGGTGAAACCTCTCACACAAAAACAAAAGAAAATAAAACAACAACAAAATGAAACAGGAAAACAAACTAACACTACCACCACCCTACATCCCAGTCCTTTGAACTTTTAAATTTATCTCCTCTTATTTAACCAGTTACATATCTCATCAAGACTTTGACATCTAGAAATCCGATGTACTCACTTTTAAATATCCTTTATATGTAATTTAATATAACTTGATTGAGGCAGGGCCAATAGCTGAAACACGTGCTATATCAATAGAGCCTTTGCTTACATTGACTCCTTGATCAGGAGAGAAACTGCAGGACCTCTCTCCCTGCTTTGTAATGTGCCACACTGTAGGTATAGTATGGCCTTAACATGACAGTGCAGGGTATTACCTGAAACAATCCCATTCCACGCTGTTAGCACACATGTGTACACTGTCCTAATGCTTGCCATATTCTTTTGTAAATATTCCAAAATAATTCTGGAATTCTCTATCAAGCCAGTCTGCAGCCGTGATATCTGCCCATGGTACTAGAGAAATATTAATGAAAAACCCAGTTTACTTTTCAAAAGTGACCAGGAACTTCCCTTACCCTAAGCAGTAGCTTTAAAGAAGGGTCTAGCCACAGTCTTACAGAAAATCAGGGTGTTTAGCTGTGATCCGGTTGCTGATCTTGAGATCCAATTTCCTTTTAACCATGTCTGTTCTCTGCTTTCCAGTGCCGTGCTTATTGCATCTGATAGCCTGTCTGGACAAAAGTAATTTGGCTTGTGTTAGCATTTAATCATCTGCCCCAAGCAAAGGGTCAAAATGCTCTTCTTTTCTTTTTCTGTCCAACCTTTTAGTACATAGCTGGAAAACCTGCTAGTCACTGCTAACTTAAGAGCTGTGAGTCTTCATTTATTTGTTTTTTACTTGTCGACAACAGTCTTAAGAAACCTGTTATTCTATGTTCTTCTTTGTAGCTGTCCTGGGATAGAGTTATTTCTCTTATCCGCCCCACAGCCTATCACACTGAACCAAACCCAGCAATACACACAAAATGTCTTAGTGTGTCTTCTTTCAACCGTTTTGTCTTTTGATAGATTGTGATTCTGTTGACGCATTTTAGCCTCAAAATGTTTTACCCCTGCTAAATTATAATGCCTTTCAAGGTTTTTAGAAATAGGATTACCTTATTCAATTTAAAATTTTAATGGTTTTCGTAATATCTTCACATAAATCACATTTAGTCTAGTACTGACCCATCACTGCTTCAATTCTAAGATAACATAGACGACACTGAGAATATTTTCAAGTCCATATTCAAGTAGCCCTAGCAGTTTCCCTTTGCTCCTGAAAGTGGAATTGTTAGAAAAGAAATTAAAAAATATAAAAATTCTAAATTTGTATGTGCCGTATTTAACATAACACTATGCCAGCATTTCAGGATTTATGACAATGACTAAATGGTATGGTAAAATCTAGTGGATGAGCACTACATAAAATGCAAGTGAGAGAGGAGTAAGCCCAGGATATGTATAAGGAACGTTTATATCTTGATCATATGTGATTGCTACAACCTAGTGTTACAAGATGATTTTTTATTACTATAGAGGCAATAAAATAAATATCTCTTCATTAAAATGATGGAATTAAAGTCATATATACTAAAGCACGAATCTATCTATATCACATTGACCTCTTCTCCCAAACTGACTGATGGCAGCATAGGTAAGACTGATGAACACGCTCGAGAAAGAAAATTTTAAGCAAATCTTTTATTTTTGACAAGAACAATATTTGTTTTATTCAAGTTTCCTACCATTTTTTAGGTCAAAAAAAGGTCACATGTTTCCTGAACAAATTTCCCTTGGTGATATTTCTTGTGCCAGGTATTTATTTCTCCTTCACAGCCATCTCTTTTCTCCTTTTTCCTTTCCTTTCCTTTCCTTTCCTTTCCTTTCCTTTCCTTTCCTTTCCTTTCCTTTCCTTTCCTTTCCTTTCCTTTCCTTTCCTTNTTTCCTTTCCTTTCCTTTCCTTTCCTTTCCTTTCCTTTCCTTTCCTTTCCTTTCCTTTCCTTTCCTTTCCTTTCCTTTCCTTTCCTTTCCTTTCATTTTCCCTCCCACCTCTTTCTCTGCCCCCCTCTCTCTCCGTTTCTGTCTCTTAGAGATCTGTTTGCTTATTCTACAAGTTAGAATCCTTTTACAAAGTAAAATTCTGAAGCCACATACTAATTTTATCCCCCAGGCTACTCAACACATACCTGGATAATATGGCTGGAATGCTATGGTGGGCTTGTTAGTTTCCCTGAGGTTATTGTCAGTGTGAGAACTGTGAGCTACCACTGCCCCTTGGTCACTATGGTGACCTGTCCACCTCACTGTTTTCTCCTCTCTTTCTTTACCTCATCCTCACCCTTGACCTGGCTCATGCTTCCATTACATATGTCATCCAGTTTGTAATTCAATTTAAATATATTTATTCTTCCTGATTCTCAATGTAAATATGATCAGGCTGGCCAGATCCCTCTGACATATGCTTTGTGTCACAGAAGATGCATTTTGTCAGACAGGAAATTATTCTGCCATTAAGTAAGTGATTTTCATAACTATCTTCATATTAATTGATGATTTTATATATAAATTCACATGTTCTCCAAAAGAAAAAATGGTAACTAGGTACAGCTCAGAACAGCTAGCCATAAAATTGCTGGGCCTAGAAATCTGTATTTTAACACATTTTCTAAGTGATTCTTAATCCTCTTGGAATTCCAGACCCACACTATAATATTTGATATAGACAAAGAAACACTCCTTTAGCCAACTTCCTTTGCCCTCCCCCTCCTTGTACACTCTGACATGGTATAATCAACATTCACAACTTCCTATGGACTTTTTTGGAAGTTGGGAAAGCAAAGAAGGATTTATTCCATCTAATCCATAAAGATACATGCTAGCCAGGAGAAGGAGCAGAGACTGAGAGAATGGCCAAGCAATAACTGGCTTAACTCTAGATCTATCTCATGGGCAAGCACCAATCCCTAACACTATTAATGATATTCTGCTATGATTGCAGACAGGAACATGTTTTCCTCTGAGCGGCTCCACCCAGAATCTGACTCAGACAGGCACAGACACCCATAGACAAACAGTGGATGGGGCTTGGGGACTCTTATGGAAGAATAGGGGGAAGTGGATAGGAACTCCACAGGAAGACCACTAGGGTCAACTAACCTGGACCCTTGGGGCTTTCAGAGACTGAACCACCAACCAAAGAACATACACTGGCTAGACCTAAGTCTCTCTGCACATATGTAGCAGAAATGTAGCTTGGTCTTTGTGTAGGTCCATAGAAACTGGAATGGGGGCATTCTAAAAGCTGTTGCCTGTCAGTGAGATATGTTTTTCTAGCTGGGTCGCCTTGTCTGGTGTCAGTGGGAGAGGATGCACCTAGCCTCACAGAGACTTGATGTGCCAGGGTGGAGGGATACCCAGACGGACCCTCTGCTACTTAAAGGGGAAGGAGAGGGAAGATGGGGGAAGGATTATGGGAAAAGATAACAGGGAAGGGATCAATGAGCAGGATGTAAAGTGAATCAGTAAAAAATTAAATTAAAATATAAAAGATATTTGCTAGCATATACTTTTAAGTTTATGAGCATGCATTGTTTACATTTGATTTTAATGTCTTGTTTAAAAATTCTAACATTGCAGAGACTGTATTATCATAAACTTCTTATAAAATATTTTATTGTCTGCCCAATGAGTCTTTTGGTGCTTATGCTATAGATTACATAGTGATTCACTGCCTGCTATTAGTTAGTTTTGGTTGTTTGTGTAATTCTTGATATTTGTACAATCCCCCTCCCCCCCCAAACAAATAAACAAGCAAGCAAAAGCAAAGTTCTCTTGTGGACCAAAATGGTTTTCTCTGTTCCTCTTTCCTACATTTCCTTCTCTCCATTCTTTACTTGAAGATTATTTTTGCAGGTTCTTGTCTGACACATGTTATTCCTAGTTAAAATGGAAGTAACCCTTTTTAAAGGTTCTAATGCATATTATCAGATTTTTTTTTTTTAAAGGAAATGTAAAGTATTTGTCTTAGGGTTTCATTGCTGTGAATGGATACCATGACCAAGACAACTCTCAGAAAGGCAAACATTTAATTGAGACAGGCTTACAATTCCAGAGGTTCAGTCCATAATCATTAAGGTGCAAAGCATGGCATTGTGTAGGCAGACTTGATGATGGAGGAGCCAAGAGTCAAAGGCAGCCAAGAGGAGAGTCTTTTCTGCATTGTGTGGAGCCTGAGCATAGGATCTCAAAGCCCACTCCTACAGTGACACACTTCCTCCAAGAAGGCTACACCTCCTAATAGTGCCACTTCCTGTGGGGCAAGCTTATTTACACCACCACAGTATTACATTCTTATTAGCAGCACATCTGAACAGGCTGCAAAAGTAAAGCTGTAATATAGAATTTTTCTTTCCTTCTTTTTTAATTTGTCATGTTCTTTGTGAGCATATGATTACATAAGCTGCTATCTTGTCACAGGTAAGCCATAGCAAACATTTTTATTTATATATAATTTGAAAAGTTGGTCTTTGGGGGTTATCTACTAGTAGCCAGCTTAACCTAACAGTTTGGAGAGAAGTTGGCAGTCTTTCTCCCTTTACAACTTTGTAAAATGTCAAATTAAGCCAGGTGGCTTGTGAAATTTTGCTTACATCAGATGAAGGTGTGAAAAGCCCCCCTTGTTTTCTCTGTCTTTGTCTCTGTTTCTCTTTGTCTGTCTGCCTACCTGTCTTCTGTCTGTCTGTCTGCCTGCCTGCTTGCTTGTCTGTCTCTGTGTTTCTATGTCTGTCTCTGTTTCTATCTTTGTCTTTGTCTCTGTCTGTCTGTCTGTCTGTCTGTCTGTCTGTCTGTTTGTCTGTCTCTGTTATATGTCTGTGTCTAATATGTATCTGCAAGCATGCTTTATTGTCAGAATGGTGTCTGAGCTGTATTTTGTGAGTCTGTGTAATCATCATATGATAGTTTTAAAACAGGCACAAAGTACCTCAGTTAACTGAGACCAACAGAAAAAGATAATGGAAGAAATAGGACAAAGTAGCCACAGACCTCTAAACAAAACATATTTGAATCCCCCCCCAAAATGAAAGATGTATTAATTTTTAATTTTTGCCTATAAGGCTACCTTATTTCTAAATTATCTAGTATCTCAGAAATATTCTTCCTGTTTCTTTTCAGTGTAAACATTTTTCTCATCCTCATCAGGCATCATGCTGGGGTCTTTTCATGTGCATTTTCCTGTAAAGTATGTAGTCAGTAGCGGGCTTGCTTTTCTGTGTGCTGTATGTAGGACAGCAGTCTATGAAGTTCTACTTTTGGAGCCTTTGGCTAAGTATGCATCTGGATGAACATTTTTGGGAACCTTCCCAGTCACAGCACAAAGCAAGTAGATAGGTTCACATAACATTATCTCGGCTAATCTTTATCCCCCTATTAATGGCAACTGAGGCAGGGAGACCTAAAGAGGCTTTCCTTTTAGTCCTTTTTGTCTTTTTTTTTTTTTTTTTTTTTTTTTTTTTTTTTTTTTTTTTTTTTTTTGGTCATAACACCGACACACTGAATACTGACATCTAGTGGTACTATCTAGAACTGCAGCCAATGTCCCTTGAACTGGGGCAGCCTGCTTCCACTTGGAATGTTTCAGCCTCATGTAGGGACATTTGGGAAACACTTCCTACAGGAGCTCCCTGGGACCCCTCCTCTTTGAGCTGTAGAAGAAACACCTAGACTGCACTGTTTCCACGTGGCCCCATACATCTACTCCCCCCCCTTTTGCTTTATTTTTAGTTAATGAGTTTGTTTTTGACAATTTTTCATACATGTGTATACTATATCAAGATTGCTCTCACCTACTCTCTCTTATGTCCCTCCAATCCTTGTTAAGTTCCCTCCTCCCTTCAACTCTTGTACTCCTGTTCATGTCTTTTGGTTTTGTCCGGAGACTCAAATTTAACCAGTGCTTTCAACACCTGCTTGGAAGTATCCACGGGAACCTGGTGGATTCACCAGTAGGTTCAGAACTCAAGACAATAACCCCCTCTCTGCCAGGATTTATCAATATCCAATAACTCATCAAAGAGGTTGAGAAGTCTATAAACAGCAGTCCTGCCAGGCAAGATTAGTCCTCTTGTGTAGTGTAACTACTACTGGGATAACCGACCATTCTCTGATTAGAGCTGAGGCCTTCTACACAGGAGGAGATCCATGCTTGACCCTGCAAATCTGGTCAGAGACACTCAGCGGGGGAACTCGTGGACGGTCAGAGGACTGTACACACTGTGGCTCCGCTAGGTTGACATAGCGCCAATCTACCTCCTGAATATATTTATACCCACAGACAGCTGTTACTCAGCCTTAATCAAAGAAACTTGTCTTTGTAGTGAACGGTGGCAAAAGCAGAAACCACACAGTATAAAGTGCTGAGGATAACTGACAGGTGAATGCTCACCTCTCAAGACTTTTGTATCTTGTCATCTCAGTCTTAGGGAACATTACAGATGAGGAGGAAGAAAGAATGTAAGGGCCAGAAGACAGGGAGAGAAGGGCCCTGAAATGCCACTCTTCTGTGTATGATGCAGCCATGGGTATGATGCAGCCAGTGTAATCCCGAGCTTGCTTTAGACTGCCTTATCTGCACTGGGTCTGCACAAGCTGGCCTCGTCAAAAGACAATTCCAGACGGGGAAAAGTCTCTCAGGGCCTTCACGTTTAATGTTCCTGACACATTGTGGGTTGCTGCAAAAGGCTACCTTACATCTTGCTTCCCTGGAAGTGGGCAAAATGGGTGGGTGGGGGAATTCTAGAATGTTCTGAAAGTTGTCTTTCAGGCTGCAGATATGTAATTATCTTAATCCTCACATAGTGAGGAGAACAAAAAAGGGAGAGATAGATAGATAGATAGATAGATATAGATAGATAGATAGATCTAGTTCTAGCGTATTTCCCACCATATAGGATGATAATGCCATCGTGGAAGCTTCAACCTCATGACTTTAAAACCATCACCCCAAAAGGCCTATAAATGCCATCTAATTCAAGGTTGGGATTCATAACATAAATGTTTTTATTTTTCCCACAGGAGAGCATGAATACAGTTTCTCACTATCACCAAGTATGAAGTTGAGTTTCCTGGATTTGGGGACATCGTAGGGGTCAGAATATCAAGATGCTCTGGATGTGATGGATAAGCCTCACCCTGAGAAAACAACCTTTGTGATTGTGCTGTCTCTCCCTCTAGGTAAGCATCCTGTCTTAGTCAGGTTTTCTATTCCTGCACAGCATCAGGACCAAGAAGCAAGGTGGGGAGGAAAGGGTTTATTCGGCTTACATTTCCATACTGCTGTTCATCACCAAAGGATGCAGGACTGGAACTCAAGCAGGTCAG
>NC_034604.1:42538391-42567174 GCF_900095145.1 Mus pahari
ACTCTGTAGACCAGGCTGGCCTCGAACTCGGAAATCCACCTGCCTCTGCCTCCCAAGTGCTGGGATTAAAGGCAAGCACCACCACTGCCTGGCAGGACTTCAGTTCTTGAAAGAAGTGAAGACTAGCAATGTCCAGGCAAAGGCTGGCCCTGATGACTACAGGTGACAGCAAATTTATCTCAGCAGCCATCCTTGGAAAGAACACTGTAACCCAACAGAACAGATATACAAGCATGTAATGGTAAAGAAAACAGGAGTTTGTGCAAAACTTAAGAAGATAAACTTGTCTGTGAGACAGATGTAATATGAATTTTACTACTAAGCATTGGGCAAATTGTCTAATCTCTTTAATCAACTGAGCCATCTATAAAATGAGTACAAAATGGGTTTATGCATTTTTAATAAATGCTCAGTTTGTAACATATATGTAACAAATGTCACTTTTTCTTATTATGTCAATCTATTATTTATTAAAAGAGTAATTTGAGATTTATTTGCATCTAAATAGACATTGACATCATTTTATATAATATTTATGTGTAATTGCCTTAGTACTTCTGGCTTTATACTTAGTCTCAGACTTTATTTTCTACTACATTTTAGGGTCTTTAGATTTACTTCCTCAACATAAATCTTTGTCCCTAAAATTAGCTTTCAATCTCTATGTCTGTATCATATCAGATGTAGCAAATAAAGTTTTATGAGGCAGTAACCTGAAGGAGCCTTGTCAATCTCTGTTGTCTTAGGGGACCATGGGAAGACAAAGACAAGACTTTATTTGTTATTAAAGAGAGTATGCTAGAATTCTATAGGGTTAAAAATACAACTCAGGACAAGAGCTTCAACATATTTAAAAATTCATCATTTCACCTATTCCCCAGGATGTACAGCTAGTGCATAGATGAGTGGCAACCGACCTTCTATCTCTACATGAATGTGATGTTTATAGGGGAAAAAATAGAAAGAAGGTCATGTCCATTTAAAATCCAAGTGATTATAAACTTCAGTCATGAAAATCTTCCTGTCTCCTGTCTTTTAATGCATTAATTATAGGTGATGAATTTTGAACAGAATCAAGTCAATCAGATCCCATGGTGACTCTTCAAAAAGCTTTAGAGAGTAGCTGTTTGATATTGAAGAATTTAGGGAACGGTTTAATTAATACTTAGATATATAAATATATATAATATTTAATTAATATTAGATATATAAATATATTTATCATATTTTAATATAACCAGACATATTAATAATATGTGTAATTTAATAAATAAATATTAACAAATTTATTTCCATATGTGGCATGAAATACTACCTGAAAAGCACCTTTTATTTCTCAGGTCCTTCATCTCTTACGGCAACATATTGAACAACTAAAGGAAAATATTTTTATAAAGTATTCAGCTGGTTTCTATGGCAAAGGTCAGGCAGTAATAAACTGAGAATTCGACTTCCATTGGACTAAAAGGTAAGGAAATGAATTGCTATCTCCATTACCGTAAATCTACAGAGGTGCTAGCCACAGAACCTAAAACAAATGACTAGTTTCCAGGGCCCATGTCAAGCATGGATTGTTCACAGGTGGCTGCAGCAGACATTTGGTTCTCGCTTCTCTTAATACATAAAGAAGGCCCCAGTTTTTTCTCAAGCCTACTTGTCCCCATGGGTTTACTATTTGACTCTTTTATAGATTTCTTGAATGCGATCAAATGACAGTTTGATGAATAACTTAAACAAACCTCTCAGTCTAAATCTTATAAGTCAATCGCAGGGTTCCCACAGCACGAGATTTCTTTTTTGTTAATATATCACTCAAAATGGAAAAATAAAATTGCACATGATTCATATTTTGTGGCTGCTCCTGATTGCAGTCGTTCTTAAGAATGCCTAGATTTAGAATCACCCACGGCCTATGCTGGGAAGTCAAACTCTCCTTCCCTCTAGGTTGGGAGGCTTTTATTCTTGAATGGGACAAAGAATCTGGACTTTAGCAAGTAGCTAAGAAAACATTTTTCCTTGAATGACCTGAGCCATGTCTTCCATTAGTTACACTGATGTCTAGAAGAAAGACAGTTGAAAGTTCTTCATGTTTCTAGGTCAGCACAAGCACTGGGTTCCTGTCCGCCAAACTTCTTGTGTTCGTTTTGACGAAGGCATCCTACAGGTGCACAGTGGTGCCCAGGTGCTTAACAAATCAGCAACCTCAGAGCAAATGCCTCTCTGAAGTATAGAGAATTTAAGGAAATGAAAGCCTTTTCTTTTCAAATATACCTACACAGAAAAATTAATTGACTTTCCAGATTGTTTCCTCTGAAACAAAAGCATGGTCAGTAAAAATTTTGAAAATTTCTAATCAGAACTATGCAAGAGGTCAGTCTGGCTACTTCCTTCAATTCCAGAGAATAAATTATATGATATTTAAAATTGAGCCAAGATTGCATTTAAAATTTTCCAAGATTGTATTTACTTAAAGTAAGGAAATTTAAAAACAGGCTTTTTTTTTCCCACTTTAATTGTATTGCAAGCCTTCTTTCATCCGGTTTATCTCCTATTCCTTCTAGTCTTCCTCTCCCTTCTTACTTTCCTTCCTTTAATACTTGTGTTCGCTTTGTATCTGTGGTCTCATCTTCTTTTATCTTTTCCTCCAGTTTATATACCCATATGGTATCAACCAGTTAACCAGCCAGAGACCAGCATTCAGTCTGAAGATAATTCCGTGTTCACAGGGACACTGCTATAAAATCTCCAGGAAGTCTGGTCTGGGTGATTCTTCCAATTAACTAATGGTGTAAATGAATGCAGATCTCTCCACTCTCCTTTTATCTCCTCTAAGTTCAAGTCAGGGTCATTCCTTCCGACTTGTCTTCTTAGCTGTCACTCAGCCACAGCCTTGTGCCCTCCTAGACCTGATCTGGTCTCTCTGGAAGGACTGGGTGATGGGTTATCCTGTGCTATTCTGATACTGAAGTTCATGTCTCCATCCTTTCCAATGTATGAACAACCCCCCTGCCATTATTCAGCTCAGTTTTCCCTTCAGGTACACATAAAATTATCTCTTTATGGAAAAAGCAGCTAATCCTTGCAAACCAGATGCTGTGTGTCATCTTTTGTCATGCTACGTTGACCTTGCTTGGTATGGGATTTTTATGCCAACTCAAAGTGTTTCTTTTTTTCCATACTGTTAAGTGTTGAAATTCTTTGACGATGCAGATAAATACTGGATTGACAGCTGAACTGATTTAATGTCTTCATCATGGGGTGCAAAATGCTTCTTTGTTATACAGAATCCATGCCAAATGGCCTGTCCTATAAATGAAAAAAATATTCGTGAGGGAAGCAGATGATTCTAAAAATCAGGCAGCAATCACCACGCAGATCCTTTGGAAGTCATCCTGCAGGAAGTAGTACAATAGCACAAAGCTGAGTCAGCATCACGTTCAAAGGTGAACAGAAGTGACCATCACTCGTTTGCCTTCATTGCCAAAAAGATGGCTAGCAGATGAAGAATTTCCAATACTACACTTAGAAGTTAAAGTTAGGATGTATTCAATAATTTAATTATGAAGGTAACAATACACTTTAAAAAACTGTTCTAACATTCTTTTTTTGAATCATAAATAGAAATACACTGTGTAAATCAATGAAATAGTTATTTATTTTTATTATCAACTATTTTGAAAATTCCATTCTTTCATGCATGCCACCTTTAAAGTTTCAAAGCCAGGCACTGGAGAGTCTTAAGAACTGCCTTTCGGTACTTTAGCTAACTAACATCTAAATGGCTGAATGCGTCTAAGCTGTTTATATGGATCATAAAGTGCTTTATGGATGGATGGGCTGATATGCTACAGAGGAGGCCATGTTTGCTGTTGAATATTTTGCCTATTCATCGTTTTTTATAAGTCTTTAGACACTAACTCTTAGAGTTAAAAGACATGAGTTACAGAGGGCTATAAAGTTACCCAGCTGTTCTCAGAAATGTTTTATGCGTGGTGGGTATTTATTTCTTTAATCGTGTAGGAAAAGTTGTCATTGTAAGAGGTCAGCCAGCTTTTCTTTGTCTCTCTTATGACAAGCTAATGAACTGATGAAGACTTTTGGATGCTTACATATTAATTTACTATTTGGTGAGCAATACTAGGGTTTGGTTCCTGAAAAATATCTGTACACATATTTAGCATGTCCTGTTGTAACAGTTTTAGCACCATCTTTTTGTGGATGAACCACATCATATGTTTCTTCTAAATTCCAGGACGCAAATTTTAGTTCAATTCCTTTTCTGTATTATACATGTATAGGAAAATGAAACAGTGTTTATTGTCATACTCTGTACAACTAGATCCGATTTCTCTATTTAAATGGGTTACCTTCTGTTTTAACTTTTTAAAAATTGGTTATTTTATTTATTTACATTTCAAATGCTATTCCCCTTTCCAGTTTCCCCTCTGCAAACACCCATCCCATCCCTCCACTCCCTTTTTCGATGAGGGTGCTACCCCACCCATCCACCCACTCCCATTTATCCACCCTAGCATTCCCCTATGCTGAGGCATCGAGCCTTCACAGGACCAAGGGTGTCTCCTCCCATGGATGCCAGATAAGGCCATCCTCTGCTACATATGCAGCTGGAGCCATGGGTCCCTCCATGTATACTCTTTGGTTGGTGGTTTAGCTTTTTTTTTTTTTTTTTTTTTTTTTTTTTTAAATATTTTCAAATAATGGTTTACCTCTGTTTTGTCTTCTTAATATTTTCAGTTTCTCAAATCTTTCTGATGACTTCCTTTAAAAAGACACATGCAATCTGACTTTTGGTTTTCTGAAAATATCTTAAGCCTGAAACTCAACAGATGCTGTGTGTGTTAAGCATTAGTAAACTTGTGTCTTCCAAATCTAAATTACAGTGCATTAATTCAAACACAGAGTAGCCAGCATCTGTAGCTAACATTTATATTTTAGATCTTTAAACCAAAGGTTATGCAGAAACTCACATAATTAAATTACAATTCTTTAGGACAAGGAAAAACAAATATATACTGGCATGAACAATGTCATAAAACTGCAAGGAACAAAGACAGCGTAGAGGTCAAGGGCAATGGGTTATAGGTCATGGGAAACAGAACCCCCAGGGAAACACAGTTTAGTCTTTGAGGAAGACCACTCACAGACATGCTTAATGTTAACTCTTAGTTTATGCTTCACTCATGACCCGGACAGAGGAGCACTGTACGTGATGATGCTCATACCTCTGCTCCTTTTCAGGACTTTCCCTACTCATCAGTCCTCTGATGTCAAGTGTTTTAGGAACAGTCAGAAGCCTACTCTGCTGACCCTTCTAAATCTTCCAAAAGGAGTGGCAAAAATTTACTTTCCTCCTTGTGTGAATACAGAAGCTAGATAGGAAGGAGCCCAAAGGAGAAGAAGCAACTGAAGTGACTCCATATCCAGGAATGGGTCAGTGGTTGTGTTCATTCTTTCTACTCTGAGAAGACTTCAGTCCTGTCTCCTTCCTGGCACTCTTTCAGCGCCCCTAGGTCTCAGGTCATGCTGCTTCCTTGAAATAGATTTTTAGGATGTATTTGTCCCAACAAAAATGATTTGCCAGGTGTCCTGTCTGTCAGGAGAATTCTGTAGGAAATCTGTAATATGACAGTTGGCCAAATTGTTGTTACAGCATTGTTCATCTGTCCTCAGAAGGTTGTTCATCAAATGAGCATCTTCCCAGAAACACACCACCATACACTGCATCAAGTACTCCTTCCTGTTCCCTTCACTCTGCCCATTGAGAGCCAACTTGTGATAGTTTCTTCCTGGCCTAATCCCAATCAAAATTCCAACTCAATTCTTCACAGAGTTAGAAAGGGCAATTTGCAAATTTATCTGGAATAACAAAAAAACCTAGAATAGCAAAAACTATGCTCAACAACAAATGTACCTCTGGGGGAATCACCATCCCTGACCTCAAGCTGTACTACAGAGCAATTGTGATTAAAATTGCATGGTAGTGGTACAATGACAGACAGGTAGATCAATGGAATAGAATTGAAGACCCAGAAATGAACCCACACGTCTATGGTCACTTGAACTTTGACAAAGGAACTAAAACCACTCAGTGGAAAGAAGACAGCATTTTCAACAAATGGTGCTGGCTCAAGTGGCAGTTAGCATGTAGAAGAATGTGAATTTATCCATTCTTATCTCCTTGTACAAAGTTCAAGTCTAAGTGGCTCAAGGAACTCTACATAAAACCAGAGATACTGAAACTTATGAGGAGAAGCTGGGGAAGAGCCTTGAAGATATGGGCCCAGGAAAAATTCCTGAAAAGAACAGCAATGGTTTGTGATGTAAGAACAAGAATTGACAAATGGGAACACATAAAATTGCAAAGCTTCTATAAGGCAAAGGACACTGTCAATAAGACAAAAAGGCAACCAACCAACTGGGAAAAGATCTTTAACAATCCTAAATCCAATAGGGGGCTAATATCTAATATATATATATATATATATATATATATATATATATATATAACACAAGAAGTTGGATTCCAGCAAATCAAATATCCCTATTAAAAATGGGGTACAGAGCTAAACAAAGAATTCTCAACTGAGGAATACTGAATGGCTGAGAAGCACCTCAAAACATGTTCAGCATCCTTAGTCATCAGGGAAATGCAAATCAAAATCACCCTGAGATTCCACCTCACACAAGTCAGAATGGCTAAGATAAAAAACTCAGGTGACAGCATATGCTGGCAAGGATGTGGAGAAAGAGGGACACTCCTCCATTGCTGGTGCAATTGCAAGCTGGTACAACCACTCTGGAAATCAGTTTGGCAGTTCCTCAGAAAATTAGACATGTACTACCGGAAGATCCATCTATACCTCTCCTGGGCATATACACAGAAGATATTCCAACTTGAAATAAGGACACATGCTCCACTATGTTTATAGCAGCCTTATTTATAATCGCCAGATGCTGGAAAGAACACAGATGTCCCTCATCAGAGGAATGGATACAGAAAATATGGTACCTTTACACAATACTATACAGCTATTAAAAACAATGAATTTATGAAATTCTTAGGCAAATGGATGGATCTGGAGGATATCATCCTGAGTGAAGTAACCCGATCACAGAAGAACACACATGATATGCACTCACTGATAAGTGGATATTAGCCCAGAAACTTAGAATACCCAAGATACAATTTGCAAAACATGAAACTCACAAAGAAGGAAGACCAAAGTGTGGATTCTTTGATCCTTCTTAGAAGGGGGAACAAAATACCCATGGAAGGAGTTACAGAGACAAAGTTCGAAGCAGAGATTGAAGGAATGACCATCCAGAAACTGCCCCTCCTGGGAATCCAACCCATAAACAACCACCAAACCCAGACATTATGGCAGATGCCAAGAAGAGCTTGCTGACAGGAGCCCGATAGAGCTCTCTCTTGTGAGTCTCTGCCAATGCCTGGCTAATACAGAAGTAGATGCTCACAGTCATCCATTGGACAGAGCACAGGGTCCCCAATGAAACAGCTAGAGAAAGTACTTAAGGAGCTGAAGCATTTTGCAGCCCCATAGGAGGAAGAACAATATGAACTAACCAATAACCCCAAATCTCCCTGGGACTAAACCACCAATCAAAGAAAACACACGGAGGAACTTGTGGCTCTTGCTGCATATGTAGCAGAGGATATCCTAGTTGACCATCAATGGGAGGAGAGGCCCTTGGTCCTATGAAGGTTCTATGCCCCAGTATAGGGGAATGTCTGGGCCAGAAAGGGGAAGTTGGTGGTTTGGAGAGCAGGAGTAGCAAGGAGAGGATAGGGAATTTTCGGAGGGGAAAATGGAAAAGGGGATAACATTTGAAATGTAATTAAGAAAATATCTAATAATGATGATGATGATGATGATGATGATGATGATAGTTTGAGAATTAGACTCTTTTTTTTTTTTGAGAATTATACTCTTAAAAAAAAAAAAAAAAAAAAAAAAAGAATTCCCTGGCCTGATGGACAAAGATTCTTAGGGTTAAAAGTAGAATTTTGAGTTAATCATATGTAAATTATTATTTTATTTCCTCAGATGGAGGGATAAGATAAACGCCTTACCCTATCTGTGTGGATACATTACACTGCTTAGGCTGAGCGCAGAGCATTTTTTTTTTCCTCTGTTGGAACTATCTCAATGTTTAAGCCTTGAAGCTTCTAGCTTCCTTACAATCTAATCTTCCAAGTTGATTGATTCTATCCAGCTTCTCTCAGCTTCTCACTGAATTGCTCTACTCAGCCTCATGCTAGCTTTAGCAATAGGTTCTAAACTTTACTTGGCCTCATACTAACTCTAGCAATATGTACTAAATTTTACTTGGCCTCATACTAACAAAAAATAAGTTCTAATTATCTGGCTTCTTCTCATTCTCTGGCTTGGCTTGTCTTCACCTGCGTCTAGCTTGCTCCCCCTGCCACTTGTCTTTGCAAAACTGCCTTGCTAAAACTGCCACACGCCTACTCTAGAGCAGCCTCTTCTCCCTGTCCTCATGAGAACCGCACATATCCTATCTCTGACTTACTCCGTCAACTCTTTCTGATTTGCCACTTTGGCTGCCCCTCAATCAGATGTCACTTTCAAACATGGCTGCTTCCTTCTACAAACTAACTTTACCTTCATTGTTAGGGATCAAAGGTATGTATTAAGGGTGTGACTGCATTTCAGCCAGATCACATAACCTAGAAGGTCTTTGGATCTGATCCCTTCCCAGAGCAGCCATGCTGCTGGATTAAAATTCCTCTACAACCAGAACAACTTCTGTGACATTCCTTGATGTATTTGCCCCCCCAAATAACACTATGCCTTCTTCTAATGGTGAATAACAGTGTTCCCCAGATGGATCATGTATGATATGGCCTGAGTCATGGACCAAGTGAAAGAGAATTCTTGTGTGCTCCATTTGCAAATAGAAAGAGCTCAGAGCAGACAGAAGAAGAGGTGTAAAGCTTGGAATGTATTAGATCTGACCTTTAGGCCTCGTTCTTTTACTTCCTAATTTATGTGCCCTTTTATTCATATCATAAAACCTCCTGGACTGTCCAAATATCTGTGAGCATATTTTAAGACTAAATGGTATTTGGTATTCCAATGAAGGCCTCTTTATTCTCAAGAATACCAGCACACTAGTAATAGTAATAAATAATAATAACTAAATAATAATAGCAATAGGACCTACATGTCCGTAACACATATGAGATAGAAAGGTACTTGTTACACTGGTAAATGATTCAAGTGGGAACCACAGGATGCAGAGTGGGAACATCACCATGAAGTTTTAATAAGCAGTCTTATCACTGGGCTCTGAACCAGATCTTTTGGTGCTGTTACTAGAGCCCAGAGCTGAATGTGATTCTAATTTTCAAGATGGGCAAGGATTAGACAGGTGTGCAGATAGAAGAGGCTTTCTTTTTGTTTAATCTGCAAAGGTGTCATTTCCAGATCAAAGGACAGGATGACACACTTGTAAAAGTTATTTCAGATGAGAGAAGAGTTTAAAAAAAATCCATATGAATAAATTCACAGGTTTTCAAATGCTTAAAACACTTGCAGTCTCCCTGCTTATCCACAATGGTGCAGAATTCACAATCTTACATTGAGCAGTTTGGTACTCATGAGATCCAGTTGTAGAAGGAACATGAAAACACAGAATAAGGACAGAATCCTTAATATTCCCAGAAACTCTTTTTAAGACTTGGTGTAAGAAGAAAGAATACTAACATGTGGATACTTCATTCCTCCTTAGAATAGGGAATAAAATACCAATGGAAGGAGTTGCAGAGACAAAGTTTGGAGCTAAGAGGAAAGGATGGACCATACAGAGAGTGCCTCACCTGAGGGTCGATCCCATAATCAGCCACCAAATGCAGACTCTATTGCATATGCCAGCAAGATTTTGCTGAAAGGACCATGATATAGATAGCTATCTCTTGTGAGGCTATGCCAGAGCTTGGCAAACACAGAAGTGGATGCTCACAGTCATCTATTGGGTGGAATACAGGATGCCTAATAGAGGTGCTAGAGAAATTACCCAAGGAACTGAAGGGGTTTACAATCCTTTCTTCATGGAAAAATCCAAGCCAAAAGATATTTTGAAGTTGTTAAAATAACTACATAAGCAGTAAACATCAACATGGTTTCCCCATAATGGAAAAATATGCTGAGCAGGTTAGATATAATTTTGTATTGAGGACTAAGGAATTTGGGGTGAGTGACTAGGGCCTATTCAGCAGGGAAAGAGGCAAAGAGAAAGGGACCCATGCTCTTCAGCATCAATTCTGACTGTGTTGAGGGTGTCCTGGAAGAGGAGGGTGACAGTCCTAGCTGCCATCTGGTCCTGCAGGTTAGTGACCACATAAAAGATGTCCTTATGTCACTCTTATGTCCCTCTTATATGGGTGACATCATTTTCTGTATGAACAGAAGAAGGAAAACAAATGGTCTTCAATGGATTTAGAGAAAGGAGAAAGAGAATTTAAACCTAGTTTGACATCAGCTTGTTAAAATGTTGGTTCAAAGACCATTAATTACACCCATTTTACGAGTACCATTTAGAAGATTTTAAGTACTGGTTTTTCTAATTACATTAGGCCTTACAGACTTTGAAGACAGTATTTAGTTGTGAGTTCTTTCCACCCATCTAGTAACCTAATAAAACAACAAAGATAATGGGAATCCCCTTCTCTCCTTCCCTCCTTCCTTCCCTCTCAGTAGCACAATTACTACTTCATTTTCTTAGGTCCATGTGGTATTAAAAATGAAGATGTGAATAGAGAATTGCTATAATCTAAAAGGAATTAGGTGGAATTTACACAACCAAAATCCTTATATCTGAATTAGAGCTCCGTAGTAAATATTTATTGTGTACTAAATGTTACATGAAAGTGGGCTAATTAACACAAGACTCTATGTTCCAAAGGTCGGAAGGCATTCATTCAGATCCGTGCAGCTATACTCTGATGTTCCATTTCATTTAACTGTCTGCTCGGGGTCTGCTGATTTAGGGATTTATGTAATTCTTTAATTGGAATCAAATCCATCTTTCTTTAGCTCCTCTAATGACTTTCCGTTCCCAACTACTAATTTGCTACGAGTTTAGAGTGATTTTTGTTATTTCTTTCTTTTCCTGAGTTTGTATAGAGTTCTGTTTTTGCTCCCATTAAAGGGCATTTTTTTTAAAAATTGAATTAAATGACGTTGGTTGCTTCCACTTCCTTTTTCTGTTGAAACTGTGGACGTGTTTATCATAAAACTCATGTCAATTGTTGATCACTTCCCACATGCTGTAGGAGAGACAGAGCTGAGCCCTGGGCTTATGTTACCTCCATTCATCTTTCCACTGACCTTGGCTGTACTGTTGTGGTTGCTCTCATTTTATAGGCAGAGGAAAGAGCTATGCTAACTTGTAAAACCAGGATTCATTCCACCCCGACTCCCACCCCTGGGCCCACCTCTAATGTTAAGAAGCTTTGTACCTCTGGACTTTGGGCTTCCTGGGTAATCATGATCTTTGATATGGATACAAAGCAAAGGGTTGAACCCAGTGTCTCAAGCACCCCAGGACTGAACAGTATATATAGCCCATACCCCAGCCCATGTTTGGGGTTTTTGCTTCAAATAGTAATTATGTGGTTCTAAGCCATGTTTTATTGAACCTGAAGTCCTCCGAAAATCCAGCATCACATCTGCATTCTTTTGGTTGATCCTTCCATGGAAACGGAGGAGGCATCTCAAACGTAACTGGTCAAGACAGAACTGTTGCTTCCTAATGCTCCATAGTGAATTTCTGTCAGTCTTTCTCCTTCCTGTCAATATCTTAGTATTCCTCCTAGTTCCTCAAAGCAAACTCATTGGTCTTTTAAAATTCCCCTTTCTCTCTCAGATCCATGGCCAATTAGTCAGCAAGTACAAGTTTTCCTTGTACAATATAGTTCAAATATCTTCTCTTTTAATCAGAACCATATTACCATTTAATGTAGAATTTCTTTGTGTTTTCCCAATTTAAGACAAGAGGCTTCAAATACACCCAAGTTCTATTTATGTCCCTCAAATATGTCACTGCAACAATAATAGTGATGTTCTACAATGATGATGTCATTATGATTATACCTCCTCAGTGGGATTCTATGAGACTTAGGATAGATCAGTATCCCCTTTTCATCATGTTCTCTTCTGTGTTACTCTTACCATCCAGATCTTAGGCCCAGTAGCATCCCTTAGTAACATTGTCACTCCTAATTCAGTGACAAGCAAGTCCTCACATCACCTACAGAAGCTGTGTCCCTTGATAATTCGTTATACATTTATTTATTTTTGATCTTTATATCTACAATATAGATGCCATGGAACAAGCGTGTAGTCCATTGAAAAGGCATGACATTTTTGTTGTCTTTTTTTTTTTTTTTTTTTTTTTTTCATTCAGCACAAAAACGAGGCTGCTACTTCTGAAGCACAGACAAGATAGCCACAGAGAAGCAACAAAAGTAGTTTTTAAAATATATCCCATATGTGGTAACGCAAGCCTGTAATCCCTGTACTGGGGAAGCTGGGGCCAGATGATTGTGAGTTTTAGGTCAGCCTGGATGGCAACAAAACTTTGTCTCATAAAACAAATAACAAAGAACCCAAACTTTGTGTGTGTGTGTGTGTGTGTGTGTGTGTGTGTGTGTGTGTGTGTATGTGGTATGGGAGTTCAGAAATAAAGAACTAAAATCGTAGACAAGGTCTTCTCTTTTTGTGCTCAGATGTGCTGAAGAATAATGGGCAGATGTGACTGGACATCCAATCACATGATAGGAAGAGGCAGAAGAGAGGCTTCCCACTAAGGTCTTTTGTTCAGATTCTCTTTGGTCTTTCCTGCTTCATTCTCTGAGCTGTGAGGCCAGTCCTCTCTAAAATTCAGACCTTCAAGACAGAGTCCTGTGACTTGCTGTGGAGAAGAGTGATTCTAGGTTTTAGGACTTGCCTTGAGAAAAAAAAATCTGTTTGTTGTGCTTCTCGAGGGAGAAAGAAGACAGACAATCGCAGTAAAAGAAGACCTAAGAGACCGTGCTCCAGGAATGTTTGCAATGTTTGCCAGCTGGTGATCCTCTGGATACCAAGTCTTCGTGCTGTGGGGACCAATGAGCTGATTTCCAGGATCAGCTTGCTTTTTTCTGTACTTCAGTACCATATACATCGTAATAAATAAAACAGAATCCTACATTTCAAAATTTAATCTCTTAACCAGCATTGCCAATTATAAACATATTTGTTTTCATGCTTTGTTAGCAATAGGTTTCTAGGCTCAGCTGGGAAGGTGCTTGCCTGGAACGTATGAACCCAGTGCTGATCTTAGTACATTAACCAGGCATGATGGTACATGCCTGTAATCCCAACACTCAGGAGGTATAGGATATGAAGAGATACATTTCTAGAAAAGAAATTACTGGAACAAATGGAAACCATATTTTTGATGTTTATAGATATTGTGGAATTGACTTCTAAAAATTGTAACATCTACCAATAGTGGATGAGACTTTCTGTCCTTCTGTTTCCTTGACCTGAGTGGATATTTTAAAGTTTTTTCCTACTTTTGCTAGTCTCCAACATGAAACATGGTATTTTTGTAACCTCCAAATCTGCACTCATTCATTACTGTGAGCTAGAACATAATTTCAGAATTTAATGCGATTATCTTTTTTCTTCTATGAATTGTCCTTTCATACTCTGACGTCTGTGTGTATCATATAGACATTTAAATATTTATCCAGTGATTTTCAAAGCTTTCTACAGCCCCTTTCTTAAGTCTTATGTGCAAAAGGAGTCTTTCTTTCCGAAATTTTAAGGAGATTAACTGATATTTTTACCAGTATTCTCTGTCTTTAGATGTTTTGTTTTTTAGTATTTTGAATTATTCTGTGCTGGGGTAAGTGAGGTAGTGAATAGTCCACTTCATATTAATTTTTTTAGAATAGTTTTTCTGCTCTTATATTTCTTTTTTTTTTTTTTTACCAATTATTAACTAATTCTTTTTTTTCTCTACTTTTTTTTCCCATAGTCATATAGGCACATATGTTTGAATACTACGATCCTATTTGTTCCAGTTTGAGAAGGATTAGGATGCGTGACCTTATCGGAAGAGTGTGACACTCAGAGTGGGCACTGAACTTTCAAAAGACTTCCACTATTCACAGTGCATTCTCTGCTTCCTGCTTGAGGCCTGAGATATGAGTTCTCAGTTGTTCCTGCTGCCTTGACTTTGCTCCACCAGTTTGGAGGGTGACCCGCTAGAACTATAAGCCCAATTAAATATTTTATTTTATGACTTTCCCTGATCACAGTATTTTATCATTGCAATAGAAAAGTAGTCTATGCACATGCCATTAGAGAATAAGTACATTGTTTTCTTTTTGTGTTTTTTAAACATTTTTAAAACTTTTTTATTGGATATTTTCTTTATTTACATTTCAAATGTTACCCCCTTTCCTGGTTTCCCCTCCAAAAAAACACTCTCCCCCTATCCAGTCCCCATGCCCCCTGCTCACCAACCCACCCACTTCTGCTTCCTGGCCATGGTATTCCCCCACACTGGGGCATAGAGCCATCATAGGACAAAGGACCTCTTCCCCTATTGATGACCAACTAGGCCATCCTCTGCTACATATGCATCTGGAGCCATAAGTCCCACCATGTGTGCTCTTTGGTAGATGGTTTAGTGCCTGGGAGCTCTGGGGATACTGGCTAATTCATATTGTTGTTCCTCCTATGGGGCTGCAAATCCCTTCAGCTCCTTATGTCCTTTCTCTAGCTCCTCCATTGGGGATCCTATGCTTAGTCCAATGGATGGCTGTGAGCATCCACTTCTGTATTTGTTAGGCACTGGCAGAGCCTCTCAGAAGAGAGCTATAGCAGGCTCCTGACAGCAAGTACTTGTTGGCATCCACAACAGTGTCTAGGTTTGGTAATTATAAATGGGATGGATCGCCAGGTGAGTCAGTCTCTGGATGGTTATTTCTTCAGTCTCTACTCCACACTTTGTCTCTGTAACTCCTTCCATGGGTGTTTTGTTCCCCCCTTCTAAGATGGATCGAAGTATCCACACTATGGTCTTCCTTCTTGAGTTTCATGTGGTTTGTGAATTGTATCTGGTTATTCTGAGCTTCTGGGCTAATATCCACTTCTCAGTGAGTACATATCCCGTGTGTTCTTTTGTGATTGGATTACCTTACTCAAGATGATACCCTCCAGATTCATCCATTTGCCTACAAATTTCATAAATGCATTGTTTTTAATAGCTGTATAGTACTCCATTGTGTAAATGTACTACATTTTCTGTATCCATTCCTCTGTTGAAGGACATCTGGGATCTTTCCAACTTCTGGCTATTATAAATAAGGCTGCTATGAACATACTGGAGAAGAGCATTGAACATATGGGCATAGGGAAAAAATTCCTGAACAGAACACCAATGGCTTGTGCTGTAAAATCAAGAATTGACAAATGGGACCTCATAAAACTGCAAAGCTTTTGTAAGGCAAAAGACACTGTCAACAAGACAAAAAGGCCACCAACAGATTGGGAAAAAATCTTCATCAATCCTACATCCAATAGAGGGCTAACATCCAATATATACAAAGAACTCAAGAAGTTAGACGCCAGAGAAACAAATAATCCTATTAAAAATGGAGTACTGAGCTAAACAACGAATTCTCATCTGAGGAATACCAAATGGCTGAGAAGCACCTAAAAGAATGTTCAACATCCTTAGTTATCAGGGAAATGCAAATCAAAACAACTCTGAGATTCTACCTCATACCACTCAGAATGGCTAAGATCAAAATCTCAGGTGACAGCAGATGCTGGCAAGGATGTGGAGAAAGAGGAACACTCCTCCATTGCTGGTGGGATTGCAAGCTGGTACAACCACTCTGGAAATCAGTTTGACCGTTCCTCAGAAAATTGGACATAGTACTAACGAAGGATCCAGCAATACCTCTCCTGGGCATATACCCAGAAGATGCTCTAACATATAACAAGGACACATGGTCCACTATGTTTTTTTTTGTGTGTGTGTGTTATCTTTTTCAAATTATGAGAAATCGAATTCTGTTCTCAACACATAGAAAATTCCACTTAAGTTAACATGGAAAGTGATTTAATTATTTTTTCTCTGCTTCTGTAAGAAGGACCTAATTTTATGTTTTTAATTTAGTTTTGATTTTTTTGTTTTTCTGTTTTATTCCTTTTATTTACATTTTAAAAAAACATTGTATTGATTCTTTGTAAGATTCACATTCTGCACCCCAATCACACTCATCTCTCCATTCCTTTGTATCTGCCCTCTGACCTTGTAATCCCCCCAAACCACCAAAATCCAAAACACTAAAATCTAAACCATAGACAATATGTCATCATGAAAGTTCTAGTGTGTCACAGTGCACCCCACAGTTTATCCTTTTGTCAATATACTGTTACTTGTAAATGTTCGTTGCAATGAGTCATTGGTCTGGTTTAAGACCTCTGGTTTCTCTTACACCATCAGTACTGGGTCCTCACCAGGACTCCTCTTGGAAATCCTGTTGTTGCCTGGTGTCATGGAAATTCTGCAGCTTTAAATATGAAGGACTGGCCCCTTCACATGATCCACCAGTTCATAGATGAATTAGATTTTCTGATGGGCCAACTGAAAGCCCTGGATGTACTCCTAGATGGCAGCTGACTTTATCAGTGTATCAACTCTTCCGGGCAAGCGCTCTAGCACTGCTCCAGCAAGCTCACCCAAAGCTGCAGCCAGCAGAGGGCAGGCTCGGCTCTCTTGCTCTCATGCCCTCAGGACTGGCTCATCTGCACCTCCCCACAGTACCAGAGTCAGCTCTACTATGCTTTGCCCAGGTAAGGTTGAGAGCCCCTGTTCCCTAGTGCTGCAGGAGGGGGAGGGCAGGTTCAGCTCTCCAGCTCTTATGACTTCAGGGACAGCTCACCCAACTACCACAGGTGGCTGGGACAGGGGCAAGGGGTCAGATGAGGAGGACACTACATCTGTGCCTATACTACTTCATGTCAAATGAGTGATGGGGCCAGTTATCCTCTGCTCACATTCTCATGGTTGGTCCACCCACAAACACAGCACCAGGGCCAGCTCCACTGTGCTACCCAGGTGAGGTGCAAGACCTACTCTCCTGGGTCCTGCAGCCAGTGTGGGGCAGGGGCAACTCTGCATAGCCCTTAGACATCAATATGATCCCAAAATCCCAGAAGGCAACCTAGACCAGGGTTTTGTCTTTTTTTAAACTACCACATGGCCTTTGGTGGTAATATGAGCCATGGATATCAACAAAGAACCCTGTTGATGCATGGTCATGGACCCTGACATGGCTCTCAGTGACAGCATGGGTTAAGACTTCACCATGACCTCATGGTGGGGCAAGCTACTCACCTTAGGCTATTCATCTCTACCCTCATGTCTCCAGTTTCATCACTCTTCATAATGCTCAGTGCTTTGCTTACTCTCCCATCTGTCCACCACATAGTTGCTCATTGTAGTGGCTAGCAATGTGGGTTGTCCCCATGTCTGTTGGGTCTCTATGTTTTCTCCTTTCCCCATGTCTTATGACAATGCAATAGGAAGACCTCTGGATGTCTCCCTATTCCTATGCTGCATTGCATAATGACAGACAAAACATTGGGTGTCTTCCCCCACTTGTGCCAAGTGACATGGTGGCAGGTAGCCTCTCTGTTTCTATAGTTTGCCAGTTTGTTCAAGTTTTGAAGTACCAAGTTCTTGGGATAGAGGTAAGGTTGGGGTAGTGCTGGGTTCAACAAATAATACTATACCAACCAGACATGGTAGCCCCCCCCCCATCAAATGTTATCACCTTTCCCAGTTTCCCCTCTGGAAACCCCCATTCAATCCTTCCTCTTTGCTTCTATGAGGGTGCTTCTCCTCCCACCAACTTACTCCTGCTTCTCTGCCCTGGCATTCCCCTATACTGGGGCATTGAGCCTTTACAGGACCAAGGGCTTCTCCTCCTGTTGATATCCCACAAAGCCATGGTCTGCTGTATATGTGACTGGAGCTATGGGTCTCTTCATGTGTACTATTTAGTTGGTGGTTTAGTCCCTAGGAACTCTAGGGGATCTGGTTGGTTGATATTGTTCTTCCTATGGGTTGTAAACCCCTTCAGCTCCTTCAGTCCTTTCTCTAGCTCCTCCATTGGGAACCCCATGCTTAGTCCATTGGTTGGTTGAAAGCATATGCCTCTATATTTGTCAGGCTCTAGAAGAGCCTCTCAGGAGACAGCTATATCAGGCTCCTGTCAGCAAGTACTTCTTGGCATCTACAATAGTATCTGAGTTTGATGTCTGTGTATGGAGTAGACCCCCAGGTGGGGCAGTCTCTGAATGGCCTTTCCTTCAGTCTCTGCTCCACATTTTGGTTCCATATTTCCTCTGTTGAGTATTTTCTTTCCTCTTCTAAGAAGAACTGAAGCATCGATACATTGGTCTTCCTTCTTCTTGAGTTTCATGTGGTCTGTGAATAGCATCTTGGGTATTCTGAGCTTCTGGGCTAATATCTACTTATCAGTGAGTGCATGCCATGTGTGTTCTTTTGTGACTGGGTTATCTCAGTCAGGATGATACTTTCTAGTTCCATCAATTTGCCAAAGAATTTCATGAAGTTATTGTTTTTAATGACTGAGTAGTACTCCATTGTGTAAATGTATCACATTTTCTGTATCCATTCCTCTGTTGAAGGACATCTGGGTTCTTTCCAGCTTCTGGCTATTATAAATAAGGTTGCTATGAACAAAGTGGAGCATGTGCTCTTGTTATATGCTGGACCATCTTTTGGGTATATGCCCAGGACTGGTATAGCTGGGTCTTCAGGTAGTACTATGTCCAATTTTCTGATTGAACACCACACTGATTTCCAGAGTGGTTGTACCAGCTTGCAGTCCCACCAGCAATGGAGGAGTGTTCCTCTTTCTCCACATCCGTGCCAGCATCTGTTGTTACTTGAGTTTTTGATCTTAGCCATTCTGACTTGTGTGATGTGAAACCTCAGGGTTGTTTTGATTTGCATTTTCTTAATGACTAAGGATGTTGAACATTTCTTCAGGTGCTTCTCACCCATTCAGTATTCCTCAGTTGAGAATTCTTTGTTTAGCTCTGTACCCCATTTTTTAATAGTGTTATTTGGTACTCTGGAGTCTAACTTCTTGAGTTCTTTTTATATATTGGATATTAGCCCTTCATGGGATATAGGGTTGGTAAAGATTTTTTTTCCGAATCTGTTGGTTGCCATTTTGTCCTATTTACAGTATCCTCTGCCTCACAGAAGCTTTGCCATTTTATGAGGTCCTATTTGTTGATTATTGATCTTAGGGTATAAGTCACTGGTATTCAGTTCAGGAAATTTTCCCTTGTGCCTATGTGTACAAGGCTCTTCCCTATTTTGTCTTCTATTGGTTTCAGTGTATCTGATTTTATGTGGAGGTCCTTGATCCACTTGGACTTGAGCTTTATACAAGGAGATAACAATGGAGAAAGTTGGATTTGCATTCTTCTATATGCTGACCTCCAGGTGAGCCAGTACCATTTGTTGAAAATGCTGTCTTTTTTCCCACTGGATGTTATTAGCTCCTTTGTCAAAGATCAAGTGACCATTGGTGTGTGGGTTCATTTCTGGGTCTTCAATTCTATTCCATTGATCTACCTGTCTGTCATTGTACCACTATCATGCAGTTTTTATCACAATTGCTCTGTATTACAGCTTGAGGTCAGGGATGGTAATTCTACCAGAGGTACATTTGTTGTTGAGAATAGTTTTTGCTATCCGGGGTTTTTATTATTCCAAATGAATTTGCAAATTTCTCTTTCTAACTCTATGAAGAATTGGAATTTTGATGTGAATTGCATTGAATTTGTAGATTGCTTTGGGAAAGATGGCCATTTTTACTAATATTAATCCTGCCAATCAATGAGCATGGGAGAGTTTTTTTTTTCATCCTCTGAGATCTTATCAATTTCTTTCTTCAGAGACTTGAAGTTCTTGTTATACAGATCTTTCACTTGCTTGGTTAGAGTCACACCAAGGTATATTATATCATTTGTGACTATTGTGAAGGATATTGTTTCCCTAATTTCTTTCTCAACCTGTTTATCCTTTGAGTAGTGGAAGGCTACTGATTTGTTTGAGTTAATTTTATATCCAGCCACATTGCTGAAGTTGTTCATCAGCTGTAAGGGTTCTCTGATGGAATTTTTGGGGGTCACATAATCATACTATCATATTACCTGCAAATAGTGAAGTTTTTTTCTTCCTTTGCCATTTGTATCCCTTTGACCTCCTTTTGTTGCCTAGGACTTCAAGTACTATATTTAATAGGTAGGGAGAGAGTGGGAAGCCTCGTTTAGTCCCTAATTTTGCTTCAAGTTTCTTTCTATTTAGTTTGATGTTGGCTACTGATTTGCTAAATATTTCTTTTACTATATTTAGGTGTGTGCCTTCAATTCTGATCTTTCTAAGACTTTCATCATGAAGGAATGTTGAATTTTGTCAAATGTTTTCTAAGCATCTAATGAGATGATCATTTTTTTTTTTTTTTTTTTTTTTTTTTTTAATTTGAGTTTGCTTATATAATGGATTATATTAATGGATTTCCATATATTGGTCCATACCTGTGTCTCTGGGATGAAACCCACTTGATCATGGTGAATGATTATTTTATGTGTTCTTGGATTCATTTTGTGAGATTTTATTGAGTATCTTTGCATCGATATTCGTAAGTGAAATTGGCCTGAAGTTATCTTTCATTGTTGGGTTCTTGTGTGGTTTAGGTATGAGCATAATTGTAGCTTCTTATACTGAATTGGGTAGTGTTTCTTCTGTTTCTGTTTTGTGGAATAGTTTGAAGAGTATTGGTGTTAGATCTTCTTTGAAAGTCTGATGGAGTTCTGCACTAAACCTATCTGGTCCTGGGCTTTTTTTATTTCGGAGACTTTTACGACTGCTACTATTTCTTTAAGGGTTATGGGACTGTTTATATGGTTTATCTCATCCTGATTTAACTTTGGTATCTGGTATCTGTCTATAAAATTGTCCATTTCATCTAGAGTTCCAGTTTTGTTGAGTATAGGCTTTTGTAGTAGGATCTGATGATTTTTTTGAATTTCCTAAGTTTTTGTTGTTATGTTTCCCTTTTCATTTCTGATTCTGTTAATTTGTATAATGTCTCTGTGTCTTCTTGTTAGTCTGCCTGAGTTTATCTATTTTGTTGATATTCTCAACAAACTAGCTCCTAGTTCTGTTGATTCTTTGTGTAGTATTTTTGTTTCTATTTGGTTGATTTCATTCCTGAGTTTGATTATTTCCTTCCATCTACTTCTCTTGGGTGAATATGCTTCTTTTTGTTCTAGAGCTTTCAGGTGATCTGTCAAGCTGCCACTTCTATATTCTTAAATGCTTGGAAATAAAGTTAGGAGGATTTGAAGTTCAGGATCATCTTGACAACTTACTGATTTGAGTCTTGCCTGAGACATAAAAGACCCTGGGTCAAGAATAAGTAGTACACATATTCATGAATTCATAACTAAATAATTAAGAAAGAATTTTGAAAAATGACATTTTCTAAAAGCCAACTAAGGTAGATCTGGGATTAGCTCAGATAATAATTAGGAAAGATAAATAAAATCTACCTTGACAATGAGACTGGTTAAAATCAGATATGAGAATAATAAAGTAATTTGGCCATCACTGTTCCAATTAAGTGAAAGTAACCTAGGAAGCTTCAGAAATGTACAATAAGTGTTAAAAGTAAGTAACAAGTCATGAAATGTATTTATTAATTTATTTTCTCAAGTTCTAGTTACCTTCAAATCTATACAGAACTTCAAGCTTCTAAAGGTATAACCTTGATTTAAGACAATAAGACAAGACACTGAATGCTGAGCTGTCAATGTCTTAAGTTAGAGTGCCACTATCAGAGTGCATAGTAACAAAATGCATCTACAACGTGAAGCTGTTCTGTGTTGTATAAGACCGGAGCTTCAGACATATGTGGGTGCCTTTCTAATGAATGACTCATGAACTTGAATCAGAAATAGGTAAGTTTTCTTTCCCCAGCTTTGTGACTTTGTAAATTGCTTAACCTCTCTGACTGTAGAGTGTTGGAGGCAGATCTCAAGAGAGAGATTATTATAAGTATGTTGTATCAGCCCTGCATTTAGTGATGTTTATATCGGAGCTTGAAATCTCTGTACCAGAAGTTAGTTGCCTGATGGAAAACGCAGATGCAACATCTCAGGCTGTTTTTGCCATTGCTAGTATTGTTTTCAAGGATATGGTAGAATACAATTTTTTAGAAATACATGCTGGGTTCAAAGAGTTATTGGGAAAGTAAAACTAATTTAATAACTATTAAGTAATTGGGTTAATAACCTGATACAACTGAATGCTTTGTCTTTAGGTTGATGACTGTCTCTGAATATTCCTTCAAAGCTGAAAACTTAAATGCTATTGAGTTCTAGAGAAGGCACACACGAGATACAGTTGTCAATCATTGTCCTTCGAATAGTTTCAGAACTATTTTATTTACTTTCATAGAATAGATATCTTATAGATGATGTTTTAATGTTGAAATGAAAACTGTATGTTATTACATATAGCACACTTAAAATACTGCCTAGTTCCTATAATTTACACACACACACACACACACACACACACACACACACACACTCACACACCTAACAGCTCAGAATAGTGACATAGTCTTTTCCAAAATGTGAGCCTAATGCAGTAAAGATTTCACTTTAGTTGTCTATGATCTACAGAATGCCATTCATTTATAGTATAAAAATCTTTGACTCCTATTTTTAATCACTTACTTACTTGATTGTAAATACACCAGTCTAAACTGAATGGCATCTCCAGGCAGAGATGGAGAATACCATCCAGTGTAGAGAATATCTTGTGCATTGTATGGATGCATTACCTTTCAATTAAAAAGCCTATGGCCTATGGCTTAGACAGGAAATTGAGGTGGGATATCTAGGAGAGAGAAAGGATTCTGGGATAGAGCCAGGTGGGAGATTTGCCAGGAAGATGTGATGAGACAGATGCATGGTACCTGAGCATTGGTAACCAGCTAATTGGCAAAATGTAGGCTAGAATAAATTGGATATTTTTCTTATATATAGTCAGAGAAGAGCCTAGCTATATGGCCAAGGTATTTTCAAATATATTTTGAATCTGAGTCTTATTTCTGGGAGCATGGGGCTGGGAGGAAAAATCAGGGCCTAACTTCAACAGTCCAGTGTGGTAGAAAGTATGTTGAATTTAGAGTCAGGAGCCCTGGACTCTAGTTTCTCAATGATCTTTGTAAGAGGATGGGCATGGGAAGTCACTCTAACTGGAGATTCATCTGTTTTATTGCCTTCTAATGAGACTTAATGGGATCAATAGGTTTAAAGTGGTTTTCATGAGTTATAATGATATTGTGAACGGAATGAGAAATTCCCACCTACACCATATAGTTTTGTATTTGCAGTCTTTGTCCCCTATGGGTTGTGCTGCTTGGGGCAGAGGTCTTTAGAAGGTAAAGCCAGGCTGGATCAAGTGTGTCACTTGGGCTCTCAAGAATGACAGCATTTCCCTGCTTCCTGCTTTCCCTCTCTGCTTCCTGTGTGGGACAGAAGAAAAGATCTTACTGCTCCCTGTTCGATTGCCACACCTTCCCTATCATCATAGATTTCTTCTTCCTAGGACTGTAAGCTAAAATAAACCTTTGTTTCAAAGTCACTTTTGGTCATATATTTTATTACAACAACAAAAGTAATGAACCAGATTCTTCCCCAAGAATTTAACACGATCTCACCAGATTTTGACCACTAGAGCAAAAACCCTCAATATTTAGTAAAAGTCAAGGTTTTCCCCCTCTTTTGCTAAATCTTTGTCTGCGCTTTGTTTTGTTTAGTATCTTGAACTTTAGATAGACTCATACTTTGGTGTAGGCAGGCAACATTAGTCAAGGACCCTACTGATGAAAGAGAAAGAGGCCCTGGAAAGGCCAACCAAGAAGTGGTTGTACTTCAGGAGTCAGCAGGAAAGCAGATGTTAATGATATTGACAGATCTCTAATTAGTCAGGTGACAGAGCTGGCCGTATAATCTTCACCCACTTACTTTGATGAAATGCCACAGTGTTCTTATTAAACACAAGTAACATTTGCTTTGATCTTGGCAGTGGGTAAAGAGTCAGATTTTGAATTAAAAATGAGGACTTTTTGAAGATCACACTTGCTTTAGGAATCCCGATGCTTAGAAATAAATTTTGATTTCATTAAGTTTGGACTATTGAAAGTTAATTTGATTTAATACTGAAAATCATTACTAGATTTTAATTTGTTATTTACAATGAATGATAAATAATTAAGAAGAACAATGATCCAGTTACTTAACAGTAGTGTTAAAGTACTTGAACACATCCTATTGGGAAGCAGGAAGCACGGAAATCCAAAAGGATGGCTTGTTTCCCTAAGATTGAAAACCACAGGGTTTTTGATGTTGTGTATGTGTTCTGATATTGGAGAGAATATGAAAATTCAACCTTTCACCTAATTTGCTTGTCATAAAGAAAGATAAGAGGCATTACATTAATGCCTTTCTCCTTTACAGATTACCAGAAAAGAATGCTGTCTAGGCGAGTGAAATGCTATAAGAATATTTCACTTGTTTCCCTAATCTTTCAGTTAAATTCCCATTTAATTTAATTTTAATTTTAATTCAAAAAAGGAAATCCCACCTTCTGAATTATTATAGAACTGTAATATAAAAAAAATGATGCCATTTTTAACCAAATTTGTACATCAGCAGTGTATTATTTTGCATGTCGTAATGACATGAGTGGAAAAATACAGGACTCAAAAATACATTAGGACATTCTGAAATTGTGACACAAACATTTGCAGCAAACTTATTAACACTTCTTAAAATTTTTAAGGAAGGGTCTCACTAAGTAGCTTTTGGCCGATATGCAAGTCAGTGCATATACCAGACTGTGCATATACCAGACTGGCCTTGAATTCAGAAAGTCACATGCATACTGCATGTTAGGGCTCAAGGTATTCACCTTCATTCCCAGCTCAAGATATTTAAAAAATACATATTTTAAAAAAATCTAATAATCTATATGTTTTCATTTGATACATACTTTTGAATGCTATTTTATATATCAGGTACTATAAAAGATGCTAGGAATATAACGATAAGTAGTTAGAATTTATATAAGGTAATAAGTGATCTAAGCAGTTTCAACTTCTAACTAGGGCTCTGAAGGGAAGGAAATAAGCAAAGAAATGGATTATGGGCAGGCAGGGAACTGTTTTTTGACTTCATTTTAGAGACAAAGGTGTTGAAACAGAAAGTAGTTAACCACATGTTGATGGCCCCTGGCCAGCTGTGTTTAACCCAGGACATCAGAACTAAAGCGTATGTAACATTACAGTACATAATGTCACCAAAAATACACACTGAAGGCTTTCTTAGTGAATAGTAGGAACTAAATATTTCATTTGGGGAATTTAGGTTACATACTTTTGTCAAGTTTCATGTTATTATTTAGAAAAACCCATTATTCCTGTGAGCTCATAGATAATAGCGTATCAAGAAAATAGAAACAGAGCCCAGAAACCAGCTTGTTGTGTGAGTTTGATGTATATCCTTCACAAGCTATCACAAAAGTACTAAATATTCAACAAATCGTGCCGGACAGTTAATCATTCACACGGGAAAAAAAAAAAAAAAACCAACTCCAAACTGGAATCATGTGAAACGATAAGTCCCCAAAGTGTAAAGGGCAATTGTCGCTTTCCTGCGGCTGTGATCAACTGTCTTGACATAAGCAACTCAGGGAAGGATAGTTGTGGTAGCTCATAACTCATAGTTACAGTTCATCATGGTGGGGAATTCAAGGTGGCAGGGGCATCAAGCGGCTCTGAAGTCAGGGAGAAGATGACAGTGAGTGTGTATGCTTAGCTCGTATTCTCCCTCAATATTAAAGGTTTAATTTTTTTGAGAATTTTATTCAGAAGTAGTATATTTATATCTATGTAGCATACATAAATATATACATATTTAATATATTTTTATATCATTAATATAATTTATATTATTTTGTTTATCATATAAATATATATTTAAGTGAGTACTATATTTATATCACTTCTAGCCCTCTATCTTCCATTTTGATTTTTCCTTTTGCTTCTCTTCTCATTCTCAAATTCCTGACCTCTTCAATTATATATAGATGTATGTGTCCATATACATCTCTGTCTGTCTGTCTGTCTGTCTCTGTTTCTCTGACTCTGTGATAGTTTGTATATGATTGGTCCATGGAGTGACACTATTTGGGGGAGTGGCCTTGTTGGAGTAGGTGTCACTGTGGGTGTGGACTTTAAGACTGCTCCTAGCTGCCTGGTTGTCAGTCTTCCAGTAGCAACCTTCAGATGAAGATGTAGAACTCTCAGCTCTGCGTGCATCATGCCTGCCTAGATGCTGGCCTTCTTCCACCTTGATGATGATGGACTGAACCTCTGAATCTGTAAGCCAGCCACAATTAAATGTTGTCCTTTATAAGACCTGCCTTGATCATGGTATCTGTTCACAGCAGTAAAACCTTAACTAAGTCTCTCTTTCTCTCTCTCTCTCTCTCTCTCTCTCTCTCTCTCTCTCTCTCTCTCTCTCTCTCTCTCTNCTCTCTCTCTCTCTCTCTCTCTCTCTCTCTCTCTCTCTCTCTCTCTCTGTGTGTGTGTGTGTATGTGTGTGTATGCAGATGCATGCATATATCTACAATCCACTGAGTCCATTTAGAGTTACTTACATGTATATGTACTTAGAGCTGACCACTTGGGACTGGAACCTCATCCACAGAGAAGACTGATTTACCTTCTCTCAGCACTGATTACCTGTAATTTTCCATTCAGGAAGGGGAGCCTTGTGAAATTTTCTCCTATCCAGCTTCATATGTCAACTGGGGTCTTATTGGGGCAGCCATCTTTTTTTTTTTTTTTTTTGAGATTTCATGGGTGCAGCTTCCCGGTTATATACAGAAGACACACACTCTCATGAGATGTTCTTGTTCTCTGGTTATTAGCAATCTTTTGAGCCCCTTTTCTATAAAGTTAGCTGAGTAGTAAGTGTAGCAGTTGTGTTATAAATGTATTAATTAGATTTGAGCACTCCATGGTCACCTGTTCTCAGTTTGGCCAGTTAGACCTTTCTGCAATGGCCTCCATTTGCTTCAAAAGGTTTGAGGGGTGAGAACTAAAATTATCTGTAGATACAATGAAAAGTATTAATGATATCTTTAGAAATTATAGTGACTTAGGAAAGAGGCAAACATAGGTTCTCCTGCATGACCTGACCTGCCACAGGCAGTTGGTTATGGTTAGAGTACCAGTTATAAATGGCTGAGGAGGCTTTAAGCTCAGTTCAACAGCTATTTGCTACCCATAAGGTGGAGGTGCCACTATTGTACTGTTGGTGATGTCTTGTCAGGCTGGTCATTGATGTGGTTCATAGTCTTTGTGTTAGTTACCTATGCCAACTTAGCACAAACTAGAGTCATTTAGGAAGAGGAAATCTCGGGGAAGAAAATGCATTCATAAGATTGACCCAAGTTTGTGGGCCATTTTCTTAATAAGTGTTTTATGTGAGAAGTTCTAAATCCCTAAGGGGTATCATCCCTGACCCAGGGCTCCTGGGATTTCTAAGAAAGGGGGTTGAGCCAAATATAAGGCACAAGCTACTAGGAAACATGATTCCATGGCCTCTGATATAGTTCCTGATTCCAAGATCTTGCCTCTAGGTTATTACCCTGACTTCCCCCTGTGATAGAGTGTGAACTGACAGTTAACATAAACCCTTTCCCCCATTGCTCCAGTCATGGTGTTTTGTCACAGGAATAGAGACCCTAAAGCAGTCTTTTTTTTTTTTTTAAATATATTGGATATTTTATTTATTTACATTTCAAATGCTATCCCTTTTCTTGGTTTCCCCTTTGGAAACCACCTATTCCCTCTCCCCTCTCCCTGCTTCTATGAGGGTGCTCACCCACCCATCTACTTCCACCTCCCTGCCCTTGAATTCCCCTACACTGGGGTCTCTCCTTCCATTGATGTCCGACAAGGCCATCCTCTGCTACTTATGCTGCTGGAGCCATGGGTCCCTCCATGTGTACTCTTTGGTTGTTTAGTCCCTTCAAGCTCTGGGTTGGGGGGGGCTGGTTGATTGATATTGTTGTTCTTCCTATGGGGTTGCAAACCCCTTCAGCTCCTTCAGTCCTTTCTCTAATTCCTCCATTGGGAATCCTGTGCTCAGGCCAATGGTTGGCTGCAAGCTTAGGCCTCTATTTGTCAGGCTCTGGCAGACTTTATAGCTGAGTAGACCTATTGATTGCCTTTCTTTATAAAGCAACATCCATAGTACCTTTAGATACTGTAAAAGTAGTCCTTAGGGAGGTAGCTTCTTGGTCAGTTCTAGTTTGCTTCTTTTAAGTCTTGTGTTAAAAGTGTGTGGTGTCTTCAATGATAGGCTCTGCATCTCCTGGGAAGCAATTAAGGACAACAGCAATAGATTGCATTGTTTTGGGGTCTTTTTGAGGCTTAACAATTCATAGCACTGTTGGATGGAACACAGGGCCCCCAATGGAGGAGCTAGAGAAAGTATCCAAGGAGCTGAAGGGGTCTGCAACC
>NC_034604.1:42567284-42590926 GCF_900095145.1 Mus pahari
AGGGGATTTTTGGGATAGCATTTGAAATGTAAATGAAGAAAATATCTAATAAAAATTGAAAAAAAAACCCAATTTGTAACACTAGGGATTTTGTTACATAGTCGATGGTTCTTGAATGGAACATTAATATTCCTCAACTCTCAAGGCATAACTCCATTTAACCATCTCTATTTATATCTATCTATCTATCTATCTATCTATCTATCTATCTATCTATCCATCTATCTCTGTCTGTCTATCTATCTATCTATGTATCTATCTATCTATCTATCTGAGTATATTAAAATATGTTATATATATGCATATATATATATATATATATATTTAAGTAAAAATAAAACAGTATGTTTGTCCATGGCTTTTTCAAATACCTTAGTGTTATTTATCCCTTCTTTCTGACCTTCTCTCTATGTAACTACCCCTTCTCCTCCCCAGTTATAACCCCCACTCATTTTTGCAATTTCCTTTCCTAGTTTCTGTGGTTATTCTAGGTAACCACATCTCTAAGCTCTCTTCTAAATATCCATAGCCAGAGAGATAAGAGAAACCAAGTGGCATTTGCCTTTCTGGGTCTGAGTTACCCCTCTCAGCATAATACTTTCTAATTCCATCATTTACCTGTAGGTGGTGGCTTTTATTGACTGTCAAGTTAACTATGTCTGGAATTAACTAAAATTTAAATGGCTAGGCACATTGGTAAGGGATCTTTTTTTTCTTAATTTGGGAAGGCCTACTTCTAACTTGGATTTTTGAGGTCAGAAGATCAACCTTTAATCTGGCCACAACTTTTTGCTGGAAGTCTATGTAGAGGCCCTGGAAGAAGTGGGCTTGCTCTCTCTTTGCCTGTTTTTCTGCCATCTCTCAAGCAAGTACATTCCTTCCCTGGCATTAGGACTTGCTTCTTAGCGATTCAGGAGTATACTGAAGACCAGCTGAAACATCCAGCATCCTAGACTGGACAGCTGCTGGATTCTTGGAACTTTGGATGGTAGACAGCCATTGTTGGACTAGCTGGACCATAGGCTATAAGCCACCCTAATACATTTCCTTTCTCTGTATATATTGATTCCTGACTAATACATTGCAAGTTTTGTGATTTCATTTTTTTTTTACAACTGAATATATTGTATATCTGCATCACATTGTCATTATCCATTCATCAGTTGAGAAACACTTAGGTTTTTTTCCCACTTCCTAGCTATTGTGGAAAGAGCAGCAATGAACATGGCTGAGTGGGTATCTATTGAGTCCTTGGGGTATGTGTGGCAGAGGGTACAGCTAATCATATTCCTTCTTTACTTTTAACTTTCTGAGTTTTCTCCAGAGTGGCTGCACTAGTTTGCAATTTCACCCACAGTAACTGAGGGTTCTCTTGTCCCAACATATTCACCAGCACTTTTTTTTATCAGTTATATTCTTGATCTTAGAAAATATATTATCTTCAACAAATAGGGATGAAAAAACAGTCTCTACCTTTAGCAGACTGTCTTTAGACTGATGGCAATTACCCTCCTGAAAAATCAGCTTCAAATGTGACAACGACCGTAATGTGAAACCATAAATGCTGAAAGGTTTAGAAGAAAGCACAGGCAATACCCTCCAAGATACTGAGTCAGGAACGGAGTTTCTGAATCAGAATTAATCTATTAGTTCACTCCAAAGCTAAACCCATTAACTGACAAATCAGACCTTATGCAATGAGAAGGCTCTGTACAGCAAAAGAAACATCCAAGCAAGTGCAGCAGAAGCCCACAGACTTGGAACGAGTCTTCCAGCTGTATCCTTGATTGAGAATTAACATTTTAGACTACTAAAAATCTCATAAAACAAAGAATCAATAAAACAAATGACCTAGTTAAAATGGGCCATGAATCCATGGAAAAGAAAAAAAGAAAAGAAAAAAGAAAGGAAAAGAAAGAAAATAAAAACCCCAAAGTACTTTGAGGTTTCATCTTACTCCCTTTCTTATTCAGTGTAGGATCCAAGCTCTGGTTAAAAGTGTTATATAAAGTGAGTGGGTCTTTCCTCCTCAAGCAACCTTTTAAAGATATTTCCTAGACACTCAGTAGCTTTTCTCCCAGGTTCTCATCAACTTCTCAGCTATTCACAAGAATAAATGCCCATTTCAGTGTCAATAATTTAGGGAAAACATGTTCTAACTTGACCTTTAACAGAGTAACATGTCTCTTAAGTCATGAGACCCTCCCTGCCTCCAAATGATGAGGGACAGTATTTATTCTATGATTATATCAAGAGTTTTTTAAATGATGTATTCATTTATTTTTACATATATAAGTATACTGTAGCTGTCATCAAACATACCAGAAGAGGGCATCTGATCCCATTATAGAGGGTTGTCAGCCACTATGTGGTTGCTGGGAATTGAACTCAGGACTTCTGGAAGAGCAGTCATTTTTTTTTTTTCTGAGACAGGGTTTCTCTGTGTAGCCCTGGCTGTCCTGGAACTCACTCTGTAGACCAGGCTGGCCTCGAACTCAGAAATCTGCCTGCCTCTGCCTCCAGAGTGCTGGGATTAAAGGCGTGTGCCATCACGCTCAGTTAGGAAGAGCAGTCAGTATTCTTAACTACTGAGCATCTCTCTAGCCCCTGGATCAAGAGTTTTTATGTTTGTTTGTTTGTTTCATTGTGTGTGATTATGTTTATGATTGTGTGAGTGTGCATATGTGTATTTGTTTGTGAGCTTGTGCACCAAAGTATATGCAGGGCAGTTTAAACTTTGCAGAAATCAGTTGTATCCTTTATCATGAGTCCCATAGATCAAACTTGGGTTGTAAGGCTTGGAGACTATTATTTATATCCGCCAAGTCATATCTTGGGCCCTGGGTCAATGATTTAAAAATCAAGTTATAGACACATATTTAATATTTATAACACTTACAAGTGAATTAAGACAGAATCCAAAAATTGGTAAAGAATTCTCACAAATAGAGGAAAGAATCCACTGAAGAAACAGTGACAGATTGATGTTACAAAACATGCTTGACTTCACTAGTCAGGGAAATGAAAACTCAAGTCACAGAGATATAGATTCTGAACCATCATATTGAAAAGAAACCTGGAAGCATTAAGATTGTGAAGTCACAGAGAAATAAACTTATTGAGATGCATTATTCTATCCATCATAATAAGCTCTGAAGTATTTTAGAGAGCATTTGGTAATATCTTGTAAGACTGACCAAGCATCAAAAACGACAGCAGTTAAACACACAGCCTCATTCTGCAGGGACTCAGAAGCAACAATTAGACCCCCGAGCTTCCAATATTCACCAAGGTAGGTTTTCTATCTTCTGTATTAATTGATCACTGGCTCTGAGTATGGCGTGGGCAGAGGTTAGTTTAATATAGTTTCTTTGGCACATCTGTATGTATATGGATTCTTATATAACATTGTATTTTATACTGGGACATTAGAAACATATCCCATCAATGAAATAGCAGGATTGGAGAGATGCTACAGAAGCGAGAGCTCCTCAGATCAAATCCTGCTAACACATGAAATCCCAGAGCACCCAGGGAGATCCCTAGAAGCTTTCAGGCTGGGGCACCTTGCCTGGTATATGCAGAAGCAAACATTGAAAAGATCTTGACTCACACAAGGTAGAAGCTGTGAGCTAACATCCTAATTTGTACTCTGACCCCCCCACACACACACTTGCACACACAGAAGTACACATACACACACATATCATACCTACTTACACACAACTAGGGATGAAAAAGAATGACTAAATTAGAGGTATTTATAAATGAATAGCTACTCACAGATGCCAATATGGTTCAATTTGAAAAGGTAAGTTTTAAGAAAACAAGTCTACTTTTATCTAAATCTGTATTCAGAGAAAAAAAAAAACACTTCCTTTTAATAAAATTTAGTGAGTCTTATCTATTTATGTACATACAAGCATTCATCTAGGTCATATGTGTATGGACATAAGTGTATGCTGTTAAAAGACAGTAAAGTATTCACATTATTTTCCTAGATAAGCATAGTCTTATTTGGAGTTTTTCTGATGCTAATATGATCAGAAATTTAGAAAAAAACTGGTGAAAATTGTAATTGTAGCACTGCACCCAGACATGGGCAAGAGATGGAGAAAGACCTCTTTACTACTTCTTTTTTACTATGCCACGTATATTACTCCATTGGGTAAAATTCATGTCTTTTAACATAACTACTAAGCATTTTGATACAAGGTAGCATGAATGAAAGAAAATAGACCAAAAGACTACACTTTCTCAAATGTTACACATTACACTGAAAGCCATAAAAAAGCCATCAATTAAGTGTCCTCATTACTGAAAAAATATTTTGGAAAAAAAATTTGAATTTGTGTTTACAGTAAAAGAGCTAGTGATGTGTTTTTGTGACTGATGCTTATCAAGTAAGGTACAAGCTGAAGACAGTCCATTTTTGGGTACAATTCTAAAGACCATGGTTTTACCCCAAATATCTTTGAAGTAATGGAATTATTTGGGAATGTTACTGAAATGTGATTGTGGCAGTTTTCGATTTCACATAATATTGGGCTTTTAGCTTTGACATTCAAGTTTTTTTTTCCATTTCTAGTGATGAGAGGGCAGCCAAGTGTTTGTTCAGAAATGATTCCAACTAGGCTGTGGGTCACAGCGCTGCCTCCAAGGTTAACACTTTATTCGAAAAGGGAAGTCTGGCAAAACAATCATGTTCTGCAAGAAGTTAAAAGTTCCAAGCCATATGCTATTCAATTTCCACTTGGGAGAGGCAATGTTGACTCCTGAGAGCAAAGAGAATATTAAATACCCACAGGGTAAGATGTAACAGAAACGTAAGTACCTAATTGTTAGCATAAACCAAAGGTAGAGTGACCATAGTTCCCAGTCACATGTGATATCACACTGAAAAGGAAGGGTGTGGCAGAACTGCTCAGCCAAATGCTATGGTGAAGTAGACCAGGATAAGAGGATTCATAGGAGAATGAAGTAAAACAGGGCTCCAAGACTGAAGGATGCGAGATAAGAAATGCAAGACTGAACTTCAACACTACACAAGATCTGACAGGACTTTTCAGACTTTGTTTTGCATAAAAATTTGCTTGACAACACAGACATTAAAATATATCCTTTAGAGTGATGCAACGAACTTGAGATCCTCAGCATGGGATGAGGTTCCTGTATCTCTTTAAAAACGGACTGCAAGCAATGCTAATACAAAGAAAAGTTTCTCAAATTTAAGTTAGGGTTGGATAGGCACAGATATGGTTAAGCAGATAAAGGACTTTGCAACCAAACCTGGTGCTCTGGTTTGATCTCCAGAACTCTCATGTTGGACAGACAGAGCTCAGTCCCACAAGTTGTCCCCAGGCCATGTACCATGATACACACGCTCCCCTCTTCACGTACAAATAAATAAATGTAAAAAAAAAAATATGACGAGGTTGGCATGTCAGACCTCTCAGTTGTTGTATATTAGTAAAGCCTTCATCTAAGAAGTAAACAATACCTTTACCAAATACGTCATAGCACACAGACGATAAAGTCCTGCTCAGAGGATTCTGGGAGGCATGTAAGTTTATATAGTGGCGTGTTCTACAAGGAATGGAGGTAGCATCAATTAATTGGCATGCTTACTTTCATTGATTAAGTTCTGTATTGTTTCCAAGATTTGAGTTGAACTTAATGTGATTAGCAGCTTAGTGTTGAATGTCCTTCTATATTAACTATATTTTTTTTTATTACAGACAAGTCATTTAACCAGTTAAGCCTATGATTTCCCCTTACTTCTATTAATGAGATAAACCCATTTCCTCTTCTCTTTCTTTTCAGTGGGAGAAATTCCTTTGACAAACCGTAAGTATAGAAGTTTACACTTAAAAACTTAAATCTTTGCAGAAGTAAAAGAAAATATGTAGCTGAATTTGACATTACTTTAATCTAAGTTCTGTAGAAACAATCTCTTTCTTGCATTCCAGTATGTTTAGTTACTCCCAAGTTTTTGTATATTATGTCTTGTATATTTTAATAGTCACTTTTGGGAAAATTCTGTACTGTTCTCTCTTATCCCCTAACTTCTGAATGTCTTAATAGGAGAACGTTCAATGCAGTGTGGGCGGCTGCTCAGGAGGCGTCTTCTCTGAGCTATAATAATACAGATTATTGGGAGTGTATTATGTAGTCTCCTGCATCTCATGGTCTGGACTGGCGGCTGCATTGGTTGAGATATAAATTGTCTGATATGGTTAATATTGTACTTGTTCTGGTGTAGGCGTGAGTTTCATAAAGCAGCCCTCAGCCTCCTTAGCCTTTGATAAACTGGTGTTCTTGCTCTTGGAGACAGCCAACTGAGCATGGAGTATTTTAGATCCAAGCCATCCAGAAATTACACTGAAGTTGGGATTTGTATGTACATTATTTTAGGAAAGCACTACCTAAAGAGATTGATAAAGAGTTAGGATATGGGTATGGGTTGAGGGGAACAAGGATCCAACATCTCAGCCTGCTTTTGCTGGACTTTCAGGAGCAGAATCTATACTGCTGAATTTTTGGTTTATGCCACAGAAGTACTCTTCTTTCATTTCTCCCTCATTGTTGGTGAGGCACAGGTTAGAAGAGAATTATTAGTCATAAAGCCCTTTGCATTTCCAGAATCTAGATGACTACCAGCCTTCTGTAGGAGCCCAAAGACTCAGTATTCAGTAGAACATTAGAAGCTAGGGTATAGTTGCCAAGGGCTAATGACGCATAGTAAGATTTAGGCTCTAGCCAGCAGATTTCATGATGCTTCATTTTGTACTAAATTTTTATGAACTTCAAGGCTTTTTGAAACTCTTAATTGTACATTCTTTTCCCAGAAAAAATTCTAAGAGGTTAAATGTGACAAGTTTTAATCCCTGCTGCCAACATGTCCTAAGTCCCAAGCCGATTCTTACAAGTTCTCTCCTCTAACTTCAATTTTAAAGTCACCCTTACCTGGTACTTCTGCTATCCAGTTAATAGTCTGATATAGAGAAGTGACAGCCCTTACAGGATTTTCAATGTTATGGAAGATACCGCCCCCCCTCCCCACGCTATTTATTGCCTTCATGACTACTGTCTTGTAGGCTTTCTCAAGCAGTCAACTAATGTTTAGGGGGTACAATGCTTGGTATTAGATGTCAACTTGACATAACTTAACGGCCTCAGTTGAGGAAGTGTCTTAATTGGCTTAAGTGCTGGGGAAGATCTATTCTAGGTGAAGGCAGGAACTTCTGTTGGTAGCACAGACAAAATCACACACACACACGCACACACACACACGCACACTCAGGCAGGCACACAGAAAGATTATTCTCCTTTTACCCCAGTGGCCTTTCCTTTCCAAACCAATTTAGTTTAGCCTGTCCTCCCTGCTGTAGTTAATTCCTTTGGTGTTAAAAGCCTGGTATTTCCAGGCTTCCAAAACAGACAGAGGACCAGTGACTCTCCAGGAAACCCCCATATCTTCTATGCCAGATTGGAAATATTGAGGCATCTACCCTTTTAGACTGAGCAACTACTGTGTTATCAGCCTTTCTAGTGTGAGACCAGTCATTGTGGGGCTACTCCCTGATGTGGCGGTACATGGCTTCAAAGACTCCATGACTACTGGGGTCTTAGTCCCTGAGATATATATGATACAGCTTTGCTACTATTTCAACCATATCATATAAGCTGATTTAATAAATCCATGTATGTAAAATATATGACATATATGAATATTGTATATATGAATTATATAATGCAGGGAGATTTCACACTTCAGTTCCACACATGTATCCACTTTCTAAGCCTTATTCTCTCTTCTTGCATTCTGTGCCAAGTCAAGTCCTGCATTTCCACATCAATTCATATGGATCATTGTTATTTTACAACTGAAAGGCCAAGAACCATTAAAGAAAAGTCAAATCCAGCTCAGAGAGCCTTTGCTCAGAACTTAAGCCCTCAGTCAGAACATTTTATCCTCATATCAGCATATTTTCCCTCAAGGTTCATGCTACGGAACACTCTTTGAGTTTATGTTAATATGAATTGAAAAGGTCCTAAAAGCAGTTTGTTCTGGAATCTTCCTCCAGTGGGCTAGCTCTTTTTCATATGGGCCATCTTTACAAGGAAAGAATGACTATACTCTTGATGGGCTGAAAGGGTTCTGATAAATTTGGGGCTCCGTGGTTTTTATTGCATCCACCATATATTTATAACTTCCACCATTGGCTCCCATCACTACCGTACTGGGGAGCAAACACAATAGTAAAAGACAAGGAGATTGTAATTTCCTTTTTTTGGCCTTATTCATAGGCATAGTTTGTGCTTATCTTGGATGCATTTTAGATACATCTTGGATGCTTTCTTAAGTCCATCTTCTTCTCTAAGGTTGTAATGGGATAACTATAGAGTCTCATTTTCTATGTCAATGTTACTTAGCAACAATAATTTCAAAATCTTCACAGGTCCTCTTTCCCTTGTATCTCCCAATTGCTAAACAATTTATTTACTAGAGTCAGTACATTCCTTTCTAGCTTTTTATCTTCTTATTAACCACAGATGTCCATATTGTTGTTACATGACCAGAACCTGTTATGGCTTGCCTGGTCAGATACCACTAGGATATGATGCTTATTCCTTTCTGTTCTGCATGCAGTCTCAAATATAAGATCAATTCATGGCTTCTCAATGAAGAACTGCTTCATAGCTTCATATATCAACTGTCTTAGTTTTCCCGGAAGTGCACCTCAAACCAAAGGTTGTAGCATAAGTGATTTATTAAGAATAGCACTCCCAGGAGAGGGCATTAAGGGAGCAGAAAGGTTCTACTGAAGGAGGAGATAAAATTCTCTATAGTTTCTGGTGATGCTCCAGGCTTAGATGATCCTATGGGTCATATAAATTTCCTCTGGGAATTTGTTTTGTCTCCAGAAACTTTTCTGCTGACTAGAATCATTATGTCTTAGCTTCTCTGAAGGAACTGTACTGTTCCTGGCACCCTTACCTCATCACAGATGCAACTCACTGAAGAAGGAAGGACACAGACTGCTGCAAAGTACACAGCACATGGAGACTGGGCACAGTGGAATGAGACAGAGAGTATAGAGGTGTGGCCTTAAGGACACTTACCATGGGGCATCAGTCAGTAGAGCAGAGAAGTAGGGCTCCTGAACACAGTGCCTTTGGACTTTCTCAAACCAAACTGGCTGTGTCATGATTTCTCTACTCTTCTGTTCAACCATGAGTTTGCAAAGAAGCAAGAATTAGACATCACCATGCCCCAACAAAAGCTTTGCCCTTATTGTATTTCTCTCTTCTTTCCCCCCATAACCAAAAAGGCTCTTCATTTCCTTTTAGAAATCAATTCTTCTCGACTATTGTATATTGTCTTCCTTATCCTATAACACAGAAAGGACCTCGTCCCATGGCATGATGCTGTATTTTCAAGATGTTCTCCCTTGTATTTAAAACCAATTTCCCTTTCAGGAAATTCCATCTCTAGAAAAGTCAAAACCTAAATGCTTATCTCAACCGGATACCACACATTATCCTAAAGTATTTTCTTTTCAAACTCAAGCCAAGTGCTGACTTTTCTGAACTTAGTGAACATTAGTGCACTGTGAAGCAATGGATGACATTGGTGGGAAAGGTAGTTACTGCCTTGGGCACAAGTGAGATGAACAAAACATTGTTTTCCAACTTAATAATGCCATCCTTGTTGGGTACATTATTGTAGTATTATAGAACATTCACAATGCTTCTAAGATATGCAGCATTCCTATGAGCCTTTCTATGATGTTTCTCTTTCCTGTTCAGTCAGGCAGAAAGATTGCCTTTCCTCTTCCATGTGCCTAACTCTCCATCCCTACTCAGGTTTCTCTTAATTTTGTTAAGATTTTGTGACCTAATGTCTGAGCTCTGTACTCATGTATGTTTTGTCCATGTATGTTCAACACACACATAGGTATGTGTTGGCCTGGGCCAGTTTAATTTACTTTAGATACTCTTTAAAAAAGATTATTGTGTTAAAGTTATCAGAAGTAGAATCTTTCACAAGAGGGACAATTCTATTCCAAGGGTAATAATGTTATCAAGATTGCTCTATGTTTTAGATATTAAAAGGGTTTAGGAAAAACCCTAGTACTTGCCAGGCCATTTTCATTGAAAGATCTGTAAGTTGTTTTCTATGGCTCTGAGGGTTTCTATGTGCTATGGAAAATAAGCTTGGGCACAGAATTAGGGAATATGAAAGTTACCAGAAACAAGAAGCAATGTTCACATTAACAGGCCATGTGTGAAGTTCATTGACTTTGTGGGATCTATAGCTTTCAATTAACCAAACCACACTGGGACATCTGGTGCTTCAAGCGTGTTACTTCACTGCACGGCTTTCTACATGGGGGGCTGCTTTCTCTCAGAGATCTCCTTGGAGAGATCCTTTCAGAGTCACTAGTAAGATCAACCTTGCCAAAGTTTTAGCAGGCTCCATCCATTTTTTCCTTCATTCATGTGGGAGAAAATATTCTTTTTGAAACTATTCTTTTTTACACTGAATTGACTCCCCTGACTCCTATGCACATTTAGGTAATGTATAGAGCAGAATATGTTTAGATAGTTCTATGTCTACAGGAGTCATGGCAGTGCGTGCTGATGTCTCTCTAAAGATGTGTGTGTGTGTGTGTATGTGCGTGTGTGTGTATGTGCGTGTGTGTATGAGAGAGAGAGACAGACAGAGAGAGAGGGAGAGAGAGAGAGAGAGAGAGAGAGAGAGAGAGAGAGAGAGAGAGAGAGAGAGAGAGAGAGAGAGAGAGAGAGAGAGAGAGAGAGAGAGGAGAGAGAGAGAGAGAGATTTTATGGCTTCATGGTAGTCTCACTTCACTGGTAGCAGGAGTGCCCTTAGGAATGCCATGGAGTTCCTGCAAGTTCTTACAGATTATTGATATTTCCGTTGGTTGGTTGGCCTTGGTTGTCAAAAACCCTCTTTCTGCAGGGAGTAGGATCAGTCCTTCTCTCTCCTTCCTGCTTTTGTGGCTCTCATCTTTGTTTCTAGCTGTGAGCTGAAGCAGCTGAAGATGAGGTTTTTTTGGTTGTTGTTTTTTTGTTTTTTTTTTTTCCCCCACTTGGTGATTCCACTATTTAAAGATGTCAATGATGTCTTTGTTACAATGAATGAAAAATCCAAGATACCAACGAAGGATGTTCCCATGGACCTCCTCATCATTTGCCTCTGACACACCAGCTCATCTTAATCTCTTCTGCACGTTTGGAGATTAGGTTCTTCTCTAGAGAGAAGGTGGCGTGAGGCACAATTTCCCTTTATGGTTTTTCCGGTCAATTGTCTATGGGATTGAAAGTACAGGGACAGGAGAATATTGATGTTTCTAGAGAGGCTTTCATGGCTCAGCCCAAAGGCTTGAAAAACAAAGCATGTTTTAATGGGAGGTCTAAGTATTCAGTATGAGAGATGTTTAAGATTGATAGTCTGCATTGCTATTAATGTGGGCATTAAAGCATTTATTTTGGTTGTATTTCAGAATGAAAAGCTGGTTCACCCTTATTTGTTTTTGAAAGTGTAGTGGGTTAGGAAATGCTTTTGTCTTCACAGAAGGATCCATGCAGAGATGAAGTGCCTGCCTGACAGAGTCCAACCAGGAAGTAGATTAGTAGAATTCCACCCCCCTTTGCAACTTTTGTTTGCTGTAAGGGCTCAGCAAAAACAGATGCATGCCGGGTCCCACCTTCATGCTGAGATCTGAAGGCATTAAATGTGAAGGAGACAGCACAACACAAGCTTAATGGTGCACCTCTGACGAAGCTGAGTGGTGGGTCACAGAGTTCAGTCTGCTGAGAGTGAGCTGGGCTGGAGAGGCTGGTGTGAGCAAGTAGGAAATGCTGTAGCATCGGATGTTTGGACACACCCTCTGTGAGTGATACAGATCACTCACTTCACTTAAGCAGCAATCCTTCCTGTCTCTTGTCAGATGCATCCAGAGACCTTGAGACTTCTTTTAGCAGCCCACACACAGCTTCCCCATCCACAACTACATTTTCCTTCCTCCTGCCATCTATGTTCTTTCTGTTTCTTCTGCTGGTTTTGTAATTTTCCACTATGGAGTGCCTTGCTCTGTCCTTTTTTTTTTTTTTTCCCTTCCAGTTTCTTGTTGGGAAACAAGTTTCTGTTAGAAGAGAAAGGCAATTTAGTTCTTCTGAAGGACTGAGATCGATCTGCTTCATTAGCACAATCGCAGGACATGCGTGTAGAGGAAATGATCGCCTCTACGGTTGATGACCCACGAGGATAGAAGCAGGAAACCTTGGAAAACGTTCAGAACTGTGTTGCAGGAGTGAAGCCAGGGGTCCATTCTTTTAGCTTTATTCAGGTATTGTTGGAAAATAAAGATCAGGTTTCCTGAAGATCATGTTGTTAGCGGGATAAGTCACGGACTATCTCCATATCTTCAGTATGGGTGTACTTTACTGGGTGTTGAAGAATAGCCTCTTTTTCATACATCCCAGTGGCTTGTAGCCACAGTATCACTGGGATACATCCTTTTGTCTTTGCACTACTGGTTCAAGATTTTTACTTATCATGTTTAAACGGATTGATTTTTTTTTAGTTTCGTGGTGTAACGGTCAGCACTCTGGACTTTAAAAGACTTATTTGTACTTTGTGTGTATGAGTGTTTGTCTGCCTGTGTATATGTATATTGTATGTGGGCCTAATGTCCACACAAGTCTGGAGATGACATTAGATCCCTTACAGACAATTGTGAGTCACTTTGTGGATGCTGGGAAATAGCTAGGTTCTTTTCAACAACAGCAACTTGTTGAACTTGTTCTGAACTCCTGAGCCCATCTCTCCAGCACCAGGTTCAAGCTTTTTAGCTCTATCACTCTCATGTATTTCCTTAGTTCTCTGTCTGAATTGCAGGTGCCACTTTGGACATTTCCTGGACCAGAAGCAGCCTATCTTTCACTGCTTGGGTTTCTTCAATCTAGAGAAACTTTATTTGGGCAAGTAGAAAACAATATATATAATTTAAATGTAGTCATTTTAGAATTTTAAAGTAAGGAAAGTATTTATTATAGTGGTAATTAGAAGCGGACAGAGGCTATAGGTGATAAAAATGAGTAGTCATCCATCCCATGTTGGTGCAATATTGCTTACTCTTAGAAAGTGGAGAAACAGAGGGAGTTTTAAAGGAAATTGTAATCTCTAGATATAATCTTTCTTTTTGCAAGTAGCATTTCCAGAGTGCTGGCTTGTCACAAGACACATTGTAGGGAGAAACTCAGCTTGCAAGGACTTTCCAGCTTTCACATCTGTAATCAGGACAGCCCCTCTCTCTACCTCAGGAGGAAAAGGAGATGGACTCAAGCCTGCCAAGATAGTAAAAGCCTTTTCAGGAACTGTGATCTGTTAGATAAACAATTTTCCTTCTTTTCCCCATCCCATAAATAACATGCTGACTCTGACTTATTTTTGAGTGTATCTCAGAATATAAAAATCTTTTATTAACCTCAAAGTAAGGAGGCCTATTCACCTAATTCATTGCCTTTCCACAGGACAAATACTGGACCATTTGGGTAAGGAAAGGCTGGCAGAACTGGGAAAAGATGGGTAGAGGCCCTGGGTTGATTAAGTCAGTCAAACACCATTACATTTGCATTTGCAAATAACATCTGCATTGTGATTAAAACCCTGAAATATTAGTAGAAGAGATGATAATGATAATTGGTGTTTTGAATTTTGGTGTTACTAAGAGTACCCTGAATTTTTTTAAACCCTAAGAGTTTTATCTATATTTAACTGAGGCCAAGGAAAGGGGTCCAGAGGGGAAGAAACAAGAGATCTAAAGAGTACACATTAGCAAAGCAAGCAGGTAGACCGGGCTGGCACTAATGCAGTTCTTTCTCGTATTATAATTCCTTTTTTTAAAATTGCAAATAAATAAAAGCAAGTTGCACTAAAATTATAACCAAAACTAGAGTTTATGCAATCCAACAAACCTCGATGCATTTAGAACAGGGATTTAGAATCACAGCTATGGAACTCTGGATTAAATTCTATGCTTTCATTATCAAGTATATTTTAAGTATGCATCTACTACCAAGACCAAAAATAAATAAATGAATAAGTAGATCAAGAAATCCACGTGAGTTATTATTAGAGAAACAATTAGCTCTGTATCCCCTTTCATAAATCCTGTCCAACATCTGCAGGAAGCCCTTCCTAGTTCCCAGTAATTATATATGCATGTATTACTGGTCAGGTTACACATGAGAGAGAAAATGCTCTTCATTTCCTTCTGATATTGTGAGACCTCATTAAATATTATTAATATTATATATCCTAGGTCCACTCCTTTTCCTACAATGTTTAAAACTTCAGTTTTCTTTGATCTGAATGATATTTCACTATATACCGAGGCTTCATTTCTCCTCATCCATTGATGGACAACATGCGGGTACTTCGGTAGGGTGTGGAGCTCTCTGGCTATAAGACTGAAAGAACCAGGGCATGTAGTAGTTCTAATTTTATATTTTGTGTGTGTGAAATCTAGACTGTAATCATTTTTCAGCTAATAAGTGAAACAATACTAATGGTTTAGGACTATAAATTGTTCCTTTCAAGAAGGAAAATCATGGAAAATAATAATTTTAAAATGCCAATCTTTGTAGAGCAGAAAGAGGAAAAAAAAGTCAAACAAATTCAAAACCTCAGTGAATTCAACAAGACAACCCTACACCGAAATAATACTTATACAGTTGTTATAGAGTTAATTAGTGTAGGCCACCATTGAACACTGTCATTATGGACACTCATCAAAACCTGGCTTGATCTGTTTCAGTAAATATGGTCACATTGGGACTGACTTCTGAAATAGCCGAGCTGAGTAGTCAGTATAAAAACAGTATGGCCTCAAAACCTAAGACACTTACCATCTGGTTTTCGACAAGAAAAGCCTGTTGACCTCTGATTTGGACTTAAACTAAAAGGAAAACCCAATTATTAGATAAAATGAACCTACTCAGTTTTCAGAATAATTTTCCACATCTCTTTTGTGAAAAAAATTAAAACAAAAACAAAACAAATAAAAACCTCCTGTTGATGAAAGAACACTGTGAATGTTGCAGGATCACCACCAACGAAGATAGAGGAGAGATGGATAGATAGATAGAAGATAGATAGATCAACAGACAGGTAGATGATAGATGGATACACACATAGATGGGTAGATGATAGGTAGATAGATGATAGGTAGGTGGGTAGATAGATGGATAACAGAAGAGAGAGAAATAATAGATGTTAGGTAACAGAAGACAGACAGATGATAGATAGATGGTAGGCAGATGATAGAGGATAAAGAGATAGATGAACAGATGATAGACTTTTGTCACAAAAATAGGATGGTTAAACATTTCAGATTTGTGCTTTAACAAAGGCACTGCTGTATGAGACACAGAGAGAATGGGTCAGCTGGCTTCCCTCATGTTAAAATATGAGTGTTCCCATCCACCCATGTCAGATCTTTGGAATTTTCACTTATTCTTGCCATTATCCTTAAGAAGATGCTGTTTCATTCGGCTTCATAAATCACCCAAGGAAAATACACTCAAGCAAAAGGCTTGCATTATGGACTCATTCAATTAGACATTCTGGAGGGCATGATTGCTTTAGGCCTGAAAGTGGAACAGCATCTCAGTAGAAATTAAAAACATAAAGGAATGTGTTCAGGTAATTGCTTATTAAATTTTCAAACCCCAATGACAATAACAAGTTTAAATTGATTGCTCAATATGTTTAAACTACATGATGTGGAATATATAACCAGGCTGCACCAGCGAGACCTAGAGTAAACCTTATTGAATAGTTAAGTACAGCAATATCTTCTTGCCTCTGGGACTTGGAAAGAATTCAATAAGGCTGGCTGGGATAGTGCGAATTAAATTGTTACTAGCAAGTACAACTCTCTCTAGTTTGTAGTGACCCTAGCTCACAGGGTATCAAATCAGCTTTTTGGCCTGAGTAATAGGAAGCAAAGATACTGTTCCTGCTTCTGGAGTACAGCCCTATCAGTTGGAATTTCCCTCAGGAATCTGCCTGGTTTCCCACTTGATCACCTCACTACCCATGCATATGTTGGAAACCAACCTCAGCTTCATCGTGTAATGGTGGTTTCTGGTCTTTGAACACCTAATCAGGCACATGTATTGCCTTCAGGGAAGCTGCAAGATATTATCAGAATTCCTTCCACAAATATTCCACTTAGAATTTGGGAAATTCCTATGTCACTTAACTAGAACTTTTAAACATAAAAGTTCCCATTTTTATCATGGATTCAATCAATATGCTCTGTAGTCTGTAAATGATGGACAGAATTTAATGTCTGAATTTTTAATTTTCATTCTTCTAAGAATGTTAGAAATTAAATGATCAGAAAATCTCTTACGTATATTCTCACTGTGTCTGCTTATGTACTATAGTATTTAATAGTGTATGGAAATGTGATCTGAGGACTTTTGATCAAATATTTAAACAATATATTACAGTACATATTCACTGGAATCTAGAACATAAAGTTGGGAAGTTAAAAAATGCATTCAAATCAGCTCTAGGAAACAAGAGCAGATAAGTATGAGAACTAAGTTCCCAAAGCATTGCTCCCCTTGGTTAACCTGGGACTTAGTCCTATAGAGTTTTCTCTCTTATTTTTATACCCAGGAGAGACTGGAAATTGAACTGTGATATATAGGGAAGGCTGCCCTGTATATAGTCTCAGTGATGGGGAAGTTTATTGCACACTCCCAGAGACTCTTAAAAACTGAGCAGTGAAAACATATCACAGGGAAAAGGAATGAGGGCTGGGCTGGAGAACAGTCATTAGGAGGAAGGGACAATAGAAAAGAAAGGACTGGCCCACATAGGAGAACTGTCCTACCTACTGAGCTTTTGAAGGATTTTAAATCAAAACTGTATTTGTTATAATCTTTTTTTTTTATAACTTCTGATCCTGACCACAATGAAATATAAGTGAAATTCATAATTTTCTTGGTAAAGAGCTTTGTTCTTTACGACTTTTCTTGCAGACTTTTACGAATGTTCAACAGTAATCAGTGTTTAATTGGGCCTTTATTTACTCATACATCCTTCTCTGGCAACTGCACGTCATACTATTTATGTGCTGGTTAGACAGTCGTATTGTGCAGTGGCAATAAGCAACTTCCAAAAATAAGTGATAAAGTCACAAAAGTTTGTTTCCTTCTGGGGCATAGGTCGGCTGGTACTCTGCCTAGGATCCATGCTATTTAACACAGCATCTATCTGGACCTTCTTGGCGAGTTGCACTCTACCTCTATAGGTTCAGATTTCCCCAAATCTCCTTTTAATAAGGATTCTCAAATTCCCCCCACATGGCTCCATTCTAGTCTACTATCCAAAGGCAGCGGAGAAAAGATGGTAAGTAGGGCAAGGGGATGTAGACTACTTAGAAGTCATCTTTGGGGGCAATTCCAGTCTCTGTCAGAACACCAGCAGTCCAGTTCAGAAGTGTCGGGATGCCAAACACAAATCAGCAGTGGTGGCCCGATCTAGCAGAAACAGCCAGGACTCTGTGAAATTGGCCCAAATCAACCAGAACCAGTTGGGACACCAGGAGAAGTTCTCTGCCATACCTCTCTCGATGAAGTGAATATCAGCTAAGAGTTGAAGATGAGGGACCAACAAAGTGTTGCAAGGCTATCAATGCCAGCACCCCATTACTGTCCACTGAGTCCTATTTATGCTGTCTTCAATCATCACATGTCCTGTCACAGGTCTTGCTTAAGGAAAACACCACGTGGGTGTTAATCATGTGACACAAGCAGAAACTTTTACTTCATGGCTCTTAAAACCAACTAACCAACCAACCAACCAACCAACCAACTAACCAAAAGTACCTCTTTTCATACTTTACTGGTCATAGCTCATGACATATGGTCATGTCAAAATAACAGAGAGGCATTGAGTTGCACTTGATATTCTCAGTCGGTCTGAAATGTTTGACGGCGAGTAGAATTAACTGTCCCAGTTACTAGCCCTTTACTAAATAAAGGCACTAGGGAAGGATCTCACTTTTGACTGGCTTATGACTCACAGTGGCTGATGAAAAGATCTTATATGAAAATAATAGTGTGGTGAAGTTAGTAAAATTGAAACATCTCAAATAAATCCCCAGGAGGATTTGGTATAATGAGGTGATTAATGGTTTGTACCCACTATGTCCCTCCTACTTAATAGTTGCATGACAATGTTCATAAGAAACTTACTTATATGGGTGACTCAATGTTTTCATTCCAAAAAGTGGGGTGACCTATAAAGCTTTCCGAGTCACACATATGCAAGATAATGTATAAAACCTTTTCAAAACATTTTTTTATTAACCAGAGCAAACTATTGATTCATAGAGTTATTACAAAGGATCTTGCTTGACAATGATTTGCCCAGTAAAGTGATTTGACTGCTGAATGTGTTTAGCAAATAGGAATTGAGAAGAAAATGAATGGAGTCTAAGATCCAGGCTGTGACTATAGAGGGGGTGGTTGAAGGAAGAGAAGAAAACCTGGTAGTTATATCAGGGGGTTGTGGAAAATCCTTTTCTTATGGCAAGCCAGGATCCCATGGAAGATTTTACACATGAGACTTCAAGGCAGAATATAGGAAAATCAGCTTGACAGAAGTGTGTGTGAAGCATTGGGGAAGCGACAGGTTAAAAAGCGAACTATATGTGTAACAAGAGGAAATGGTGAGAGAAAGAACAGAAAATCTAGAAGATTATGTTCACAACCATGGAATACTCACTACTATAGCAAATGTCTTCACATTGGTTCTCCACTCCCAACTGATAAGCTTTACCTAAATAGGAAAACATGAAATCTATTTAACTGTGGTTAGCCGATTGTAAGGTAATGAGGAGAGATGCTGAGGTAGAAAAGAGTTGTGAGGACACAGCTATCTAGTATTTTGTGCTTCAATACTTAAACACAACACAGCACGCTAAAGCTGACTGGTTACTCTAAGGTAATTTCCTGTCTTCAGCTGATATATATCACAGCCCCACATAGTGCCCAGATGCAGTTCTCTGCAGTTCTCCTTATTCCTTCATGCTACTCAAAAGTCAGAAGGAGCTCATTAAATCATGTTTCTTGTCTATTTCTTAGAGAAAATGCCAAGTAAGTGGCCTTTCAATAAATACAACCAAAGGTATGAATGAAATAAAAACTAGTATATTCAGTATAGCTGATCAGCTGGGAGTGAAGAACCGATGAGAAGACAGTCGCTACAGCAGTGATTATTCCGTGGTTGTGAACATAATAATAACCGGGCTCACTGGCAGGCAGTTGAGCTATCGCTGCTGTATTTAAAGCTGCTTTCAATTAGAATGCAAAGTTTAAACATGGATTCCTGAAACATTTTAATGGCAGACTGACCTGTGTAGTCACAGGATGCCTCTCAACTAAATTACGGATTAATTTAAGGAATAAAATGTGCTAGAGCCTACCTTGGTCAGCAAGGACTGAAGACAGAGTCTAGGCACTAAACTTCTAGAAAACCCATGATTCTAAGTGAACCCGAGTTTCTAAGTGAGCGTGAAAGAAAGAGGTACACCTTTTTTGAAGCCTCATGCCTATAATAAAGAGAATACTCTGGTTTGAGGATGATTTAAGAGCCCTAAACAGATTTTCTTGGTTAGAGAAATAAGTTGACATCTCTCTGTTTTGTTTCTCTTTGATAAAGGAAACTCTCTTGAGATATTTTCTTGCTTTGAAGCTGACAAACTGAAGGTCAATTTGCTGACTCTGCTAGTTAAGATTAGCATAAGTACTCCCAGAATATAGTCTGATATTTTTATGAAGGGTGAGAGAATATATATATATATATATATAATCAACGATTCATATGGATTAAAGAATATCTAAGTGTGTCTGAAAGCATCGGCTCTTCAACAGGAGAACAGTTGATAATTCCTTAGTGTTTACTTCTTAAGCTTCTATGATTATTTTCTTTATTCTTATAAATGCAGTTTATTTTTAATTCTCTATTGAACACAAGAGGTTGTCTGCTCTCTTCTCCTTGCTTTGATGTATGATCTGGAAAAACAATGTTGGTTAGTATTCTCTAATCTCCCAGACTCCTGGAGCAGCATGATCTTCCGTCCTTTAAAAAAATGAAGACAGTTCCTTGTCAATGACCTAACCCTGCCTGGGTTTCTCTCTCCTGTGGTGCACACAGCAGAATCAAAGCTGTGTTCTCCAACAGGTTCCTCTTGTTCTTAGAGGTACATAATAAATTTCCACTTGACTTCAGGCTCTGGTTTCTGCACCCCATTTAAACGAAGTGAGTTGCTGTAATTTTTTGTGATCTTAAGCTCATTAATTTAGCGTAGTCTGTCTTTTTTCACAGTACCTGGGGCTACGTGCATTGACCTCATGGGAACACTTTTTGCTCAATTGACACTCAGTTTAATTGTTTATTGCCTAATATACTCATTTCTCCTTCTCCTTCTCTCTCAACCCTCTTCCCCTTTCTCTTGCTGTCTGTCTCTACACTCTCTCCCTCTCTCCTTCTCCCTTTCCTCCCTGTTCCTTTCCCTTTCCCTTACCCCAACCTGCATCTCTCAGAAGCCCTCCATATATACAGGTAATCTTGTAGTTCTCATTCTGTTGCTTCTACTCCTCCAGTGCTGGGATTTTAGGATATGCCACCATGCCCAGTTTATAGGGAACTGAGAACTAAATCCAGGACTTCATGGATCCTAGGCAAGTACAAAACCATTTGAATTACATCCACAGCCCCTTGTACCTTGTAAATGGTGGTACCACATAAGCAAGCATGTAGAACAAGCGAATATGTGCAAAACAATGAGTAATGTTCTTAAAATCATTTAAAATGTATAGAGTGGTGAGGTGACTGCCATTTCCCAGCTGTGAATGGAAACTTATGGGTTATTAGCCATACTCTGGCTAGAAGGGTTATCATTTTGTGGTTTAGCTTTCTCCAAGGCGTTGATGCTAGGAATGTTTACTCTAGTTCTTCAAGAGGAAGAAGGGCCCTTGTAGTCCCTACTGTCTCTCTTGCTTCATGATTTTGTATGGCCATAATTCCTCCTAATTACTTTCCCTTTTTTTTCTTTCTTTCTTTTTTTGATTATACTGTAATAAATATTTCATATCCTCTTCCTTTCCTCCCTCTAATTTTGTCCTTGTGTCCTTTCAAATTCATGATCTTGTTCATTAATTGTTACATGCACACACATATATAATTATACATACATATATGCATGCAGAATGTGTATATACATACGTATACGTAGTAATACATGCATATGGATGCATTATTTGGATATTTGATATTAAAAATATAACTAAGAAATGCAATGAAGTGCAAGCCTGTAATCCATCTACTTGAGAGGATGAGTCAGATGGATCAAAAGTCCAAGGGCAGCCTGGGAGACTTAGTGAGACCTTGTTTCATATTAGAATGTAAGAAGTAGGACAGATAGTTCAATGATGCAGTACTAGACAGGCATGTTTAAGGCCTTAGGTCCAGTCCCCATAAATACAAGAACAACAACAACAAAAAACTCCAACAATATAGAATAAAGAGCAAAATGTATGACTCCGAGACTATTTCAATGTAGGAGTGGAGATAAATGACTCCTGAGCAGTCCCAGAGTTCAATGTCTTTTTCTAGGATACAGCAGAAAGCAGATTAACCACTTAACCATTCAGTGTTTTCAGTATATTCTTTGAAGTTTAACTATGTGGTGTATACCAGATTCATCTGTATATATGTCTATCTATGTTGCATATGTATGTGTGGTGTATATATATAATGTATATGTTTACATGTATGTATGTTCAACACAAATATATATATATATATATATATATATATATATATATATATATCACGAAAAGAATCAGGAGGCTCGAGTTACAGGAGTCAATAGCAACCTTCCAGAAGTGGTACATTCCAAATGCAACTGTATCTCTTTGTGATATGTATTATGTGAAATATAGAGTGGCCCCTGAAGTCTCTGTGAGAAAGTAATTGTGTTCCCCACATTACTGGGACCCTTCCCTTCAGCAACTAAGAAGATAAAAAAAAAAAAAGAAATATATTAAACAAAACAGGATGTTGCTGAAGTGCTAATAAACTGTCTTGTTTTTGTTTTTGTTTTTGTTTTTTGAGACAGGGTTTCTCTGCGGAGCCCTGGAGCCCTGGCTGTCCTGGAACTCACTCTGTAGACCAGGCTGGCCTCAAACTCAGAAATCTGCCTGCCTCTGCCTCCCAAGTGCTGGGATTAAAGGCATGTGCCACCATGCCCAGCGAACTGTCATTTTAAGGTGTCTGTCCTTTGGGATAAAATCCAGGGGAGAGTTTGTTCTTTCTACCTATATGTGTGGCATATTCTATCAATTTTTTGTTTCTTTTTGCTTATACTTTTTTGATGTGTTTCTCTTTTTCCCCCCCAGAGTCATTTTTACAAATGGAATGTGAAATTTTGGTCCCAATATGCACAGCAACTGTACAAATACTCTCTGACACCCATCATTTCCCTATGAGGAGTAACTTCGACAAATATAAACACCAATTACAGTGGAAAAATGCTTAGTGGAAAGATTCCTTTTGTCTGGATTCCTCCTAAGTCTGCATTCTGCATGCAGAGGCAGGTGAGCTTTGCAGTGCACTCACAGTTAATTTATGTCTTCTCTGCTTAATGTGAAAAATATTTTCTTAACATGAGTCCAAACCCTAAGACATGGGCCAAAATACATACCTGAATTATTCCTTAAGCAAAACTAAATTGTGTACTCTGGTCTTGTGCTTTGGTCTTGATTGGCTTTATTCTTTCCTCAAATAACAACAGAAGTTCCCTGTCTCCAAACAGACTGGATGGTGGTTGAAAAGGATGGCCAGGCCTGCTCCACACAGCAGGATCTGGTAAAGATGTGAGGAGAATTAAAGTAGGGTAGAGGTAATCCCACTTGCCTGAAACCTTGGGGATGGCAGGTCAGATAGTATCCCCATCCTTCCACCAAGATAACTCCGGCCTCTGGAGGTACATCACTGTTCTCTCCTCTCTGTCATGCTCGCATGACCATCCTATCAGAACGCAACCTTGTCCTGAGCAGAAGCCTTTCTCCCACATGCGTCTATGCACTATTATATGGTCAATTAGTTTCTGTCATCCAGAGATGAAAACAGAACTTCTATATCTGCATAGGGAAAAGGGTTATTTAGACTTCCCAGTGGACATAAAAGGAAGTTGGTTCTCCAGAAGTTCCAGTGGCCTACAGTTTCAAGATGGCAGTATATGGTTAAATTAGCTTTGGCTTGCATTCAAAACAGAATGAGAAAACTCCCCACCAGGAGTCCCCAAAACTCTCCATTGCCATCATAGGGTTTCTCATTGCAGGCAGCAGCAGGAGGGTCACCCCGTGCCAGGCCCTCCATGAGAAGATGACAGTCAGAAACAAAGGAAGAGAAAAATAGAAACTCTGTTGCAGTTTTGAACACATACAGATAGTGCTCTGGGTTTGGATCTCTCTCTCTCTCTCTCTCTCTCTCTCTCTCTCTCTCTCTCTCTCTCTCTCTCTCT
>NC_034604.1:42590993-42606749 GCF_900095145.1 Mus pahari
CTCCCTCCCTCCCTCCCTCCCTCCATCTCCATGATCTAAAGAATCTGCTTTTAAAATTATTATGCATTCTAAAATATATTTCCATTAGTTTTGTTTGAAAAGCTCCATGCTTTAGACTTCATAGAAATTTCTGGCGACAGTAGGCAGAGGGCTGAAAATACCTGCTCTGTATCCTGACTGGCCCCATCTGTTCAAGCTTGGCAGGTCTGAAGCCATGTTTCTGCTTTGTTATGACCCCACAGGAGGGGGTGGCTAGAGAGTAGCAGACAGATAGGAGCTGGCCACACAGAGGCCCAGCCCTTTCATATGTAAGTCTCTATTTGTTTATTTCTTCTCACTGCTCATGGTTGTTCTTTTCTCAGTCTGGCAAGAAGAAACTATTTCTTCCGTCTGTTTGGGGCCATTAAAATGTGAAATTCAACTCCCACAAGGACAGATCAGACATAGCAGACAGTGTGAACTGTAAGCCCCACCACAGGCTTAGACAGAATGGGATCAAGTATCTTTGACATATGGTGGGAGGATTTTCCGGTCCTGATATTAGACGTGTTAGCAAGGGGGTGTGTGGTAGCAGGAAAGAGGAGAGGAATGCAGGAAGGAGATTTTTTTGGTTACAGATAATTTGTCATTCATGTATCTGAACTTTAAAATTTCTTTTATGAAGTACATTAAAAAGTATAGGGCATTTGATTAAGATCCATGGGACAAGGGAAGAAACAATGTCAGAAATTACGAAAGCAATTCAGTTGTGTGTTTTAAAACTTAGAGAGGAAAATGACAAATGAAGAAAAGGAAAGCCAGAAAGATTAGCTAGAGAAATGAACATGGTGGATGGCGTGGGCTGTCGCTGTGCATCCGGGAATGAGAGGAGACTGACTGAGTACAGGTTAGCAACCCTAAGGAGTGGATAATAAGATGCTGAAAGCGCATGATGCTCACGCAATCACTGAGGACTCAGTTAGGCACAAAGAGAGGGAAAGCAAATACCAGTACAGCCACATCAGGATAGAGCGTACATTGACTCATTCTACTGAGTGAGTGTGCCTGAACAATTGTCAAGCAATCTCACAGATGTTACCGAGCGCACGCACCCCCCCACTGTGCATGCACACACAAACAGTAGTACGTGCATGCACACACATATATGCATGCATACACACACATACACATGCGCACGCACGCATCATTTTTTATTGTGGCTTGTATTTTTTTAAAAGTTTTTATTATACTTCAGAAAGAAATACACAAAAAGTAAAGATTGAAGATTTAGGCCTCCCCTAAGTTTTTCACATTTTTAACACATGAAGAGATTAACCTCCCCCACACCCAAGTTTTCCAAAACATTTTTAAGACAAGTAGAGACAGTGATGTAAAACTACAAATCTGCAAACTCATTTTACAAAACAAGTAACTGCATATGAATAGATATCAAGATTTTTCTAAATCCAAGGATCTCACTGAAACTTCGAAGAAGTGGTTATTAGAATACACGTGGTGCATTGCAATTGCTCATCTGTCCAAGCAAGGCAGTGAATGCCTAATAATAATATGTTATAGATAACTTTTCTCAAGCTAGGCCTGTGGTTTCTGTTGATGACAGTAGCAATTCTTTTCTATTGTTTCCAGTTCTATAGAATTTTTAGACTTTAATTAAACTAAGCTGGTTTTTTTTCTCTCGAATTTTCATGTTCATGATAAAGTTACATAATGAGTCACTGATATTTTCCATTTCGGGGAGTGGGCATTAGGACCCAAGGGTTTTAAACTTAAATTGGGCTTTAAGAACAATTACTTTGTCTATCGTAATAAACCCTACAGATTTCATGCCTTCTTTCATCAAAATCCTGTATATTAGTAAGGAAACAGGATCATCTTTCAGTATAACACAACCTCAAGGTGACAACTAGACTATTTTCTAGGTTTGACCCTTTCAGGGCTCACAGTTGGTATGGTGCTCATGAGTGATATATTTTCCTCATTGCAAATGGGTAGACACACCTGGAAACTACCTATTAGGAAAGCTGAGTAACTAACAGACAGGATTCTTATGAACAGACATTTATAAGTTGTGATTTTATGCCAATATTTTTACAACCACAAAAGCCTATGAAACACATAGAAATCTGCTATCGTTTTAATCTGATCGTGCCAGTAAATGACAGGTTTCTTCTATAATGAATATCTGACCTATGTTGGACTTTCATCATATGCCATTAGAGCCTGTTCATTCATTCTTCATTCATTAATTTAATATTTCATTCAGTACATGCACATCTGTTGCCATCAGCATGGCTGACGAGAAGGATCTGATACAGTAAAGTCTGTAGTCTGCTGTTTTCCACTCTCAGGAAGAAAATGTGACAATTCCTTTTCTGTTCAAGCTGAAAAGGTAGGCAGCACAAATTATAGCACAATGTGTATATATTCTTTAATAACAGAGAAACTATCATATATCAAAGTGAAATTCTTACAAAGCATAGACTTTTTTGTCCTGTTTACCTAAGCATTTCTCTGTCAGCTTCCTGAGATGAGATACAGAGAAAAGCTGCCCAGCAGGCTGTCGGTCATACTCTGTACTTCTCAGCTGCTGGAACCTTCCACTGTCTATATGGGAAGAAAAAAGAAATGTGTTTTTGCCAACACTAAGGGATCAACCAGCAAAACAATTCACCTTAGATGTGAATTTCTGTGGCTCCGCACACAGTGTGTGGTCCCCAAAGAGGGAGCTGTCTTGCACTTACAGATGGTGTCTAATTCTCTGAACTCCACACAGGCATGCATTCTTCAGACTTTTATTGGGAGTCTAAAGTGTGGGCTGAATTTTGAGAAATTCAGTAAAGTCAATCAAGAACTGTTTCCTTACTTTCATGGCTTTAGAGCAGAGAGTACTTCTCTTAAAAACTTTAGTGCAATATATTGTAATTAAATCTTTATTTGTCTTTATTTCATCAACCATGCTACAAATCTGAGAGCAAAGATAGTCTTACCAAGGTTTCCTATCCAAGTTGGTTCTCAGTTACTTGGAGTTCCAAAGGCCATATTTTCCATACAGCTAGAGTTTCCATCGGTGACTATGAGCTAGTCAGAGATACCTAGAGCCACTGCTTGATCTCAACATGGGATTAATTCACACTGATAACATTTTCTCATATGGACTATGGATTGTGTCTCTTAATATACATAAATCTATCAGTAATCCAGAAAAAAGAAAATCCAACAACTCTATGATGGGAAGAGGACTGAAGTTGGTGTGGGGTGGGGGTCAGGGAGTGGCGTTGGGAGAAGCAAGGGAGTCATGTGATGAATCCCAGTAATCAGACCAGAATGAGGGTGCAGATCTGAATTTACTATGCAGTGCGTAAGCTTAGATTCAGTGTTTGAGCCAAACCCAAACCCCTAAATGCTTGGCCAGTTGTATCTCACCACACTATTAAAGTGCCCCAATGAAAGCACTGTGGTGGGGGGTCAGGGGGTGAGCATAGTCATCTGTTAGGACTTCTGGGAAGATAGGGAAAGCAACCACCTCTGTGGTGGCTTTTTGCAATCTCACTGGTATCCCAGGAGCCGTCTTAGATCTAATATTGTGAGCAGAAGCTGGTCAGGACTCTAAGGAGTCACAGGAGCCTGTGGCACCTCTCCCTCCATCCTACACCTCTCTACATCCCACTTTTTCCTTCACAGGGTTGACCTCCACATCCCTCACAGTCCATTTCCTTGAGAAACATCTAATTTTCTTTCTCATATTCATAATATGACACCCAAATACTGAAAACTCCTATAAAATGACCATCTGATAAACTCATCCAGCCTTTCTTTTCTTTTTTTGGTCCTCTTCCAACATGACTTTCAGTTATTGATTACACTGGTCCTAACAAAAGGTGTGAAGCTTTACTTTAGCTATATTTACTGAGGACACTGAAACTATCTGTTCACATATAATAAAATTTAATCCCTAAAATACCTGTAAGAGCTTGCTATAGAAGCTCCTGTTTTGCATCTGTTCAGAGAAGATCTACACATTCCCAGATACTCTTAAATGACAGAACTGGTATTCAGGGCTTTTGTTGTGGCTGTGTAAGGAACAGTAAGCTAGCCTTTATTCAAAAAAATTGTTAGTATGGATATTTAGTCTGTCAGTTTTTCTATTCCTTAATTTTGCAGAAGAAATGTAAGAACTGTAGCCTAGTTATTCTTTCCTTCCTATCAAGAAAGTTTAAGACATGCATACAGAAATGCACAGAATGAAAGGCTATGTGTTTGTGGAAGCAAACTTACCTCAGAAGTCTAGTTTGTTTTAAGTACTCAGCTATTTGGAACAGGCAGTTCATTGGAGCAGAGGGGTGGGGGATAAATCTTCAGTGCCAGTACTATCCTGTCCCTTACTCATGTTGTCACTCAGGAGCAAATTAGTTCCTTTTTGGGCCTCAGTAGGGATGCAGTAAAATGCATCTGAGTATGTTTCATAAATGTTAATGGCCTATGCATCCTAAGACTTGGAGTAACTTTTTCATGACAGGTAATTTGAATATATACATTCGGGATCTCTGCAAGGACACTAAGTGTCCATTCCAAACTTGGAAAGCTGGTGTGGAAATAAGGGCTATCGCAGCATTTCCTTCACTTTACCCTCGGTGAGCAGCCTACTCAATGTTGTATTGATTTTAAACTCAAAATCCCTCAGTTTGCCCAGTGCTCTTCATGTCTGATCAGTGGCTACTTCAATCTATGACCTTTTTCTGTATTAACTCCAGCAGTAGTTTCTTAGGCAACACCCTGCCAACAACTTGTTTCACATTATCTAGACTTCATACTGTAGCCAGAGTGAGATGTTTCCAATGATAAATGCTGAGATGACCCTTCTTCCATCATCACATAAGATGTTTGAAGGGGAAGCTGTCACCTTAGAGCTCTGCATTGTCCCTATCTGTGATGCTCTAGTGTTCCTTAGCTCCTTCACAGTCCCTTATCCTTCATCCTTGAAAATGATGCACTTCTCCTCATAAACCTGTAGGTGTGTGTCCTTCTGGCCTGGAAGATTCTTCTTGCCCTCCCTAGTTGGTTAACTCTTCCCTCATGCATCCCTACTTCAAAGTTCCCTGTTGGCCTCAGAGTTGCATTTTAATGTTTTAGTCTCTCTGTTTCATAGCTCCACATCTCTACATGGGAGTTTTGGAATTGGCATCTACTTGGGGCTTTTTGCTTACCTTTGCATTTCCTCGAAAGGTGACTAACTGCTTAAATAAATGTTTCTTGGCTGACCGGATATAGAAATAAATGTAATGGATGTATGATCCTGTTTCTCAACAGTCTTTTGATACATTAACAAAGAAAAGACATAAGTGTAAATAAATACTCAAACTTCAATAATGAAATAGCTATAGGTGACGTTTATTTCATATTTACTGTGTTTATGGCATTGTGATAAATAAGCCCTACAGAGCTATCTTACTTAATCTCAGACATAGATATTTTTATGTTACACACTTATCATTGACTAGTATCTTGGTCTATTTTCTGTTATAACAAAATGTCGGAAGTTAGAGTTTATAAACAACAGTGGTTTACTTAGCTTACATTTGTAGACGCTGGAATGACAATGTCCACAGATACACGGAGGTTGTGGTGCCAACATGCAGAAGCTCTGTGTGCCAAACAAGCCACCCCTCAAGTGTGTCATTCTTCAAGCTGTTGGTAACTTCAAGGGCCTCCAGGATGTCAGACTTGGGCAAGCTGATTAACAGCTGCCAGAGTTTACAGCTATGAAACAAACCTCAACATTACGGAAGCTTAAAGAATCATGTCATGACACTCAGTGACTTTTCCATAATCTTCCTGAAGTTCTCTCTTCATGAAATTCTCTTCTATGGAAGGTCACAGCAGGGAAATACCTTACCCAAGCTGGAGCCATGTATTTAAGGGCAACCTTCATTAAACGATGGGCCTTTAAAGGAATGCACTGTGCAAACACAAAGAAGGCCTCTCAGGCAAGGTTTTAGGGTCCAGATTATCCTAAGGCATTTGTGCAGGGGCAGTTTAATCCTAATGAAGAACAAAAAAGATCTTCCTATGCCAGAATATACAAAAGCCTCAGCATCTTCCCACACCTGCATCTTAGAAAGTGCTGTGAAGCAAATGAGCATTAGTGTAGCCCGGGCATGAACTCAGCTGACAAAGAAGTTAATAAATAGGTTTTGCCATTCAGATCGAGAAAATTGGTTTTTTGAGCAGAGGCTGTTCTTACTTTCTTATGTAGGGAAAGTCATCTCTCACTTCTAATGAAGCTTAGAGCCCCACCCCTAATAAACCATCAACACCACTAGAGTTTAGGAAAGCAGCAATACAAAGGCTATGTTCTGACCTCTGAATCACACAGGACTTGGCATGTTTCCTAAGTTTTAGTTCGCTGTTTGACAGCAGCTGGTGTTTCTGGTTACACCCAGCATGTGCTCTCTAGGGAACCTGGCTTTTCTTCAGCCTGGGCTTATCTGAATGCACTTTCCTACTCAGTACTTTCATCTTTGTAGTCTTTTCTTTCTTTGGTCAGCTCATCCAGCGACTGAGAAAAAACAAGGAGTAGAAGAAGACACTTAGACCAGTGATCCAGCAGTGAACAACATTTCTTCTCCCTTGGTTTTCATTACTTTTCAATGCCATGCTACTAGGTAGGTATCCCAAAGATGTTTGGTGTAGAGCTGGGAGGAGCTGGGGAATAGTGGAGGGGAGCATGCTCTTCCTGATCTGTTATTTCCATCTTTGCCTTAGAATCATTCTTAGAATCATCTGAGCCAGATCAACCTAGGCTTGGATCAAGGAGCAGATCTGCATCTCCTGCAAGCCTTGTCCCTGTGGCTGTTTCAAAAGAAGGATCCATATAAACTGGTCCTGAGGCAGGAGCTTGAAGACTGTGAATCACATGAATCACACCTAAAGTTTCACAGTGGTTTCTCTTTGTTGTTGTTGTTGCTACTGCTGCTGTTTTTCTGGTTTTGTCTTTTTTTTTTTTTTTTTTAACCAGTTCTCAGTTTTATCAGTTACCAGGACTTCCATACTTGAAGTACGTTATTTCCCTGTTTATACTATAATCATTCATCTTCATGGCCCTGTATGGTAATGACACAGTGCTGGCACAGTACACCGCTAGGCTACAGGTGGGAAGCATGGGCTCTAAGGCCAGCTCCCATGCCCTGGATGGTCTCACACAGCCTCCTATTCATAGCATTTACATCTCAACAGCTTAAGAATCTTGAAAGTTTAATTTTGATGTGTCCTCGGCCAACTGATACGCATTCTGTTCATAGATGATGTTGTTGAAGATAATCCTTAATTAAACCTTACATATCATTTATGATTGGTCATTTTAAAGTAAGATTTGATGTCTATTCTAGTTTTTATTTTAAAGGAGTTTTAAAACGTGTGTATGGGTGTTTTGCCTGCACACACACACATATACTGTGTGTGCCCAGTATGGATAGAAGCCAAAAGAGGATATCAGACCACCTAGAACTGGAGTTATAGATAAAAGAGTGCTGGGAATCAAATGTAGTGTCCTCTGAAAAAACAAGTGTTCTTACTCACTGAGCCATCTCTCCATCCATCCTCAAATTCTCCTTCTTTTTTTTAAGACGTAAGTCCTATTTCAGGTTTATTTTAAGACTGATTGTTCAGCTAGTCCACAGACTTTTTTTTCCCAACGACTTATCTGTTCTTCTAGTGCCTCCAGACTTACAGTGCATTTCCCCCCTGATTATACTATAGTCATTCATCTTCATAGCCCTATATGGAATGACTTGGTGCTATAGTACAGTGCTAGGCTACAGGTGGCAAGAACTGGCTCTAAGGCCAGGTTGCATGCCCTGGACGATCTCACCAAGCCTCATGCCTACAGCCTGCTCACTTAAGCAGCAGCATCATCGGTCCTTCAAACCTCCAGCACCTCCCAGAGCTAACATTGAATAGGCTGCAGGAAAGAAAACATTTAGTGCGCATTTTCACCTTACAAAGAGGGGAACAAGTCCTTCACATGTTTAATCTTTTAATCCATATAACAAACCTGTGGGGTTGGTATTGTTGCACCCATTTTTAATTAATGAGTAAGTATGCTCAAAGGGATTATGCTAGCTGCCCTGTAGCACAGAACTAAATAGTTCTGGGCTTTGATCTAAATAAAAGACAGTTGAAGCATTATGCTTTCTAGAAAACCTCGCTTGATCTTTTAGTCTGACCTGAATTCCCACCCCAATGGATAATAGCATCTAGTTCGTTACATTGAAGTTAACCATATACAGTCTGATAGTCTTTGCTAATAATACACTTTTCCCTGGTATAATGACTGTATTTTTTCTCATATTTATAACGTCAAAAATAGTGACTGGTTCATGGGAGGCATACTGACGTTTTTATTCTGAACTAAGCTCATTATATCTTTCTCTAAATTATTGTTATTGAGAGGAATATCTCACTTCCATAGGACCTGGCTATTCTATTCATCAAGTACTTTCATCATCTCCTACGTTGATGTGATGCTTGAGGAAAATACACGATGCCCAACTGATTGTTTTTCCTTTTCTGAAACAGGCATCTTCTCTCGGCACTTTTTATACTGGGTTGCTTCACTTTGCTGGCAAGGCCCCTCATTTTCTCCGCATCCTTCTTAACCTGTTTCAGAGAACTTGGATGTTACGTTAGGTCCTTTTAAATCCAGAAGCTATCTTGCTCTTTCTGAGAAAGAAGGCAAATTTGGCTCCCAGAATCCCCTTCCCCACTAAGCACATCATGCCTGTGGCTGTCTTTGCGGCAGCCATGGTGTTAGTGTAAAATTGTTAACTTGGAAGACAAGAATCACCTGGGAGATGGGCCTCAAGGCCTGGATATGGGAAATTAGCTAGACTGTATTAATTGATGTGGGAGGACTAATATTAATTGTGCTTGGGAACATTCCCTGGACAGAGCAACCTGGATTGCATAAATTGAAGAAAACAAGCTGAGTATTAGGATTCATGTCCCCAAGGCTCACTTTATGACAGTTGATTAATGGGACCAGATGCTTGCTGTCTTGGCTTTTCCACTGTGATGTTTCATGAACTGTCAACTATAGCGCCAACCCTTTCTCCCTTAAGTTGCCTCTGTCAAGTATTTTATCACCACACAAGTAGCCAAGATGGCTCCATCTGATGTTACACCACCTTGCTGGCATTCACCATGTGCTTGCTTTTCTTACAGAAAAGAAACAAACTATGATGTCTGGCTCTTTGATGTAGGTCAGAGCAGGGTCCACTGGGTAATTGTAGAGGTTGTCTGTGTGGGTCAGAGCTTCAGTTTCATTTCTGTGCATATTTATTTATTTATTTATTTTGTCCACTTAAAGATGGAAGCTTCACGGAAAGAGAGACTGACCTTCAAGTCGGCTAAGATGACCTAGCTTTGGTCGCACAAACAAACAGAAAGATCACACTGCTGTGTTGCTGACTTCCAAACAATGCAGCACTGTTCCGCGGATTACCTTTCTACAGAGTATTTTAATAGCAGTCACAGGAAAACAAAATTGCTGATAAACTTTTATAATTTGAAGAAAAGAAGCCCAAGGATATCTCCAGTGCTGCCATGGAAAGGTCCTTTATTTGTCAGATTGCTGCCTGGTGAGAAATCTTTTTCAATCTTTCTAGGTGCATTATGAAGAAGTTCATTACATTTGTGAAAAAAATGTCCAACCTTTAACCAGAAGCATTACCTCTCAGAACTCTTTTGTGGCTGTTTGTTTATATTCAGTCTGAATTTTAATACTTACATGGAAGTGATGTTTTCTCACAGCAGAATGTGCTGATGTGAAGGACAATCTTACCCCCTCCCTCACTCCTTTGTATAGACCACCACACTCACTGGGAATCTAAAACAGCTTTTCCCTCTGGGATAGGGAAGCAGGGAGAACTTGACCTTACTTCCTGTGCCTGTTTAGTGTAGAAATGACTTGAATGATGAGCAATGTGGCTTTGCCGGAAACTACGTCCTTGGTTACTGAAGTTTCATAGATTCCCCACAGCATAGGAGGATGTGGTGGGTTTTTTTTGTTTGTTTGTTTTGTTTTGTTTTGTGATAATATTATTTATTATAGTCACAATCTCAAGATTTTAAATTTTCTTTGTTTGTCTTCTGAGTATAGACTTAAAAGTGTTTCTCATCGCGCTAAATTTATATACACCCAGTCTCCTGGATAGAGGGAAGAAGCCCTTCTGTAACAGTCTGTAGTCATACTGAAAAGTGAAGATTAAGCAAGCTTTGCCCCTTCCCCTTCATTGAAGGTTTATCTTCCCCGAGGTTGTCTTAAAGAGTATTCATGCTTTTAGCCCAAAATCATTGGATGTGGTGTTTTATAAAAGGCCAAGTAGTGGGAGTGGGTGGGTAGGGGAGCAGGGGTGGGAGGGGGGGGTATAGGGAACTTTCGGGATAGCATTTGCAATGTAAATAAAGAAAATAATGAATAAATAAATTAATTAATTAAAAAAAAAAGTTCTAGGATGTGGTGTTTTATAAAAGACTAAGAGTCGGATTCAGTGATCCACAGCCTCTTTTTAGCCACAGGCTTTCATAAGTCTGAACTCCTAGGCATAAGCCCTTCAACCCCAGCTAAAGCATGGACAAGCGTACAATTACTATTCTAATTTCCTCTATAGGCAAACTCTATTTGCTTAATGGCAGTAGGGCCTTTGTTCACTGATATTATCAGCAATAACATGGTAGACAAGGAAGTGGAAATAGATACTGAAAAGACACATTACCGGAGATCAGATATGGTCATTTGCACTTGCTAATGATTTTTATTTATTTTACTATTTTAGAACATATGTGATAATCTAGTCCCCTTTAAGACATTTGGTGCTTAATGAATAAGCAACTAATATTTTGTTATTAGGTTTCTAGTTCCTAATTATTATCTGTAGTAATAATAGCCCCACCAAATAATAGTAGAAAAATGCTTTCTTTAAAGAATGTCATTCCAAACCCAACACTTTTTGTGGTTACTCATTTGTTTTTTTATCAACATCTTTTATAGGCTTTTGTATGACTCACTCTTGTTTTAATTAGGTTTTTTTTTTTTTTTTGGTTTGTTTAGAAATATCAGGAGTTCAACACTGCTTAGAGCCAATATGTGACATTTTATCTAAATCAAAATAAACTTAGTGAAAGATAAATCTTTAAAAATTAGAGCTATATTAAGGACATAGCTCAGTCTTTCAAATTAATCAAAAATGCGAACCAGTGTGGTAAGGTTTATGAACACTACTATGTGTTTATGCACCTGAAGGCAAGACGTCATTCTGAGACCCCTTCCAACCATAACGTCTATTATGAACCCAACACACTCTGGAGAATAGGGTACGGCCCACATGGACAATTCCTTTCTTATGTTTGGACTCCTCTGTATCCTTTATATTCCTGAACATCCCAAATTCCATCGTTCCACTTGTTATCCCACTAATGTCCAGCAACATGATCACAACCCATGTATGAATCAGATAAAGAATTTATTTTTAACTGGTCGGTCCCATATCGAAAGGTTTATTTGATGTCAGAAATTCTGGCAAGGGCTTCGTGTATAATTAGTTGCCTCATCCCTCAGCACTAATGGGATAGGTTTGAGACCACAGAGAGATTGTTTATAAGAAATATTTCCTCCCTAGGTCCTTCATCAAAAGCTATCTTTCTTGTCAGGGTAATTGTCAGGGTAATTTCTTCTCAGGTCTTTCATAGAAAAGGAAATATTAAATTAATGAGAGAGATCCACCTTGTGGTTAATCAGTGTTGGCTGCTTTGAAAACCTTTCTGGGTGTTATTGGACAGGAAACAGAGAGGAGGGTGAGGATAGAAGAATATAAATAAAGATGTTCTCCTAATTCTTTCTTTTTTAAAAGTACAATAAATTAATGCGGTACCATGATGACCGGAAATTGTGCAGAGCTGAGCTGAGTGATGTCTTTGCTAGTCCCACTGAACAAGGCAGCCCTCGATTTCCCATGAGTCCCCTTGCCTGCTTTCTTCCAAATCAGATTCATCTTATTCCTAGAAGCCGCTGTTTATAATGAAGTGGAAACAACCTTCTGAAGCTGATTACTTAAATCAAGCTCAAGTTCTTTAGGTCTCTTCCGTGATTCCCCTTTGATAGTAAATATAATCAGAACTTCAAAGGGCAGCCTAAGGAAGAGAGAAAATTGTCTGGGAATGTGTGCAGTATAAACCAGGGAAGTCATCAGACATCAGTCAATTAAGTTTGCGATACAAAACAAAGGAATCAAAATCTCTTCCTCCTGCGTCTGGTTCTAAAATAAACATACATCGCTCCCTAACAAATTTAGACTGTTTGAAATGTCCAAGCTATGAAACGAGAGTTTTATTTAACAGCTCACCTGCCTACTGCTTTGCTATTGCCAGTCTTTACAGTGATAGGCATCTCTTAACTCCCATGTGCCTAGGTGCCTCCTGTCAACGGTCTCTTAGAGATCTCCATGGCCCTACTTCTACTATTAAGGAAAATTCTTTCTTCACAGGGACTGTCTGCATCCCTCAGGATTACTCATTGCAGATGCCTGTCCCTTGGCTCTGAGGGACAGCTGTCATATTTTTACTCACCTTACACTTTAACTTCAAATCTCTTCATGCGCCCTGGCTCAGGGATAAATAAATATATACCTACAAATGTTCTACAGATGTTCTTGCCTTCCTTGGACCTCAACTTTGTTTATGGTCTAGCTCTTTTCATGCTGAAAGGTGGAGCCTAAGACCTTAGCTGAAAACCACACTAGTGATGCCTTACCTCTTTCCTTTGTGATACTGTTATAAGCATCTACAGAATCTGTAGTCCCTATCTATCTATCTATCTATCTATCTATCTATCTATCTATCTATTTATCTATCTATAGCTATGTCTGTGCCTGACTGTGGTAGGAAGTGGCTCTCAGAGTTACTTTTATTTCTCTTTACTTGGAATTTACATTTGGTACTTCAGGACTCCCCAAACAGTCTCTTGTTTTTTCACCTCTGCATAGAATGAGTGTAGATTATAAGGAGTTCTTTTTCCACAGGCTTTATGAATGATAGCCACTGAACTAAAACATATGCATTTTGCATGCCTTCTTGATCAATGTATCTACAAATGTGATCTTCTTCTGTTCCTAGTCTGCAACTACAGTTTTACTTTTTAATAATGAGATGAAATCATATCAAAATGTCGACCAGTATACTCTTTCCTTCCTTGAGAAAAGAAGAAAAAAAGAAGGACAAGGAGGAGGAGGAGGAGGAGGAGGAGGAGGAGAAGAGGAAGAGGAAGAGGAAGAGGAAGAGGAAGAGGAGGAGGAGAAGGAGGAAGAAGAGGAAGAGGAGGAGGAGAAGGAGGAAGAAGAGGAAGAGGAAGAGGAAGAGGAAGAGGAAGAGGAAGAAAGCAGGGTTAGTGGTGGTAGACAGCGTTAATCCCAATACACAAGATGTAAAGTCTTGCGACTCTCAGAGTTAGAGGTCAAGCTGGTCTTCAGAGCAAGTTCTAGGACAGCTAGGGCTATACAGAGAAACCTTGTCTTGAACCCCCAACCCCAACTACCAGAGCCAATCAAACTGACTGAAAATGAAACACAACTAGCACATTCCTGCCTAATTTTGGAATGGGGTCAGGGAGCAGTAACACCTGTTCCAGCGCCTGCAGTTTACACAGCAGTGTGGTGTATACTTTGTTATTATTATGATTATGGGAGATGCTTTTTCATAGCTAACAATCCACTTGAATTTTAAGGCCATGAAAGCCAGGTTCCCTTTTCTTCAATATTTTTAGTAATGCCATGTTCTCAGGTCTACAGCTCCATAGGAATAACTGTGAGATTCGTGCCACTGTGATTGCCCCAGAAATTGCACACATGTTCTCCAAATAAGAATCTTCTGATATGTGAAATAGATGCCCAAAGTAAATGTTAATAGCACCAACACATTCCACGATGGCGTGAAAACATAAAAATTGAAGTGGATTTTATTGAGTTGTATCTGTTAGTTTTCTATCTGGTGGATTCAATCATCTTTAAATACAATTACTGAACGTTGCATCTGCACTCAACATGTGCAGGCTTTTTCTTCTCATTATGCAAAAAATACAAGGGAACAACTATTAATCCAGCATCTCCATTAGGTACTATGAACAATCAAGGGATGATTTGAAGTAGATCTGGTGAGGTGGCTCAGCCAGTGAAGGTGGTTATGTGCCAGTCTGAATCACCGAGTGTAACCCATAGAACCCACACAGTAAAGGTAGAAGGAGAGAATGCAGTTCACAGAGTTGTCCTCTGGCCTCCCTGTGAGGTCATAAGAATACATCCCCTCATCACATTACACATATGTTGTGTACATACATAAAAATAATAAAATAAACTACATGGGAGGATGTACAGTTTCTGAATCAGTTTATGTAACTAAGTGACTTGAACATTGAGCATTTTGGAATCAATGGTGTTCCTGGAATTGGTCACCTTCAGATAGCAAGGGACAACTGTTAGCATAACAGTCTATATTAATTAATTCATTTATTCTTTTTCCTCTGGTTCACATATATTGTCACTTATATAGTTGTGATATCTTAAAACTCAATGTGAATTTATTATCTCAGTTTTAATTCTCAAATTACAGAAACATGTGGAATTTATCATTACAGCAAACATGTCACAATAAAAACAAAAAAACTGAGTTAGAATCGATTTAGTCTTAAGATAAATCTATTTACCATCTGAAGTGATTAAGTAAAAAAAAAAAAAACTAGACTTTGTGTTCTGTGAACTAAAATGTGTAGATGCATCTACAGCAGTTTGAAATCTGTCTGCTCCTTGCTTTTAATATCTTACCATCTTAAGTTTTGTATCAAGGTAACAATATGAGAGAAATTTATATATGTCTGAGCAAGTAATCAGACATATAAAATTCATTATTCTGTGTTAAATAAATAAAAATGGTAGGAGAATTATTCTTCAGTTTACTTTATTGTAAAACAAGAAAGTCTAGTAATGTATTAAAGCATAAAAGTGCATTATTATGGGCTGTTATTAAATTTATCATTTAAGTGAGCCCAGCTCTTTGTTGTGGTAAGTCAGACCAGCAATTCGGCTTTTGGATGTACATTGCTGTTTGAAGGAGATGAAATGGACTTTTTTTCTCATCTGATGTTTTCATCTGCGTGCTTATTTCTTTCTGTTCTGACATTGTGTAAGTCATATTAAGAGCACTGTCAGAATAAGATCCTGGAGACTAATTTGGCTTGCTAACAGAAGCCATTTTGTATAATTCTCAAATTATCTAATATTTGAACTGAATATACCATGTCAAGTCTCCAGATACAAATGACCTACTTTTTCTACCATTGCCGTTGTGCGGTATTTCTAACGCAGCTAGCATGGATGACTGACTCTAAAGGAAAAGCCACAAAGTTTCTTGGCCGGATGTGAGTGAAGAATTCTCCTATCCTCTACCCTTATTCTTACAGCTTTAGATTACATATCTGTCAGCTTGAGGGTACCCAGTGCACACCTCTGAAACATTCATGCAAGAACTCACTATTTCTTTCTTTAAAGTACACTCATGCCTCCAAAAAGAAACTAGAGAGAGAATATACTAGCAATCTGACAGAACACCTAGAAGCCCTAGAACTAAACGAANCAAATTCACCCAAGAGGAGCAGAAGGCAGGAAATAATCAAACTTAGGACTGAAATCAACCAAGTGGAAACAAAAAGAACTA
>NC_034604.1:42606760-42623439 GCF_900095145.1 Mus pahari
GTCTTGCATACTTTATATAACCCAGCACAGGGGAATGCCAGGGCCAAGAAATAGGAGTGGGTGGGTAGGGGAGCAGGGGTGGGGGGACGGTATAGGGAACTTTCGGGATAGCATTTGAAATGTAAATAAAGAAAATATCTAATAAAAAAGAAATGTAAATGAAGAAAACATCTAATAAAAATAAAAAAAAAGTAAAGTACACTCATATCAGGTACCACCCTGAGTGTGCCTGATCACAGAAGCCAAGGAGCAGTGGGCCTGGCTGGTATGTGGATGTGATGTCACTCTCATTCTTTAGCCCCATTCTTTACCTGCATGCTTATGTCTGCAGATACCATTTCCTTTTTCAATCCATCTAGAATCACTGCACAATTATTGTTTTATTTCTTAACTACTGTGTCTGATTATTTTCTTCGAAATATTGTTAGGGTATTTTATTTGCTTATTATGTGTTCCTTTCTGGATGTACTGGCTGGTTTTGTGTGTCAACTTGACACCAGCTGGAGTTATCACAGAGAAAGGAGCCTCCCTTGAGGAAATGCCTCCATAAGATCCAGCTGTAAGGCATTTTCTTGATCAGTGATCAATGGTGGCAAGACCCATTGTGGGTGGTGCCATCCCTGGGCTGGTAATCTTGGGTTCTATAAGAAAGCAAGCTGAGCAAGTTAGTAAGTAACATCCCTCCATGGTTTCTGTATCAGCTCCTGCTTCCTGACCTGTTTTTGCTCCAGTCATGACTTCCGTTGGAGATGAACAGCAATGTGGAGATGTAAGCTGAATAAGTCCTTTCCTTCCCAATTTGCTTCTTGGTCATGATGTTTGTGCAGGAATAGAAACCCTGACCAGGACACTGGATAATGTAAATTTGATGAGGTCAGTGAAGATATATGTTTTTGTGCTAATGCTCAGAGACTATCTCCATGCCTGGCATATGTTAGATGTTAGCTAATAACTTTGAGAGATTGAGGAGCCAATGTGTACTTTCTGTATACATGAGTGAGACTGCTTTTCTGGTAGTTTGGTGTTTTAGGAAGAGTTTAAGACAGTTTAACATGGGCTGGAGAGATGGCTCAGAGGTTAGGAGCACTGACTGCTCCTCCAGAGGTCATGAGCTCAATTCCCAGCAACCTCATGGTGGTTCACAATTCTCTGTAATGAGAAACAAATAAAGAACCTATGGGCCTGGAGGGAGTGGGGCTCTGAGCAAGAGGTAGAAAGGGAAGGGGAGGAAATAAAAGATGACAACATGGCTGAAGAAAAGTAGCAAATGTTTTGAAAATCCTTATTACCTGCATCAATAGTGGGATCATCTTTTTTTGTCTCAATAGGTAATACTGACCTAGAAATTAGCTTCAGATGTGTCTCTGAATTACTCAAAGCCACATGCTTATTTATTTGGTGTTTATGATATGGTTGTTTATTATGGAGCACATTCTTTCTCCTCTAAAATATGACATACCTAAAGCCCCCCCACCCTTTTTTACATCTGGCATTTATAATTTAACAAAAAATTTGAATATAAGAATTGTTCAAAAGTTTGAGGCAAATCATAAGGCAGAGTTTTTATGTGCATTGTATGAGAACAAATCGTCTCTTTAAGGGAGGTGAATACTTGTCTATTGCAGTCTTAGTGATTGCAAATAGTTAAAGATATTACAGGAAGTAGCAATCAAATCAAGAAATGCAAAAACTATCGTTTTGTGATTTCAGATAAAAATTTTAACTAATTTTGTCACTGTTTTTTCAGGAAACACTTTTTGGCATCAAATGTTTAGGGAGAAGAAAATCACTGTATGTTATTGGTTATTTCTAAAGATTATTTAGAATCCTTAACTAAGCGGCCTCAGATGAGATTGGGCATTCTGTTATGTCTGACTCAGTTCACAGTCCCACTATGTAAAAAGGAGTAAAAAGAGAAGCTTTGAGCTTTCAAAACTACAAAATAGTTCGACATAATAATAAAGGATGACCCAGATAAATGAAGTAGAATATAGAATTCAGAAAAGGGATCTACATTCAGCAAGTAAGTTTTTAATGAAGTGTGCAAAAAGTACCTTTTTCACAAAAGACACTGGTCTAACTAGACAAAAATAAAGGAGTTTTAGCCCTTCCTGGTCACTATGAAGAACAATTTGGTATTAATCATGAGCCTAAAACAAAAGGTGATAATCACAGAAAATATATAATTATATAAAATTTTATTAAAAAGGTGAGAATTATAGAAAAATATAGAGAAATTTTTTAAACTTTGCATGAACAATGTTTCTTAGAACAAAAAAAATAATGAACCTAAGGGAAAATATTGGTATGTTAAAATTCATTAAAATATAAATGTTTTACCCATAAAATACATAATTCAGAAAATGAGTTGGCCACCAACAGTCTTAAAGAATATATTTGTAGAAGATACTGTTCTGGAAATGACTGGTGTTCTGGGTATTAACATACCTAAAATTCATAACAAAAGGACACTGACTCAAAAAAATAAACAAAATGAGATGTATGAATATGTACATTACCAGGAAATGTGTCCAGATTTTTAAAATTACGTAAAATGATCAACCTTTGTTAATCTTCAGGGATATTTGCAAACTCAAGCCATAATGAAAACAACTAAAATTAAAAAGGCTGATCTTTTTGGACAATATCGGACAAAATTGGGAGAAAATGGAATCTCATGTGTTATTGTTGAGTGTAACATGACAGCAAAGCTTTGTAAAATATCCTGACAGCATTTTCTTACCTAAAATATCTCCTCTTGAGTAGTTTCCCCAGAGAATGAAAGCTCATCTCCACAAAACAATTGCTCTTGGGATATTTGAGCAATATTATTCAAAACAACCTGAAGTTGTTAACAGCCCAGTGGCTTATCATAGTGGGTTGGATAGGCAATCCTGGCTTATTCATATAAGAAGACATGGATCAGCAATCGAGAAGAATACATTCTTGATAAAGACGGGGAAAATGTCTGAATCTCAAACTTAATATGATGAGAGAAAGCCTAAGATAAAATAGGCATGTTACATGGTTTCATTTGTGTGGAGCTGTGTTCAAAACCATGCCAGTCTCAATGAGGAAAGAGTTGGAGCTGTAACTGCCTCTGCTAATCTGCTAAGAGCATGTGTGTGTGTGTGTGGGGGGGGGGAGCAATAATAGGGTCATCTAGGACTTGGACTCTAGGAGAAATTTTTTTCTGGTGTCAGTAGCATTCTCTTGAAAGAAATCATGATACTTAGGTGTATGCATTCATCAAAACTAGAGAAATAATCAGCATATAATTGTCAGCATGCAGTGAAGAACCTCATGTGAAACAAATTTTCTTAATGAAATATACGAGATTATATTTTCAGAAGAATACTATAGCACTGCATGCTTCTAGCTGAGCTTCATGGAGCAGTGGGTGGGTCTCAGTGCATCTGTGTGTCCTTTTATACTTTCTCATTTTATAAAAGAGAATCCAGAATGTCTCATTATACAGGGGAACTCTTATCTCTCTGGCCTCTCAAACAAATGTGAAGAAACCCAAGTGTAGAACTCTCCAGCAGATAAATAAAATACTTCATGAATTAATTATAAGCATGAAACGTATTTTTACATTGAAATTTCTTAAAATGGTTTTCTCTACATGTCTTAGGATTTTTAAAAGTTCTAATTGTAATGATTTACAAACTAATCATTGATGGTTATAATGTACTCCCTAATATAAATTATAATGGCCATGGTATGAGTACACATACCTGGGAATGTGCTTCATGATTTTTGTGGTAAGAATCATTAAAACATCAATTAGTATTTTGTAAAGATTTATAAAGGAGGTCCAAGAACTAATAACCGTTAAACAATGTGATACTTCTAACTGAAGAATACTACATTTCTGACAACTCTTTATTAAGCTTACATGCCAGCTTCTATCATTTAGTGATAGTTTGGTGCCCACTTATACACTAGGAATAGCTCCACTTAGAATTCAAAGATAGGGCGTTTTGGTTTCACAATGCAGGTGGCACGTTTCAGTTAAAACAAAACATACAACTAGTAATGGGGACGCTTAATCATTGACTAAATAATTATTCTCCCTGAATTTTATGAAATAGGTACTCTTAATATTTCAAAGAAATGAATCTAGATCTGAAGCAGGCAAGAAAAAGGGTATCTGTACCCGAAAATGGTTACAAGTTTGAAGTATTTATGTGTAATCAGATATGGTCAATGTCCAAATACGCATTGCCCATTTGTCTGTCTTTGGATACCCACTTTACATAGTAGCTAGATCTATTTTTAATGCCAATCATGTGTTTTCCAGTAAAAATACATGGCCAGCTCTATACTGCTTTTCATAAAGGGCAAAACCAGGCAGACTTTATATCTCATTTCCTATTGCATTAAAACTATGTCCATGACTTTCACTGGACTACCATATTTGATTTCAATAATAACACGATTTTAAAGGTCAGCTTTAGCTGTGGCCACAAAATGTGAAACAAAACAGGGTTTGATTGAGTTCAATTCTCATTTGATTATTTAAAAAAAAAAAACACTTTATAAATCATGCCAAAACACATCATTTGTTATTCTTTCTCCCCAAATTTGAGTTCTTATGAAACTCCAGTTGCCTTTGCAGAACTGATATGTGTATCATGGATGAGTCTTAGCTCACCATCACCTGCACTGGAAGAGTTGAGTACAATTCAGGCCCAGAGTTCTGTAGAGAGGGAAGGACAAGTCCTCAGGAAGTGAGTGTTCACAATCGGCCCTGAGTTTTCAAAAGTCTTAGCGCTCCTGGCACCTTGTCTTTCAAGATGCTTTAAAAAAAAAAACTGAATTTTTCAATTAAAAACATTAAAAGTGTGCTGATAATAGCAGTATTGCTGTTATCTTTTCTGATCTTCTGTGTGAGGTAACATGACTTATTTCTTTATGACTTAGTGCTACCTTTCCCAGAATTGAAGGCTATACACAGTCATTGTCATAGCTTCAGTGCGTAGAATTGTGTTTAAAAAAAAAAAACAAAAAAACAGCATGGCCGGGCGTGGTGGCGCACGCCTTTAATCCCAGCACTTGGGAGGCAGAGGCAGGCGGATTTCTGAGTTCGAGGNCAGCCTGGTCTAGGACAGCTAAGGCTATACAGAGAAACCCTGTCTCAAAAACAAAACAAAACAAAACAAAACAAAAAACCCACCAAAACAAAACAAAAAATTGTAAAAAAAAAAAAAAAAAAAAAAAAAAAAAAAACCCCCCAAAAAAAAAAAAAAAAAAATAAAAAAAAAAAAAAAAAAAAAAAAAAAACAGCATGGAAAATATAGGCCTGCTAGACATAGGAAACCATTCGTACACAGTATACACAGAGGTGAGTGATATTAGCTGGCAGGTTCCAATCTGATGGCTTGGGGCTGTGAAATGAGTCAACATCACTCATCACGGGAAAACTATGATGATTGTCTCTTAATCAGGTGTGGGAATAGCATCACAACAGCTTGGACTGGCACCCAGAACTCCTTGGAAATAAGTAGTCATCAGAAGGGGAGAGTATTATTTCTGACTGCAGTTGTTTATTTTGTATTTTTAGTAGGGTCACAGTACATTTTTCAATTTTCTCTGAAGAAGACAGCTGAGATTCTTCCGGAGTTTTGGTCTGTTTTTAAATCTCTCTTTTAATTTTATTTTAGAGTCTACACAGGGCAGTTCGAAGGGATCTCTGGTATGTGTGCACTCAGCAGCTGAGTTATGGAGAAAAAAGTGAACATTGCTTGATCACACACTACTGCTGTCATGAAACTTACAACTCTTCTGTAATCCAATTATCAGTCCAGAATTTGTCAGGCTAACTGGCTGTTTCCTCTAACCCATCTAACGAGATAATTTTAATGCAATTGGCTTTTATGTTTTTCTAGCTATAGAAAAACACTTCCCAAATCCATCTAGAAAAAAATGTCGAACTGTGCCCTACCCCTCCATTCCTACTTATTTTCATCCTTGTAAATATGTCATGGAATGGAGTAGGGCAATATCTTAGCTGCTGTTTGTGGTATCTTAGCTAGTTCTTTGTTCTTACTGGCATGGGATTATCTTGTTTCTATCTTGATAATACTAGAGATTTACTATCAAGATGGAATTTAGTTTAGATAATTTTAATGGCAGAAAAATTTGCACTTACTATTTTAAGGAAGATAAAAGAGATTGAAAATGATTTTGGGAAAAACTGGGTTAGACTTCATAGTGGCTGTTGATTCGTTACAGGAGTGTGGAAGATAGGGGAGTAAAGGACAACATTTGGGTTTCTCTACCGGGTACCCTTCCAGTTCTTAAGATTGGGGATCCAGGTGGCTTAAAGTGTAGTTGAGAAGTAGACTTCTAGTGTGTCAGATGTTTTAGGAGCATATGAAGCATACATACTTTCTTCAAGAGTAGAGTTTGATTTTTTTTTTTTAAAGAGATTTGTTCAAAAAGACAATACTAAAAATACAAGAAAGCTTTTGATGAACACATCAAGGTTGGGTTATTGGATTACATATATATATATATATATATATTCATATATCCATATATATTCATATATAAACATATATATGTAAATATATTTCATATATGTGTATATACAGGATATAAATGTATAGTCTAGTCTTTCATTTCCTCTCTTTACTTTTTTTTTCTTAACCAACAGACATACATCCTGAAGGATGTAGAAAGTAAAGGATTGGAAGGGTGGGGTATAGACAGAAACCAGGTTCCTCCCAGATCATGAGAGGAGAGCCATAAGTCGGTTGTTGAGACATCAGCTCTGTAATCTCTGTTCTGCCAGGAATTTACAGCACAGCTTTGAATAATTTGACATTTCCAGGGCTGTTTTTTTCTGTAAATCCATGTTGTGCAGTTACTCTCTAAATTCTTCTAGCTGTATTTTCTGATTCCAGGAGGGAGGGAAGTGCAGGATAAATGGGAAAGGCCAATCAAATAGGAGACAGGCCAAGAACTCCTGAGTTTAAGCTCTGTTATGTGCTTCTTACAGCTTCAATGGAATAACCAAAATATAGAGTAAAATCATAATTTTGAATCACAAATGGGTTAAGGATGGCAGGCGCCTGGAGTCGGGGTGATTGGGATGATGGGACTGGAGACAGAAGTTGAGAGCTGGGCAGGCAGTAATTGCCTAATTTATTATTTTGCTTACATAAAGAAGCTTGAGAGTCCTTGCAGTGATTCAGTCCCTTGAGCTGACAGAGGTAACCTTGTAGATAGAAAGAAAATGCCTTACAATATTCACCCTTTATTTTCTACTCTTTACAATACAACCTTGTTCCAAGTCATATTTTCTTCAAGTGATTTGCAAGAGCATAATTCTGTTTCAGTGAAGATTACAAAAAAAGATGTATATGTATATATTTGGCTGTGAGATAAAAGAATATCTAGAACAAAAGTAGCTTAAGTGTGCTAGAAGTGTCCAGAGATTTTTTGAGTCCATTGTGGAACATGGTTGGCACACCAGCTGTGTCCCATCTTCTTTCTCTAATAGTGCACACTACTCCCAGGACACTCCCACTCATACACTGCCCTGCCCACCCCAACTCCTCCCCGTAGAATTTAGTTTCAGACAGCTAGCTCAAACAGAAGTTGACCTATGTGGTGTTTATAGTAGTCATCACATGCTTGCTAAAATGTCTGGATTCTATTAATAAAGGCAAAAAGGCGATAAAGATAGTAGGGACAACTGGCAGTTTCTGTCAAATCCTAATCCTACAAAATATTCAGGGAGGGCTGGGTGCTTTAAAACATCACTGCAGCCACTGTTCCTGTACATCTTACCAATTAAACGTAATTCTTAGTTTGGGTTCTTTTAAATATCATTTTTCTAAGGATATAATTTTAAGTCAAAATAAGGAATTAAATTTAAAGAAAAAAACTAAAGGAAAAGTCTACTCTTTATGAGCAGAAATAGCTATTGCTATTTGCTAAAATATTTTTTTAAAAATTGGTTTACAGCATTGCTGTAGCCCTTGGCGTTTAAAGCAGCTAATTCTGTGTTTAGCTTTTGACATTCAGGTTTTGTTAATCTTAATTCTTCCCGCTGACAGGATAGACTTGCAATCTACTTGCCATCATCAAGCTCTCTTTTTCCAAAAAAAATTTAGAGACAAAATATTAATCACTTCTAAGTTAAGATGTTTATTAATTTCCTAGATAATAGCCACACTTCCTACAGTAACAGAAAGAGACAATGGCTCTCCGACACACTAGCTGTGGCTATTCTTGCTTCATTGTTGTGTGACTCATGCCCATGAATACATATGAAAGGGTTATAAAGAAATGAATATGATACGGCTCTTCCGGTTGTTGTCCTGCCATTGTTAGCATAACACCAAATGCTGTAACTGTAAGCATTGAAGGTGTTTTATCTGCACATGTTGCTGAATTGCCTTCAATATACATATTTGATATTAAAATTCATTTTCTATGAAATTACTTTTCTTAAGGGGCCTTGCTTGAGAGGTTTGGACAGAGATTGTCTTGTGTCTAGTTGTGTTCTGTCTGAGTGTTGTTGCGAAGCTTCTGCAGCACAGCATTTCATGCATCCCCTGCATTTTTATGGCCTATGATGCACTGCTGGCTGTGAAGCTGTTTACAAGAGATTTATCTTGATTTTCTGTATTACTGCCTAAGTACTAGAATAGTGGATACTTGAAATCAGAATACTGGATACTTGCAACCTTAACCTGCAAGAAGTCAAGGAAATTAAAGAGTTAATAAAAGAAATAATATACATGTGACAAGATTCCAGGAAGAGTCTCTAGATTTTAGGTTTGGAGAGGACCATTTTCTGGAAATTGTCTTGTTATGGGCTTTTTTGTCCTGTTATTTTATTGGGAAACTTGATAACACATCAAGATGCTCAGAATCCCTTCTCCTTGAACTAATACAGAGACCTCATTCTGGAAGATGATCTTGGCTTGATTGCCATCTTCTACCTAGGATTTTCCCAGCATGCTGCGGCTCTAACCCTAAATAAGTGTGCTGCCCTGTTCAGCGTCAGCTTGTATCATAGCGATTGTAATGGTACAATCTTCTTTACTCCATAAAATTTCTAAACCCATGTCAGAAAGATAGAATGTGTAGCATAAGAGAAACGCATTTGTTCCCTAAGCTATTGAAAGATACGCGAAGGGGTAATTCACAGCACTCCTAAAACGTTAATAGAAAAAGTGATAACCACCTTGGCTATATTCTCTCTGTTCCTGATTTCAAATGGATTTACCTGATTCCAGCTAATTGCATGGGAACAAAGAACAAGCAAGGCAGCAAGGAAGAAAAACAAAATCTTATCAGCTGTTGTAACCATTTTAAGCAAGGAAATGCAATTTCCTGATTGACAGGAAAGAGCCGGGGCAAATCTAGGTGGTGTATTATATATCTCTGCCAAGGAAATGTGCTTTAGCAGTTGAACTGCTGATAGCCTGATCCCCGATTGTGGCCCCAGAACAGTGTCACTGACTCAGAAGGCTCTCTTTGTTCAGGGCGTCAAGAAGCTTTCAGAAAGTTAAACTTGCTTCAACCAGTATGTGTTTTCTTGTTGAAAACATTTGAGATAGTAGCCGTTTTTCTGGATGCTATTTTAACAGAAGGGAGTGTGCTAGGTGGGAGAAAAAAAAATGATAATCTCTATTCACCACTGAGTTAAGAAAAACCATGGATCTAGGTTCCAAAAGAAAGATTTCAGAATAGATGGATTCATTGCTGAGGAGTCTGTAATGTGTGATGGGGACTCTCAACTGTTGTAACTGCAGATCTAGGTGGCTGGTTGGTTTCTCCCCTGTGTTAACAGTTGAAAATATACTTCTCTAAATGCCATTTTCTGTTTGTTTAAATTGTTTCTACCAGTCCCTGAAGTGTGTTGTGAAGATTAAATGGAACAGTCCCAATGAGATTCCCTCATGGTAGGCCTGAGAAAATGCTGCCTAGTTACCAAGCACACCTCTCAAATCATGACATGTGTGTGTTTGCTGCAGTTGAATTTTTATAACCAGCATAATCAGTTATACAACAAACATAATTGGCTATTTGAAATGCAAGGATGCTTGCTTCTATGGAGAATGTGGAGATTTTTATTTTAGAAAAGTTGAGGGAGTGCGAATGCCAAGCCTGATCTTATGTATCCAGATTATTTTATGAAGAAGTCATGGGAATGTCAGTGCTGCACACAAAACATGCTGGGCATCAGAACATCTCCATCCATCTGGTCAGGGATGAGGATGCTGAAAAACCATGGGTCCTGCTTAGACAGTCTTTCAGGCACACATAATCTATTCATTTCAAGTAGTATTTTTGGCTTTGCTCTAAAATATTTTATATGTTTGAATCTGATTATTTATTACTTAAAATGTATATATTGATATTTCTGTGTATCTAAAAATGACTTTAAACATTGTCTTAGTCAGGGTTTCTATTCCTGCACAAACATCATGACCAAGAAGCAAGTTGAAGAGGAAAGGGTTTATTCGGCTTACATTTCTATACTGCCTTTGATCACCAAAGGATGCAGGTCTGGAACTCAAGCAGGTCAGAAAGCAGGAGCTGATGCAGAAACCATGGAGGGATGTTCTTTACTGGCTTGCCTCCACTGGCTTGCTCAGCCTGCTCTCTTATAGAACCCAAGACTACCAGCCCAGAGATGGCACCACCCACAAGGGGACCTCTCCCCTTGATCACTAATTGAGAAAATGCCTTACAGCTGGATCTCATGGAGACATTACCCAACTGAAGCTCCTTTCTCTGTGATAACTCCAGCTGTGTTAAGTTGACACAAAACTAGCCAGTACAAACATTTTGTAAACTGCTAAATTCAACTCCAATAGCTTTTCACTCTATTTTAACATGTTAGTAGATAAACATTGTTCTTTACAGTGGCTTCTAATTTCTAGAATTTTAACCAAGTGCACAGTTGATGCACTTGTTCACCATTTCTTGTTCTTCTTATTTGTATTTCATTACTTTTGTTGTTGGATGTCTATTTTTTCATCCCATCTATGTAATCTAGAGAGAGAGAGAGAGAGAGAGAGAGAGAGAGAGAGAGAGAGAGAGAGAGAGATAGAGAGAGATGATTGATATATGTGTATGTTTTATTTTCATCGATGATATTGCACTACAAATCTCATTCTTTCACCAATTTCTTTTTAACTTAATGTAATGTTTTGACCATATATTCTTATTCATATGTAAAACTCCTTCACTTTTTTACTGACTTACGGAATGTCATATTGTGTACATCAATCTCCTCTCAATTCGTCTCTCAGTTACTGTAGCGAATACCTGAGAAAATCGGCTGCTGATAAAAGGGAAGGTTCACTTTGCCTTAAGGTTTGTGAGATTTCAGTTCATAGCTGGTGTCCTGAGACAACCTAGCGTATTATATGGCAGGAAGACCTCATGGAAGGAGTTTGTTCTCCCTGATATGGGAGCCAGAAAGAGAGGAAGAGATGATACAGTCTCAGAATCCCTCCCAAGGGCATGCTCCCAGCATCTTGGTTTTCCACCAGCTCCTATGATTTACTTCTACCACATTCCGTTTGGGATGTGGTGAGTATTTAGTCCTTGTTACCTGGGCTATTTGGGTGTTCGCTCTGGAAAGCATAGTGACCTACATTCACCATAACCCAGAAGCAACTCTTGATGCATGTGCCCTTCCAGCTCTGAGAACATACTCTCTCTCTCTCTGTATTCAGGAGGAGAATGAGAGAATAGGGACTAGAGAGAAACACAGGTGCACCATGTTTCACCAAACTGATTCTCAGTGAAGTTTTACCAGTTTGGCTTTCAACAGAACACAGAAATTGATAATCTGCATTTCTGTCTCGCCTCTGGGTTGCCTGGACACCACCAGCAGAACAGCAGTTTAGTATAGGAGTTCCAGTCTCTGTTCTCCAGAGTGAGAAACAGTGAGATCCGGTAGTGGTGCTATGGTTCTCCTACTCCTGTGTACCCGGACTGTTATGATTCTGAACACCGTGTGGCTTCAGAAGGACTATACCAGGCCAAACAGTTCCACGTGAGGTTTATTGGGAGAGAGAAGAACAAGGTGGGTGCCGGAAAAAGAAGGGAGAGAGAGAGGAGAGAGGGGGGGCTTTCTTTTTGACTTAATGTAATGTGATGTAACACAGGTAAATGTGGGAATCCAAGTGGATTCTGGGAATATGGTGTCTGTTGACTTGGCAACAGATGTTCGGGTTCCACCTATGTGATGTCATGGGCTTCCGGGGTCCTGATATCAATATACCTCCATTCTTACTTCTTGTTATTATAAAAAGAATGGAAAAAAAAGGAGGGGGAAGCCTATGGTGAAAAGGGAACAAGGATGTCATGTCTCTTAAGCTGCTTCCTGCTGTCTAGGGGTGTCTTCAATATTGGTGATTTTCACCATCAGGATCCACTTGGTAAACATTTGCATCAGGTTCCTCTGTGGACAGAGGCTCTTCCGTGGGCAGCAACTAGTAATCCTGTAACAGGAACTGATTCATAGTTTGGCAAGAAATTTTTTTTGTAATTGTCATTGAAGGAGTGTAGAAAAAAGATTAATGAGGCAGGGAGCAAATAACACCAGGAGGATGACTAGAAAAGGCATTGAAAAAGGGAATATCCACTTCCATATAGGATTTTTGAAAATCCCAGAACTGGAGGTCTCACTTTCCCTGAAATTCTTTGTCTGACTGTAGTCTTGAATTTTATTTCGCACTATCCTAGACTGGCTGATGTAGAAACAGCATTCTTGGAGGAACAGGCAAAGACCTCCTTCTTTAGCTGTCAGGACATCTAGCTGTGGTTCTGAAGCACCATGGCCACCAAAGAATAGATCTGTATCTGGATAGTAAGCACAGTTTCAATCATTTCTTGAAGATTGCTTTTAAACTGGGAAGTGAATGCATTATATTGGGTCATGGAAGTCCTTATTCCTGTAATTCCAGTACCAGAACCTATGACTATTCCTGCAGGGGTCAAGAGCAGCATGACCTGAACTGCCCTCTCATGTTGGGCAGCTATCCTATCTACATCTGGGATTGGCAGGGGCTCATTTCCCTGGAATACTCCCAGTTCAGGAAAAAGGAGTAGCAACATGCAAACTCCTGACCAGCGATGATTTGCCTGGGTGCCACAAAGAATTGATGTGCTCTGGACTGCAGGGCATTGTGGCAGAGATTATATATTGAGGGTTATGGTTCTATTGTAGTCTAGGGAACTCAGTGTTCCTATAGGACCTGTCCAGGAGGTCTTAAAACAGTTTGCCACACCAAAGAGAGGTATAGAGGTAAGGTATGGAATCATAGCAACATTGGACTCAGGGCAGCTGACAAAGGGTGAGGTAAGGTTACTTGGCAGTATCACCAGAGACACTGTAAGTGACAATTGTTAGTTCCAGGGGGTACACCTAGCCAGCAATCTTTAAAGTGTCCAGACCTGGTGACATTAAGGAGTTGTTATGACAAGATCAAGGTCTGAAGCAAAAGGTGAAATGACAAGTTAGTGTCATTTATGAGGGGTTATGTCAAGGAGGTAAGGGCCTCTGAGGAGTGTTTGATTATCTCTCCTACTTTTCTGATATCTAGGAATTGGGCAATTGAGCCATATTTTCTCTGGATATGGATAGTACTTACTGGGGTCCTGGGCTGATTTTTATGGTAGAGCTTACCAACAACTCTTGTCTCCCACCTGGAATCCCATAGGTCTTGTGTGTAGAAAAAGAGTGTCTTGTGTTGTTGATAGAAGAAATGATTGGTCTGTGATCCTAGCATATGGATCTGACAATATCAATATGGGCAGCCCCCATATTCATCTGTCCATTTTCTACAATAATCTTTTGTCTGTTCAAAGAGAAAGCAGGTATAGAGATCATAATATTTAGATGGGATAACAGATACAGCGATGATAGCAATTTCGATCCATTCCTGGCATCCAGCTATGGAGCAGTTTCTTGACCCTATTTAGAAAGACTGCTATCTGTGTGTGTGTGTGGGGGGGGGTTGGACCTTGAATCTTGAGGTCCAACCCCCCACCCCAGATGTAAGAGCGACCCTGGATGGAAATGAACAACAGTGGGAAGACGAGAAACCCATGTCTAATCCAGTGAGGTCAAGCACAGCTGCCAGAGTGGAGTCTCATTTTCTGGAATTGGGGACAAGGTGGGCAGTCGCGATGTCTTCTGGAGCTTAACAGAGCATAGTCCTATTAGGGTCTATGTGTATGAAGAAGTGGCTGCAGACAGTGATGGTCATCCACCTGGCGTTGTTTCTTCCGGACAGTGGCAGATTCACCGTTGTCGAGCTGGGCAGCGATGGCCACCTGGGCTCCACAATTCTCCTGTGTTACTATTCCCGGGTTTTGGCACCAATGTTATGATCTTGAACGTTGTGTGGCTTCAGAAGGACTATACCAGGGCAAACGGTTCCACATGTGGTTTATTGGGAGAGAGAGGAGCAAGGTGGTGGCAGAAAGAAAAGGGGTGGGGGTAGGGGGACACAGAGAGAGAACAGGAGGGCTTTTCTTTATATATGTCTGATGATGTAACACAGGTAAAGGTGGGAGATGAGCCAAGTGGATTCTGGGAATATGGTGGCTGTTGCCTTGGCAACAGGTGTTCTGATCCCACCTTTGTGATGTCCCAGGTTTCAGAGGTCATGATACCAACACAGACACTGCTGGAGTCTGTTGTTGTGGTTTGGTCTAATGCTTGTATTATGTTAACCAGGTCCCTCAAATTGCATGAGAATCTGCATGTAAGAAGGTGCGGTTCCCTATCCCCAGTTGGTAAATAAAGTTGTTGGCAGCCAATGGCTGGGCAGGTACATAGATGTGAGACTTTTAGAATTCCTGGGAAAGGGACAAGGGAGGAGGGAGGAGGAAGGAGATAGCCACCATGCCAGGAAAGGAGTAGCTGCCACATCGGAGATGTGCAGGACAGAGAGACAGCCAATATGTAAGAGCTGGGGATCGTGGCCTAGGAGGGCTGCAGGTTTGGGTAGGGGCAGCAAGATGGAATATAGGTTTTAGTATGTGATGAGTTGGGAATATCGAAAAGTACATCAGCCATGTGGAGATTAGGAAGTGGCCCAGCCATTGAGCTTTTTAAGGCATATTAAAATATAAGTGTGTGTGTGTGTGTATGTGTGTGTGTGTGTGTGTGTGTGTGTGTGTGTGTGTGTGTGTGTCTTTAATTCAAGAACCCAGTACATTGGGGCAAGTAGTGAGAAATGTCTCCATTGCCAGCCAATTTGAATAGAGTTGATTGGGCCCAATAAGAGGCTGTGAGGAACTGGGAGCAGGAGTCCTCCAGTATTCACTGAGCCTTCGTCAGGGTGGAATTTGGCTTAGGTCCTAGTGAGTGTAAAATGTGTGGAGAGGCTGCAAGAAGGGCCTTCTACTGGGAAATCTAGGTGCATCTCTTTATGACAAAGACCTCCTGACATGGCGAACCTTGATGAAGGAGATGGTCCTTGTTTGTCCAACCCGTTTTATTCCTGATGGCTGAGAATACATACTCAGGGTGAACCAGAGATTAAATACATTTTGCAGGAAGGGATGCCCAGTAAGGAAAGTTCATTAGCCAAACACTAAGAGCCTATCTTGATACATCGTTAGCATGGAGAATCCTAGATCTTTATGCTTTATGATTGGTTGTGATGGTCTTCTTATTGGGATGTCATGGTCACATGCTCTAGGACAGGTAGTCTGACTGGGAGCTAATTATAACTTACCATTTTTGATTATGAGATTTTACCATTTTTTTTTATCTGCTTCGACCTTACCAGTTCTGTCTAGTGGTGCTGTTCCACTTTTTCCACAAGAAATCTTCGTTAAAATCCCTTTTAAATTTACTTCCTTTACTTTTCATTTTGAGTAACTGATGGAACAAAGGTAGGTGTGGCTGTTTATTTTACAGTTCTGTCAGACAAAAACAGACATAGCTGTTACTATTTTACTATAAGCGTCTGTGGTTTCTGGCAATATGGACACATGATATAAAAATATTCTCAGAATACAAAACCATTAATCAATCTGAGATACAATGTACCAAAAAGTACTTTTTAAAAATTTATCTTTGAAAATTGCAAACTTTGATATTTATCATTTATATAATGACAGTACACTCAAATGAGAATTTTTAAGACAATTGAACCACTGGTTGGTTGAAAATATCTACATCTAACTCTTTCAGCTGCCTGTTAGGTCTTTCAGAGGGTAGTCATGCTAGATCCCTTTTTGTGAGCACTCCATAGCCTTAGTAATAGTGTCAGGCCTTGTGACCTCCCCTTGAGCTGGATCCACTTTGGGTCTGTTGCTGGACCTTCTTTTCCTCAGGCTCCTCTCCATTTCCATCCCTGTAATTCTTTCAGACAGGAACAATTATGGGTCAGAGTTTTGACTGTGGGATGGCAACCTCCTTCCTCAATGATGCCCTATATTTCTGCTGGAGGTGGGCTCTATAAGTTCCCTTTCCCTACTGTCAGACATTTCATCTAAGGTCCCTCCCTTTGAGTCCTGAGAATTTCTCACCTCCCAGGTCTCTGGTGCATTTTGGAGGGTCTCCCCAACCTCCTACCTTCAGAGGTTGCCTGTTTCCATTCTTTCTGCTGGCCCTCAGGGCTTCAGTCCTTTTCCCTCACCCAATACCAGATCAGGTTAACCCCTCTTCTCCACTTCCC